>NC_053027.1:136068137-136414754 GCF_003073215.2 Triticum urartu | reverse complement strand
GATGCTGGGGAGGCATCCCCTCTTTCTTCGACAAGTATCGGTATGTTTTCGGATTCGTTTCATTCATGCAATATGTGCAAGTCTTGGAGCGTCTTTTGCATTTAGGTTTTTACTTTTCTTTTATGCACCATGCTGGTATGAGATGGTCCTTGGTTGATTTATAGAATGCTCTTTGCACTTCACTTATATCTTTTGAGTATGGCTTTATAGAATGCTTCATGTGCTTCACTTATATCATTTGAAGTTTGGATTGCCTGTTTCTCTTCACTTAGACAACCGCCATTTGTAGAATGCTCTTTTGCTTCACTTATATTTGTTAGATCATGGGCATATCTTTTGTAGAAAGAACTAAACTCTCGTACTTCACTTATATCTATTTAGAGAGATGACAGGAACTAGTCATTCACATGGTTAGTCATAAAATCCTACATAAACTTGTAGATCGCTGAATATGATATGTTCGATTCCTTGCAATAGTTTCGCGATATAAAGATGGTGATATTAGAGTCATGCTAGTGGGTAGTTGTGGATTGTAGAAATACTTGTGTTGAGGTTTGTGATTCCCGTAGCATGCACGTATGGTCAACCGTTATGTAACGAAGTCGGAGCATGATTTATTTATTGATTGTCTTTCTTATGAGTGGTGGTCGGGGACGAGCGATGGTCTTTTCCTACCAATCTTTCCCCCTAGGAGCATGCACGTAGTACTTTGTTTCGACGACTAATAGATTTTTGCAATAAGTATGTGAGTTCTTTATGACTAATGTTGAGTCTATGGATTATACGCACTCTCACCCTTCCATCATTGCTAGCCTCTCTAGTACCGCGCAACTTTCGCCGGTACCATAAACCCACCATATACCTTCCTCAAAACAGCCACCATACCTACCTATCATGGCATTTCCATAGCCATTTCGAGACATATTTCCATGCAACTCTCATCATCATCATATACATGACTTGAGAATTCATTGTCATATTGCTTTGCATGATCGTAAGATAGCTAGCATGATGTTTTCATGGCTTGTCCGTTTTTTGATGTCATTGCTACGCTAGATCATTGCACATCCTGGTACACCGCCGGAGGCATTCATATAGAGTCATATCTTTGTTCTAGATATCGAGTTGTAATATTGAGTTGTAAGTAAATAAAAGTGTGATGATCATCATTATTAGAGCATTGCCCAAAAAAGAGAGAGAGAGGCCAAAGAAGCCTAAATAAAAAAAGGGGGGCCAAAGAAGCCCGCAAAAAAGGGGCAATGTTACTATCCTTTTACCACACTTGTGCTTCAAAGTAGCACCATGTTCTTCATATAGAGAGTCTCTTGAGTTATCACTTTCATACACTAGTGGGAATTTTCATTATAGAACTTGGCTTGTATATTTCAACGATGGGCTTCCTCAAATGACCTAGGTCTTCATGAGCAAGCAATTGGATGCACACCCACTTAGTTTCAGTTTGAGCTTTCATATACTTATAGCTCTAGTGCATCCGTTGCATGGCAATCCCTACTCCTCACATTGATATCTATTAATGGGCATCTCCATAGCCCGTTAATATGCCTAGTTGATGTGAGACTTTCTCCCTTTTTGTCTTCTCCACATAACCCCTATCATCATATTCTATTCCACCTATAGTGCTATGTCCATGGCTCACGCTCATGTATTGCGTGAAAGTTGAAAAGGTTTGAGAACGTCAAAAGTATGAAACAATTGCTTGGCTTGTCATCGGGGTTGCGCATGATGTGAATATTTTGTGTGGTGAAGATGGAGCATAGCCAGACTATATGATTTTGTAGGGATGAGCTTTCTTTGGCTAAGTTATTTCAATAAGACATAATTGCTTGGTTGGTATGCTTGAAGTATTATTATATTTATATCAAAGGATAGACTATTGCTTTGAATCACTCGTGTCTTAATATTCATGCCATGATTAGATATATGATCAAGATTATGCTAGGTAGCATTCCACATCAAAAATTATCTTTTTTATCATTTACCTACTCGAGGACGAGCAGGAATTAAGCTTGGGGATGCTGATACGTCTCCGTCGTATCTATAATTTTTGATTGTTCCATGCCAATATTCTACAACTTTCATATACTTTTGGCAACTTTTTATATTATTTTTGGGACTAACATATTGATTGAGTGCCCAATGCCAGTTCCTGTCTGTTGCATGTTTTTGGTTTCGCAGAATATCCATATCAAACGGAGTCCAAACGGGATAAAAATGGACGGAGCTTATTTTTGGAAAATATGGAAAATTCGGAAGGAAAATCAACGCGAACCAGTGCCCGAGGTGGTCACGAGGCAGGGGGCGCCCCCCCTTAGGGCGCTCCCCTACCCTCATGAGCCCACCGTAAGGCGGTTGACGCTCTTCTTTTGCCGCAAGAAAGCTAATATTCAGAAAAAAAATCACGGCGAAGGTTTCAGGCCAATCCGAGTTACGGATCTCCATATATATAGACGAAACGGTGAAACAGAGCCAGAAGAGAACGCAGAACCAGAGAGAAACAGAGAGATAGATCCAATCTCGGAGGGGCTCTCGCCCCTCCCAGGCCATGGAGGCCAAGGACCAGAGGGGAAACCCTTCTCCCATCTAGGGAGGAGGTCAAGGAAGAAGAGGAAGAAGGGGGCCCCTCTCCCCCTCTCCTCCGGTGGCACCGGAACGCCGCCATGGCCATCATCATCATCACCGCGATCTTTCACCAACATCTCCATCACCTCCCCCCCTCTATCTACAGCGGTCCACTCTCCCGCAACCCGCTGTACCCTCTACTTGAACATGGTGCTTTATGCTTCATATTATTATCCAATGATGTGTTGCCATCCTATGATGTCTAAGTAGATTTTCATTGTCCTATCGGTGATTGATGAATTGCTATGATTGATTTAATTTTCTTGTGGTTATGTTGTTGTCCTTTGGTGCCCATCATATGAGCGCACGCATGGATCACACCATAGGGGTTAGTTGTATGTTGATAGGACTATGTATTGGAGGGAAAGAGTGACATAACCTTCAACCTAGCATAGAAATTGATGCATACGAGATTGAAGGGGGACCAATATATCTTAATGCTATGGTAGGGTTTTACCTTAATGAACATTAGTAGTTGCGGATGCTTGCTAATAGTTCCAATCATAAGTGCGTAGAATTCCAAGTAAGGGATGACATGCTAGCAGTGGCCTCTCCCACATAATACTTGCTATCGGTCTAGTAAAGTAGTCAATTGCTTAGGGGCAATTTCGCAACTCCTACCACCACTTTTCCACACTCGCTATATTTACTTTAGTTGCTTCTTTACTTTAACAGCCCCTAGTTTTATTTTCGTGCTCTTTACTTTCTTGCAAGCCTTTCCGAAAACACCTACAAAGTACTTCTAGTTTCATACTTGTTCTAGGTAAAGCGAACATCAAGCGTGCGTAGAGTTGTATCGGTGGTCGATAGAACTTGAGGGAATATTTGTTCTACCTTTAGCTCCTCGTTGGGTTTGACACTCTTACTTATCGAAAACTGTTGTGAGCCCCTATACTTGTGGGTTGTCACCCTCAAGATCCGTTCCCTCTCCCGCGCATAGACCAGATCATCGACTCCACCGCCGAGTGCGACCTACTGTGCTTCTTGGATGCGTTCTCAGGGTTCACCAAATCAAGATGATGGTGGAAGATGTAGAGAAGACAGCCTTCCTGACCCCGTGTGGGGTGTACTGCTACACCTGTATGCCCTTCGGACTCGCAGCGCGGGTGCGACCTTTGAGCGGCTGATGCACGTCGCTTTAGGGCGGCAGTTCGGGAGGAACATGGAGGCCTACATCGACGACATTGTGGTGAAGTCTCGGGAGGCGAGAACCTTGATCCAAGACCTGGAGGAGACCTTCGAAAGCCTGCGCCAGGTGAACTTGCGGCTTAACCCGGAAAAGTGTGTGTTCGGTGTCCCTTCCGGCAAGCTACTGGGATTCCTCATGTCACACAGAGGGATTGAGGCGAACCCGGAGAAGATCAAGGCCATTGAGGACATGAGCCCACCGCAGACCCTCAAGGAAATGCTAAAGCTGGCTGGTCGGGTGACTGCGTTGGGGGTGCTTCATCTCCAAGCTGGTAGAGCGCGCCTTACGCTTCTTCAAGATGATGAAGAAGAAGGGCCCGTTCGAATGGACTCTGGAGGCCGACCAAGCCTTCCAAGACCTCAAGAGATACCTGACCAGCCCTCCGGTGATGGTGGCGCCACGGCCTCTCGAGCCTCTAGTACTTTATCTTGCTGCCACCCCATACTCCGCTAGCGCTGCGCTAGTGGCGGTTCGGGAGGAGCACCAGGCCAAGAGCATGTCGCGCTAAGCTACGCCGCCAGCCGAGATGACGCAAGAAGGCGCAGCAAGAGCCATAGCGGTAGCAACAGAAGACCAGGTTCGACAGGACGACGCCGTAGAGATTCCCGCAAGCGATCAGGCGCCAGGGGTCCCGCCACCTCAGGAGGCACCCCAACTTTCACAAGACGCGGGCCTCACCAACACGCCGGTCCTCTTCGAGCACCTGGTGTATTTTGTTAGCACGGTGTTGAGGGACGCGAGGGCACGATATCTCATGCCTCAGAAGCTCCTGCTTGCGCTCCTGGTGGCCTCACACAAGTTGCGGCACTACTTCCAGGGCCACCCTATCAAGGTCGTCTCGTCCTACCCATTGGAGAGGGTGCTCAGGAGCCCCAACTCCGCTGGAAGGGTCGCCGAGTGGAACATCGAGCTGCAGGTGTTCCAGTTGGAGTTCAGCACTACCAGGGTCATCAAGGGAGCCGCGCTTGCTGATTTTGTGGCGGAATGGACGGATGCCCCGGCACTTGAAGTGGGCGAGGACCGGTCGACCTCGCCAGGAAGCGAGGTGCCCAACGGATGGGTCATGTATTTTGATGGTGCCTTCGCGCATCAGGGCGCGGGGGCTGGAGCAGTACTCATCTCGCCCATGCAGGACAAGCTCTACTATGCTGTGCAGCTCTGTTTTCAGCAGGCCGAGAAGGTCTCCAACAACATCACAGAATATGAAGGCCTCATAGCTGGCTTGAAGGCCGTGGTAGCTCTAGGGGTAAAGCGCCTCACCGTTAGGGGCGACTCACAGCTCCTAGTCAACTTCTCCAACAAAGTATATGAGCCCAAGGACGAGTGTCGGTGTCAAAACCGGCGGATCTCGGGTAGGGGGTCCCAAACTGTGCGTCTAAGGCGGATGGTAACACGAGGCAGGGGACACGATGTTTTACCCAGGTTTGGGCCCTCTTGATGGAGGTAAAACCCTATGTCCTGCTTGATTGATATTGATGATATGAGTATTACAAGAGTTGATCTACCACGAGATCATAGAGGCTAAACCCTAGAAGCTAGCCTATGGTATGATTGTTGTTGTATATCCTCTATCGACTAGCCTGGCCTCAGTTTATATAATGCACCAGAGGCCTAGGATAACAAGAGTCCTAGCCGAATACGCCGGTGGGGAGGAGTCCTTGTCTTGATCGCCAAGTCTTGTGGAATCTTCGTTGTATGCGGCAGCTGTCCGAACTGGCCCATGAGTATACGGCCATGGGGGTCCTCGGCCCAATCTAACAGATCGGGAGATGACGTGGTGAGTACCCCCTAGTCCAGGACACCGTCAGTAGCCCCCTGAACCGGTCTTCAAGTTAGGGACGCTCCACGATTCTTCCAAACCGTTCTTCATCTTCGGCCGTCCGTCTTGAAAACTGGTTCAACAAATCTTCTCATCTTCGATCTTGAGGATCGCTGAAATGCATTCGACGAGTTTACATGTCGGGTATCCGAGGAGCCCCTTTAAGTTTCCGGCCTTTATCCATGCCTTGTTATTTTTATGCCACACCTCGGGTTTGAAGTTGTTCCCGGGCGGCAGCGTCCTCTTGCGTCCAAGCTCCAACGCCGGACTGCATTCGAGGTATCTTTTGCAGCCGAGCACCAACGTCGGACCGCTTCCTAGCTCTAACGCCGGAATGTATCCGAGCTCCAACGCCGGACTATGTATCCGAGCTCCAACGCCGGACTGTATCCGAGCTCCAATGCCGGACTATGTATCCGAGCTCCAACGCTGGACTATATCCAAGGTGTCGTAAATCACCTTGGTTCAAAGAAGTTTGAAGGAGTTTAGCCGAGCTTAATGCCGGAAATGCCCTCTATGGAGCCAGCCACTAGCGCCCGAGCTTTATGCCAGACTGCTTCCGAGGTGGTGCACCACCCCGAATGTGGGCCGATTTTTGTCGATATTTTTGATTAGTGCAATTTATTCTCTGCCGAGATATATAGCCAGTAGCCCTCAGGGTGGGTATCGGTCTAAAACCCGAGATGCACATGAAGGATGACATAAGACCGCTGATCCCAGTAGCCGCTGAGACTCAGGTTGATTTGCAAAATCGGTCTGAGGATCAAGTCCTAGCTCGGCAGAATACTTCGGGACACAAAAAGCGGCGTGCTCAGTCCTCGAGACTCAGGTTGGGTGCAGCCGACCAACCTGAGAATCAAAATCTCCTCAGAAACTATATTACACTTAAAATTTTCTGCATTGGACAGGCAATGCAGTAGCCCCCGAGACACTGGTCGGGTGGCAACACCAGATCAGGGGATCGATGTGCCCCTTTAATAATTGTAAATAATAAGCCCGAAGCCCAGTAGCCCCCGAGCCTTAATGCGGGCACGGGTGGCCGAATTAAGGATTGATATCCATAGTAAAATCATAAATTATGTGTAATGACTCTATGTATCCAAGTACTTTATGTTATTAATGCTCGGATCCACATTGTACAAAACTTTGTTGACCGACCATCGGCTTCCACCTCCTCGGCCAATAGCCGAGGAGTGTTTGTCCTACTTTATAAAGCCTTTATGAGGGCAAAGATTTACTACAAACAAGGCAATCTGGCCATATGGTTTTATAAACAAAGGTACGCAGAGAGATATGTTATATTACTGTTTAACAGAAGAAATGTCTTCCAAAGAAAATAGTCCCGCTATCGGTTCCTTTCTTTGGGTTGTCATGCTAAGCATGATCATGAAACCTCAGCTCCAATGTAAGAGCAAAATATCGAGGATTTAGTTTGGGAGGCTAGTTAATAGCCCCCGGTAGTGTTCGGCGGCAGGCGAGGTCAAGCCGTAAACACTTCGGCCATTGTTATGAATGGCCCGTCATTTAACACCATCATCGGATCGCTGACCAGTTTACGCTTATTGTGACAGTCAGTTTTCGGCTTTCTCCACTGAGGTGCTTAACCATGTGAGCTGGAAGCACAATCGCAGTGGTTCTCCCTTTGCACACCTAGCTGAAGAAAGCGAAACGTAGGAGGCAAGCGCAGGAGCCGGGCAACCCAACTATTGATCAAAGACACAATTTGAAACCGATGCATATATAGCAATATTCGAGAATGTTTTTGCCGAATCTCTAAAGGTGTCCGGCGTTGCACTGCGAGACTTGTGCTGAAAACACACAAATGTTTAAAAGTGCCATAAGCTTGGAAAACCAAAAAACCGTCAGTAAAAACTTGACGTCCGAACAAGATCAAGTGTTCGGTGCCAATCCGAAAATTGGCCTTAGCAAAAGAAGTGCTTCTGTCGTGCTTTAACATGATACATCCTATCTCAAGACTTCAAGCGGGTCAGCCTACAGCTTCAACCTCCTATCCCGAGGGCGGATTACTTCTCATTAGGCCAGTTTAGCAAACTAAACTCTAGCGGCTTTGAGAGAGAAATTAGGCTCCCCGGCTAGTGACCACACGCTCGTGTCGAAAAAAGGAGTGATAGGTAATAATAATAATAATAATAATAAAACTTTCAACGACTAAGAAGAAGAACACTTATCATAAAATGACTCATATAAATTTAAGAGCCCCCAAGTGACTTGGGTAAAAGAATGATTGCATGTACCGAAGTACTTATATCATATCTATGTTCAACCGAACTTTAAACGCGTCTTAACCGACCGTCGGCTTCCCCCTCTTTGGTCAAGGACCAAAAAGTGTTATGTACTCCATCTGTCAAGAATATCGAAGGTGTTTCCAATAACCAGGCAATCAGGCCATAAGGCTGTAACAGACAAAGCGCGCTCAGGGAACTTATGCTATATTACTTCGAAGTGTAGGAAGCATCTTCGAAGAAAATAGTACCCCCACCGATACCTTTCTTTGGTGCTCATTGTTATTATGACACTTGTGCAATAGATTTTTTGTACTCATGAGTTTCGTTGTGTGCCGACCATCATTGAAAACTATAAGAGCGCTAGCTTTCGGCTTCACCCAGTCTGAGGTCTGGCTCGGGGGACCCGATCGTGACAATCGCAGAGGTGCTCCTTTACTCCCTAGCCGAACAATCGGGAACGTAGGGGTAAACACAGGAGCGAGGCAACCCAGCTTGCAAATCGCTTAAGTCAATATGGTGCATATTGTGGCGTAATACACGAACAAGGAACGAAGCCGTACAAGTATAATCATATGCAAGAGGAAAAGCTTCATGAAGGAAGCCCCCAAATGAATTGGGTATTTGAATTTATGCGTCACAAACAAAGTTTGGACAAGGAAATTTTTTACAAGCAACTTTTTTCCAAAAAAGTATAATGCTTGGTCGAACCAAACACAAGTTAGAAATTAAAGCTTTGAGCATGAAAGCGACTTAGCTGGTTAATGTGTTCGGTATTGATGATGCGCTCCGAGCTTGATGCGGGACAAGGTTCCATCCCCCAAGCCGGTCCCGAGGTGGCGGAGTGGAGAGCTCGAGACGCCGAAGTGTTGACATAGCACGGTCAATGCAGACCCGCAGAGTGACGCCGAAGTCCCCGGATCATTTTCCTGTGCACAAAAAATAGTGCAAACCAGAGATAATAGTAATAATGATAATTTAAAAATCGTTGCATAATAAATAATTTATGCAAAGTGAGTAATAAAAGAAATGTGGCCTGGCGCCGAAGTCAATGTCGATGCAGGGCGTCGGCGTGATGCGGTAAAGGCGTGGCAAAGCCTGAATTCACAGGTCGGTCCGAGCTCCGGATGCGGCGTTCGCCGGACTATGTACGGAAACTGACCGAACCACCATGCGACTGTCGTTAATGCAGCCACCATTTTATAGACCCGTGTACATATGATGGACAAACCAGAGTAATAATTCCTTGGAAAAAATGAACCCAGACAAGCAAAAAATACAGGGATTAATAGCACCTGGTTTATTTGTTGTAGCAATCCGAAGGAAGGTGATTTCCAAAATTGGGACTTGATCCGCACACCCATTGCCTGATGGGCGATAAAGCGACGACATGACGATGCTGGCAAAGGATGGCTCGCCGAGGCAAAACCCTCTATCCATCTAACGTGACGGAGCTGGCCGGCTAGTGATGCCGAAGTCTCAGGAGTAGGTTGATGAAGAGATGGCGAAGCCCCCAGTCCAGCCGAGATGTCGAAGCCTCAATGTCAGTCAATGAGTCAAAGTAGGTCGGCATGATGGAAACCAGCTTGAAGAAGCAATAGTGCGGCCCTGCCGATGCAGGTCATGACGTGGTCGATGCCAGCTTGATGAAGTGACCGTGCGGCGATGCCGGTATGCCCGCTCTGTGTAATCCGTGGGGCGGCGATGTTGGTGATGAATTGTCCTTCGCGATGCCGGACTCTTGTTCGGCTTGCCGAGATGATGATCCGAAGAAATTGAGCTCGGCTCAACAAAGTGACGATGTGTCTAGCGCATGTCGGCAGCCTTGGAGCAATATTACCGGACTGGTTTGACACCAGCATGATGATGAAGATGACCTCATGGGAGGCTTAAAAATTTACGGGCACGTGTTTAAAAATAACGCACAATACCCTAGAAGAGAATTCCTCTAAAAAGGTTGTCCAATATCACGTTCATAAAGAAACATGAATTCAGGTCGAATCCGTATTCGCGCAGAAAACAGATCCGAAAATTGGTCCCCTCATCGGAGGGTTCCCGGAGTTTGAACCGTCGGTTCGATCTGAAATTTGGAGGGGTGGTATATATGGGAATTCCACAGTAGATGAACGGTTGGATCTTCCAAAGGACCTCCGAGCTGGGATCTGGAGACCACGCCCTAAACTCGTCCAGATTCCTGTCCAGATTTGACAGGGCTCTGGTATATCGTAGATTGTCGGAGATTCCTCCATCGGAACTCGACGAAAGTTTGCATGGATGTTGTAGACGTAATTCCGCACTATTCCACCGAAGCAATCGTCAAACCGACGCTCAAGGAGGTGGTGATGGCGAATACAAGTTCGCTGTCCATAAAAACTGCACGACCGCCCGAGGGCAATGGTGACGTTGAGCCCTCGAGCTCCATGGATGAGTCCTCTATGATCATGATAGAGATCGGAGTTGATGTTTATGAAGGCCCCCATCCGAATCATGATGATCGGAGATGGAGCGCGGTCCTCGGTCGAGCCAAGGTGACCAGTCGAGCCGGTGACGAAGCTGTCGACGTCGCAGTTAATCCGCAGACAAGCCATCGATCCTTTTGCCGATCACACAGCGAAACTCTCAATGAAAGCACGAATGTCGGTGTCAAAACCGGCGGATCTCGGGTAGGGGGTCCCGAACTGTGCGTCTAAGGCGGATGGTAATAGGAGGCAAGGGACACAATGTTTTACCCAGGTTTGGGCCCTCTTGATGGAGGTAAAACCCTACATCCTGCTTGATTGATATTGATGATATGAGTATTACAAGAGTTGATCTACCACGAGATCGTAGAGGCTAAACCCTAGAAGCTAGCCTATGGTATGATTGTTGTTGTATATCCTCTATCGACTAGCCTAGCCTCGGTTTATATAATGCACCAAAGGCCTAGGATAAAAAGAGTCCTAGCCGAATACGCCGGTGGGGAGGAGTCCTTGTCTTGATCGCGAAGTCTTGTGGAATCTTCCTTGTATGTGGCAGCTGTCCGAATTGGCCATGAGTATACAGCCATGGGGGTCCTCGGCCCAATCTAACAGATCGGGAGATGACGTGGTGAGTACCCCCTAGTCCAGGACACTGTCAACGAGCACATGGAGGCGTATCTCGCAGAGGTACGTAAGATGGAAAAGCAGTTCCTAGGCCTGGAGGTGCAGCATGTGCCCCGTGGCACCAACAAGGAAGCCGACGACATCGCTAGGAGGACATCCAAACGGCAGCCCCAAGAGCCTGGCGTCTTCGAGGAGCGGCTCTTCAAGCCGTCAGCGACGCCACCACTTTCAAGCACGGCACGGCCTCGGGAGGAGCTCCCACAACCGTTTGCCACGGGAGCCCCAGCTTGTGGCCCAACCTCAGGAGCTCGCTTGCTCTTGGCGCTCGAGCCCTATAGGGATGTTGGACCAAGGAATTCAAGGAATATCTGAGGCAAGGGGTGCTACCGGAGAAGGAAGAGGACGCAGAGCGCGTGGCCCGGCAAGCCACGGCATACTGCATCCAGGACGGTGAGTTGTACAAGAAGCGACCAAATGATGTTTCGCTGCGTTGCATTTCCAGGGACCAAGGGAAGGAGTTGCTGATTGACATACACGGCAGGGAATGCAGACACCACTCGTCGTCACGAACTCTTGTCAGCAAGGTGTTCCGCAGTGGATTCTACTGGCCCACGGCGCTCAACGACGCAGCTGAGCTGGTGAAGTCATGCGAAGCTTGTCAGTTCCACGCCAAGCAGATCCATTAGCCACCTCAGGGCCTCCAGACTGTACCACTCACATGGCCGTTCGCGGTCTGGGGGCTGGATATCTTGGGCCCATTCCCTCGAGCTCCAGGGGGCTACCGCTACCTCTACGTCACCATCGACAAGTTCACCAAGTGGGCGGAAGTGGAAGCCGTCCGCACCATCCCAGCTAGTTCCGTGGTTAAGTTCATCAAGGGCCTCGTGAGCCGTTTCGGGGACCCAACCGCATCATCACCGACAATGGCTCGTAGTTCACCAGTTACCTCTTCAAAACATACTGTGCTAACCTTGGAACGCAGATCTGCTATGCTTCGGTGGCGCACCCCAGGAGCAATGGCCAGGCTGAACGCGCCAACGCGGAGGTCCTGAGAGGCCTCAAGACCAGGACCTTCAAGAAGAAGCTCGAGGCCTGTGGCAGGAGCTGGCACGATGGTCTCCGGTCCGTGTTGTGGTCCATCCGCACCACCGCCACTAAGCCGACAGGCGAGACCCCGTTCTTCCTTGTCTACGGAGCCGAAGCGGTCCTCCCTCATGAGGTAAAGCATTGCTCCGCACGGGTCCTACCGTTTGATGAAACGCGACAGGACACCACGCGGGGGATGGACCTCGTACTGGGGGAGGAACGTCGCCGCAAAGCTGCACTAAGGGCGGCAAGGTACCAGCAGGCACTACGGCGATACCACTGTCGCAACATCCGCTCCAGGATGCTCGAGGCAGGCGACCTCGTCCTAAGGCGGGTCCTCTCTAGGGAAGGGTTGCACAAGCTCTCACCCATGTGGGAGGGCCCGTTCAGGGTCATCCATATCTCCAGGCCTGGCGCCGTGCGCCTGGAGACACAGGACGGGGTGCCCATGCAGAACGCCTGGAACATCCAGCACCTCAGGAAGTTCTACCCATGAAGCAAGGCCCAGTGCCTGTGAAGCAAGGCCTAGTGCTTGTGAAGAAAGGCCCAGTGCATGTGAAGAAGGCCCGGTGCCTATGAAGAATCGCCGCCTGTGACACTCTCACGTAATAATGAGTGGGGCTGTACACGCCCCGGAGTCTCAGGAGTGCTGCCCTCGTGCCTCGGGGGCTCCCTCCCACACCTAGTGGCAGCACTTAGCTCCGCGCTGGTGAGAAGACTTGAAGACTAGACTAGGTGTCGGGCGCGGCTTTTCACTTGCTTTCCGTAGTTGGCTCGCCTTCTCTTAATTGAAGTTTGCTTCTGATGTTCCTTGCTGATTTGGTTCCGTCGCCTTTTACCGCCTTTTCTGAATCTAGTTCGCTTATGTTCTCTCTCTCGCATACCTCGTGAGAGGGCTAGGCAGGCGCCTTCGCGAGGGTTTCTTACTCCTCTGTTGGTCCTTCTCTCTGCCTTCGGTCTGCTTTCTCGCGAGGCACCCTCGTTCGAGCCCACAAGCCGACACATCTCTCCTAATCCGTGCCCCTCGGGTACCGCAATATGAAGCGCTGGGTCAAGGCTAGGGTGAACAATAATTCTCCTAGCGAGCTTCCTAACGATTTTTTTGCAGTTCCTGAGCAACCACTAAGCCAAGACGAGCACGAGGAAACAAGTGCCTCGTGAAGAAGAGGCTGCCCCGAACGCTCCAGGCTAAGTTATCTCCACACAAAATAACGACACAACACGGAAATAACAAGCATAGCGTAATGACTGAGGAATCACAGTTTGATACACGCCCCTCCGGGCCCATACTGGTTTCGTTTCGATGCAGGAAAGAAAAGAGGAACAAAAAAAAGCGGCGTTGCAGCGAACCACGGCGGCAGGCCTCCAACGACATCCCGAGCTTAGCCGGATCCCTCATCGCGCTTCATGGAGGCGCGGCGACGAGACGACCTGCTACCACCTTCGAAGCGAGCGCGACGGCTGGTCTTAGCCACTGCTGCTGGAGCTTTCCCCAAGAGAAGAGCCACCATAGCTGGACGAGGCGTGGCCGGCGGGCTCGCCCTTGCCGCAGGCATCGCTGAGACTGAGCACCTCCTCGCCGTTGTTCGTCTCGGGGCAGCACCCGACGCGGTGACCATCTTCCCCAAACACCCTCACGTAGAGGGTCGCATCACCGTCATACTTGAAATGGAGGGTGCACCGCCTGCCTAGGCCGTGCGCGCGGGCGAACTTCTGCCAACCGCGGGCCAGAGCTATGTTGCCTGCTATGGAGACTTCAACCGCAACCCAGGAGGCCCTGCTATAGTAGCCCACCGCCTGCAGCCAGAGCCCGCCTGGACCAGAGGCCGACAGCTCATCGATGAAGAAGCGCGGAAGCTGAAGCCAGTTGCCGGCCAGATCCTCCGACCAGACAACGAACTCCGGCAGCACCTCTGCCGAGTGGAAGCGTGGCCGGGGAGGCCGCGCAACCACGAGACGTCTCACCTCATCGACGGGGCTACCTTGATCGGAGCGACCCCTACCACGCGCAGTGGCGCCACCCCGGGAGTTGTGGTGTGCTTGCGGGACGGTCGCGTCCCCGCTTGGGCGCTGGGGAGCCGGGCCCCTCGCGAGGGGCCTTTCCTTTCTCCGCGGCGGAGAACCTCTTCAACGACGCCATTGGAGTCGGTGGTGGAGCAGAGGAGGAAGAAGCAAGCGGAGTGGGGGACGGAGGCTTCGGCCCCCTTCCTCATTTATAGCAGGAGAAGGTCAACCAGCGCCCCCCATGATCACAGGTAATGATGGTTTTCCTTGCATGTCACAGGGACTTGTAAAGTCGGGCAGTTGCCGAGGCAGCGTGGGGAAGCGGAGACGCCCACGTCCAATCAACCGCCATGCCTCAACCGAGGCCATAGGCTTTTGGGGCCCGCGGCGCTCCGCGCTTGACCTTTGGCTTCGCCTCTAAGCCAAGCCCGACCACGCCTTGGGCTCGGGGCTACTGTCAGCATTCTGGGAACGGGGGTTCCCTAAATTGCCTGCCTGCAGCCCACGACGTGGTTGAGCTAGCAGGTCTGTACGACCCATCTTCATCGGCGAGGTATTCAAGACCCTCGCGAGGCGCCAAGCCTCGCGAGGCGGGCGACACAAGACCTCCTCAGGAGCGGCCTCACCAGGCAGGCTCACGAGGGGAGGAGAGATCAAGGCAAGGCAAACCTCGCGAGGTCCTCGTGATGTGAGCCATGACGATCGAGACAATGCGGGCGCCAGTGCGCGCAGTGTCCCTGCTTCCTCTTTGGTGCCAAGGGGGCAAGCGCAGGCGCGGAGTACCGAGGCATCAAGTAAAAGTTTCCATATGGGTGCAACGAGACCAAGACCAGCAGGACGGCAAGATGGAGGTCACCATGGAGCCCAAGACGGTGTCACCACCAGAGCCTTTTGCAGGCGAAGACTACTTTTGTCAGGATAAGCTGTACTAGCTGTCCCCTTTCAAATTGGCCGTTGTTGGCTCCCTTCCCGCTCAATATTTGGGGAGAGGACCAGGGCCTATATAAGTAGAACTAGCCACCACAGTAGGGGGGACAGAAAACAAGAGAAAGAGAAGGAGAACTCATTCAGAGGCATCTCACCCACACAAGTTCGCCAAGCACAAGAACACCTCAACCTCAGGAGGCTGTTCTTCCGCTTGTACTATTCATCATCAGCCCAAGAGGCAATCCACCACCACCACACGGGAGTAGGGTATTACACCACAACGGTGGCCCGAACCAGTATAAATCTTGTGTCTTTGTGTTGCAAGTTCGTGGAGTTCATCCGCGAGATCTTAGCGAGCTAGGGCATGGATCGATAGGGAGAAAACCTTCGCGTGCACCCGAGTGTTCGAACCTCGAGGGTTTTTCCGGAACCCGTCATCCGACAGAATGCATTAGAATGTTTGGCACTAAATCTTAGGATGATGAGCATGATTGCAATGTTGTTAGTATGAATTCTTTGAATATCCATGATGCTAATGATATGCAAAGCCAGAAGCTTGGGGATGCTATGTTTGATGAAGATGATATTTTTTGTCCCCCAAGTTTTTATGAGCAAATTTATTATGATGATAGCATGCCTCCTATTTATGATGATTGTATTGATGAAAGTGGGTTTGGAAGAGTGTCAACTTTAGGAAGTGATGATCTCACTATTTTGGAGGATGTTGAATCTTATTGTGATAATTATAAAAGTGGATTTGGAGAGGTCATGACTTTATTTAGTAATGATTCCACTATTTCGGAAGAGGTTCCAATTGATTATAAGAACAAAGTTGCTACCTATGATGATTATTGTGATGACTTGTATGCTATTAATAATAATCATAACCATGAAACTTGTCATCATGATTTTAACTTTCAATTGGATTATGCCTCACATGATAGTTATTTCGTTGAGTTTGCTCCCACTACTATTGACGAGAATATATTTGCTTATGTGGAGAGTAATAAATTTTCTATGCTTGTAGATCATGAAAAGAATGGTTTATGTGACGGATATATTGTTGAATTCATTCATGATGCTACTGAAAATTATTATGAGGGAGGAATATATTCTTGTAGGAATTGCAATAATATCAAGTTTCCTCTCTGTGTGCTTAAAATCTTAAAGTTTTGCTTGTTTTACCTTCCTATGCAAGTTGATTATTGTTCCCATAAGTTGTTTGCTCACAAAATCCCTATGCATAGGAAGTGGGTTAGACTTAAATGTGCTTGTCATATGCTTCATGATGCTCCCGTTATGTTTCAATTCTTATCTTTTATATGAGCATCATTGAAATCATCATACCTAGCTAGGGGCGTTAAACGATAGCGCTTGTAGGGAGGCAATCCAATTTTATTTTTGTTTCTTGATTTTTTGGTTCTGTTTAGTATTAAATAATTTATCTAGCCTCTGTTATGGTTGTTTTTTTCTTGTTTAATTAGTGTTTGTGCCAAGTAGAACCTTTGGGAAGACTTGGGGAAAGTCTTTGCGATCTTGCTGTAAAAACAGAAACTTTAGCGCTCACGAGATTAGCTGACATTTTTACTTAATAGTGATATTTAGTTGATTATTTTTGCATATGATCAATAGATAAATTCCTCACATCCATAAATTTATTTCAGAATTTTTGGGATACCATAAGTATACATTTGATACAGATTACTACAGACTGTTCCGTTTTTGACAGATTCTGTTTTCATTGTGTTGTTTGCTTATTTTGATGAATCTGTGAGTAGTATCGGAGGGTATGAACCATAGAGAAGTTGGAATAAAGTAGATATTAAACCAATATAAATAAATAATGAGTTCATTACAGTACCTTTAAGTGGTGGTTTGCTTTCTTATACTAACGGAGCTCATAAGATTTTCTGTTTAAGTTTTGTGTTGTGAAGTTTTCAAGTTTTGGGTAAAGATTCAACGGACTATGGAATAAGGAGTGTCAAGAGACTAATATTGTGGATTCCCAAGGCACCCCAAGGTAATATTCAAGGACAACCAAGAGCCTAAGCTTGGGGATGCCCCGGATGGCATCCCCTCTTTCGTCTTTGTTTATCGCTAACTTTACTTGGAGCTATATTTTTATTCACCACATGATATGTGTTTTGCTTGGAGCGTCATTTTATTTTCTTTTGTTTTGCTTGCTGTTTGAATAAAATACCAAGATCTGAAATTCTTAAATGTTAGAGTGTCTTCACATGGTTGCATAATTATTCGATTACTCATTGATCTTCACTTATATCTTTTGGAGTAGTTTGTCGTTTGCTCTAGTGCTTCACTTATATCTTTTTAGAGCACGACGGTGGTTCTATTTTGAAGAAATAGATGAACTCTCATGCTTCACTTATATTATTTTGAGAGTCTCTAAACAGCATGGTAGTTTGCTTTGGTTATGAATTTAGTCTTAATATGATGGGCATCCAAGAGGGATATAATAAAAACTTTCATATAGAGTGCATTGAATACTATGAGAGGTTTGATACTTGATGATTGTTTTGAGATATGAAGATGGTAATATTAGAGTCGTGCTAGTTGAGTAGTTGTGAATTTGAGAAATACTTGTGTTGAAGTTTGCAAGTCCCGTAGCATGCACGTATGGTAACCGTTGTGTGACAAATTTGAAGCATGAGGTGTTTCTTTGATTGTCTTCCTTATGAGTGACGGTCGGGGACGAGTGATGGTCTTTTCCTACCAATCTATACCCCTAGGAGCATGCGCTTAGTGCTTGGTTTTTGATGACTTGTAGATTTTTGCAATAAGTATGTGAGTTCTTTATAACTAATGTTGATTCCATGGATGATACACACTCTTACCCTTCCATCATTGCTAGCCTCTTTGGTACCGTGCATTGCCCTTTCTCACCTTGAGAGTTGGTGCAAACTTTGCCGGTGCATCCAAACCCCGTGATATGATACGCTCTATCACACATAAACCTCCTTATATCTTCCTCAAAACAGCCACCATACCTACCTATTATGGCATTTCCATAGCCATTCGGAGATATATTGCCATGCAACTTTCCACCGTTCCATTCATCATGACACACCTCATCATTGTCATATTGCCTTGCATGATCATGTAGTTGACATCGTATCTGTGGCAAAGCCACCATGCATAATTTCATACATGTCACTCTTGATTCATTGCCCATCCCGGTACACCGCCGGAGGCATTCATATAGAGTCATATTTTGTTCTAGTATCGAGTTGTAATCATTGAGTTGTAAATAAATAGAAGTGTGATGATCATCATTAATAGAGCATTGTCCCCCAAAAAAGAGAAAGACCCAAAAAAAGGAAAAAATAAAAAAAGAAAAAGGAAAAGAAAAAGAAAAAAAGGGGCAATGCTACTATCCCTTTTCCACACTTGTGCTTCAAAGTAGCACCATGATCTTTATGATAGAGAGTCTCTTGTTTTGTCATTTTCATATACTAGTGGGAATTTTTCATTATAGAACTTGACTTGTATATTCCAACAATGGCCCTCCTCAAGTGCCCTAGGTCTTCGTGAGCAAGCAAGTTGGATGCACGCCCACTTAGTTTATTTTGTTGAGCTTTCATACATTTATAGCTCTAGTGCATCTGTTGCATGGCAATCCCTACTCCTCGCATTGACATCAATTGATGGACATCTCCATAGCCCATTGATTAGTCGAGTCAATATGAGACTTTCTCCTTTTTTTTGTCTTCTCCACACAACCCCCATCATTATATTCTATTCACCCATAGTGCTTTGTCCATGGCTCACGCTCATGTATTGCGTGAAAGTTGAAAAAAGTTTGAGATTACTAAAGTATGAAACAATTGCTTGGCTTGTCATCGGGGTTGTGCATGATGAGAGCATTTTTGTGTGACGAAAATGAAGCATAGCCAAACTATATGATTTTGTAGGGATAAGCTTTCTTTGGCCATGTTATTTTGAGAAGACATAATTGCTTAGTTAGTATGCTTGAAGTATTATTATTTTTATGTCAATATTAAACTTTTATCTTGAATCTTTCGGATCTGAACATCCATGCCACAATAAAGAGGATTACATGGATAAATATGTTAGGTAGCATTCCACATCAAAAATTCCATTTTTATCATTTACCTACTCGAGGACGAGCAGGAATTAAGCTTGGGGATGCTTGATACGTCTCCAACGTATCTATATTTTTTGATTATCCCATGCTATTATATTATCAACCTTGGATGTTTTATATGCATTTATATTCTATTTTATATGATTTTTGGGACTAACCTATTAACCTAGAGCCCAGTGCCAGTTTCTGTTTTTTCGTTGTTTTTGAGTATCGCGGAAAAGGAAAATCAAACGGAGTCCAATTGACCTGAAACTTCACGGAACTTATTTTTGGACCAGAAGAAGGACATGGAGTAAAGAGTTGGGCCAGAAGAGTTTCGGGCTGCCATGAGGGTGGGGGACGCGCCCACCCCCTGGGCTCGCCTCCCTACCTCATGGGCAGCCCGAAGACCCCCATGACTTGTTCTCGACGCCAAAACCTCCTATATATACTAAAACTTCCAGAAAGAAACCTAGATCAGGAGTTCCGCCACCAGAAGCCTCCGTAGCCACCGAAAACCAATCTAGACCTGTTTCGGCACCCTGCCGGAGGGGGGGTCCCTCTCTGGTGGCCATCTTCATCATCCCGGCGCTCTCCATGACGAGGAGGGAGTAGTTCACCCTCGGGGCTGAGGGTATGTACCAATAGCTATGTGTTTGATCTCTCTCTCTCTCTCTATTGTGTTCTTGATTCGGCACGATCTTGATGTATCGCGAGCTTTGCTATTATAGTTGGATCTTATGATGTTTCTCCCCCTCTACTCTCTTGTGATGGATTGAGTTTTCCCTTTGGAGTTATCTTATCAGATTGAGTCTTTAAGGATTTGAGAACACTTGATGTATGTCTTGCATGTGCTTAGCTGTGGTGACAATGGGATATCACGTGATCCACTTGATGTACGTTTTGGTGATCAACTTGCGAGTTCCGTGACCTCGTGAACTTATGCATAGGGGTTGGCACACGTTTTCGTCTTGACTCTCAAGTAGAAACTTTGGGGCACTCTTTGAAGTTCTTTGTGTTGGTTGAATAGACGAGTCTGAGATTGTGTGATGAATATCGTATAATCATACCCACGGATACTTGAGGTGACATTGGAGCATCTAGGTGACATTAGGGTTTTGGTTGATTTGTGTCTTAAGGTGTTATTCTAGTACGAACTCTAGGATAGATCGAACGGAAAGAATAGCTTCGTGTTATTTTACTACGGACTCTTGAATAGATCGATCAGAAAGAATAACTTTGAGGTGGTTTCGTACCCTACAATAATCTCTTCGTTTGTTCTCCGCTATTAGTGACTTTGGAGTGACTCTTTGTTGCATGTTGAGGGATAGTTATATGATCCAATTATGTTATTATTGTTGAGAGAACATGCACTAGTGAAAGTATGAACCCTAGGCCTTGTTTCAACGCATTGCAATACCGTTTGTGCTCACTTTTATCATTAGTTACCTTGTTGTTTTTATATTTTCAGATTACAAAAACCTATATCTACCATCCATATTGCACTTGTATCACCATATCTTCGCTGAACTAGTGCACCTATACAATTTACCATTGTATTGGGTGTGTTGGGGACACAAGAGACTCTTTGTTATTTGGTTGCAGGGTTGTTTGAGAGAGACCATCTTCATCCTACGCCTCCCACGGATTGATAAACCTTAGGTCATCCACTTGAGGGAAATTTGCTACTATCCTACAAACCTCTGCACTTGGAGGCCCAACAACGTCTACAAGAAGAAGGTTGTGTAGTAGACATAACAGACTCATCTTGATTTTGGTGTGGGATGCCTCGATTGTCAGTGAAAATCGTGTCGACCTCGGTCATGATGGATGATGGCGGCATCTTTGCCGTCATCTCCTTGTCGAAGGCATCATCGGTTGCAATCGTCGTCAGCTCGTTTTGGATGCTCCAAGGGAAACCCTCGGCCTGGGTCAGCCTGATCAAACATTGATGGTGCCTTTGGGTCTGTTAATTGTCTTGGGGGAAGCATTCTAGGGCAAGTGTGGCTGTAGGGGACAAGCGGAGGAGCGGCGTTGCATCTACCGCAAGAACTATTGCGAAACTTGGTGGCATGGTGTAACGGAGTCTCGGCGATGATGGAACATTGATGGACACGCACAGGATGGTGGCAATATCTGGCATCATTGGCAGAATTGCCCGGCAAGCTGAATGCATTGATCACTCTTGAAGGTGGGACGAAGGAACATGGCGGCGGTTGTTTCTACATTGTGTGCATGCGATGCATGCTGTGGGACACCTAGACCAGTTGGTGAAGGAAATATGCCCTAGAAGAAATAATAAAGTTGTTATTTAAATTTCCTTATATCATGATAAATGTTTATTATTCATGCTAAAATTGTATTAACCGAAAACATGATACATGTGTGAATACATAGACAAAACGCAATGTCCCTAGTAAGCCTCTACTAGACTAGCTCGTTAATCAAAGATGGTTAAGTTTCCTAACCATAGACATGTGTTGTCATTTGATGAACGGGATCACATCATTAGGAGAATGATGTGATGGACAAGACCCATCCGTTAGCTTAGCATAATGATCGTTAGGTTTTATTCCTATTGCTTTCTTCATGACTTATACATATTCCTTTGACTATGAGATTATGCAACTCCCGAATACCGGAGGAATACCTTGTGTGCTATCAAACGTCACAACGTAATTGGACGATTATAAAGATGCTCTACAGGTATCTCCGAAGGTGTTTGTTGGGTTGGCATAGATCGAGATTAGGATTTGTCACTCCGAGAATCGGAGAGGTATCTCTGGGCCCTCACGGCAATGCACATCATAATAAGCCTTGCAAGCAATGTGACTAATGAGTTTGTTGCGGGATGATGCATTACGGAACGAGTAAAGAGACTTGCCGGTAATGAGATCGAACTGGGTATGAAGATACCGACGATTGAATCTTGGGCAAGTAACATACCGATGACAAAGGGAATAACGTATGTTGTCATTACGGTACGACCGATAAAGATCTTCGTAGAATATGTGGGAACCAATATGATCATCCAGGTTCCGCTATCGGTTATTGACCGGAGAGGTGTCTCGGTCATGTCTACATAGTTCTCGATCCCGTAGGGTCCGCACGCTTAATGTTCCATGAAGATTTTGTATTATATGAGTTATGTGATTTGGTGACCGAATGTGCTTCGGAGTCCCGGATGAGATCACAAACATGACGATGAGTCTCGAAATGGTTGAGAGGTAAAGATTCATATATAGGACGATAGTACTCGGACACCGAAAGTGTTCTGGGGGTACCGGGTACGTATCGGGTCACCGAAAGGGGTTCGACTACATCAACCGCGTTGTCAAACTCTTCCGCTTTCGGTCTATGAGGGTACATGGACACACTCTCCCCTTGTCATTGCTATGCATCTCCTAGATAGATCTTGCTTGAGCGTAGGAAAATTTTGAAATTTCATGCTACGTTTCCCAACAGTGGCATCCGAGCCAGGTCTATGCGTAGATGATATGCACGAGTAGAACACAAAGGGTTGTGGGCGATGATAGTCATACTGCTTACACTAACGTCTTACTTTTATTCAATGGTATTGTTGGATGAAGCGGCCCGGACCAACCTTACATGACCATGTTCATGATACCGGTTCCACCGACAGACATGCAACTTGTTTTGCATAAAGGTCGCTGGCGGGTGTCTGTTTCTCCAAGTTTAGTTGAATCGAATTTGACTGTGGTCGGTCCTTGTTGAAGGTTAAAACAAAAAACTTAATGAAACATCATTGTGGTTTTGATGCGTATGTAAGAACAGTTCTTACTAGAAGCCCATAGCATCCACATAAAACATGCAACAGCAAAGTAGAGGACATCTAACTTGTTTTTTTGCAGGGCATGTTGTGATGTGATATGGTTAAGACATGATGAGATATACATTGTTGTATGACATGATCATGTTTTGTAGAAGTTATCGGCAACTGGCAGGAGCCTTATGATTGTCGCTTTACTGTATGAAATGCATTCGCCATGTAATTGCTTTACTTTATCACTATGCGTTAGCAATAGTTGTAGCAGCAATAGTTGGCGAGACGACAACAAAGCTACGATGGAGATCAAGGTGTCAAGCCGGTGATGATGGAGATAATGACGGTGCTTTGGAGATGGAGATCAAAGGCACAAGATGATGATGGCCATATCGTGTCACATATTTTGATTGCATGTGATGTTTATCCTTTATGCATCTTATTTTGCTTAGTACGGCGGTAGCATTACAAGATGATCCCTCACTAAAATTTCAAGGTATAAGTGTTCTCCCTGAGTATGCACCGATGCGACAGTTCGTCGTGCTGAGACACCATGTGATGATCAGGTGTGATAAGCTCTACGTTTACATACAACGGGTGCAAGAAAGTTTTGCACGTGCGAAATACTCAGGTTAAACTTGACGAGCCTAGCATGTACAGACATGGCCTCGGAACACTGGAGACCAAAAGATCGAACGTGAATCATATAGTAGATATGATCAACATAGAGATGTTCACCATTGAAAACTACTCCATCTCACGTGATGATCGGACATGGTTTAGTTGATATGGATCACGTGATCATTTAGATGACTAGAGGGATGTCTATCTAAGTGGGAGTTCTTAAGTAATATGATTAATTGAACTTAATTTATCATGAACCTAGTCCTTATAGTATTTGCATATCTATGTTGTAAATCAATAGCTCGCGTATAGCTCTCCTGTTTTATTTTTGATATGTTCCTAGAGAAAAACTATGTTGGGAGATGTTAGTAGCAATGATGTGAACTGGGTCCATGATCTGAGAATTATCCTCATTGATGCATGGAAGAATTATGTCCTTGATGCACCGCTAGGTGACAGACCTATTGCAGGAGCAGATGCAGACGTTATGAACGTTTGACAAGCTCAGTATGATGACTACTTGATAGTTTAGTGCACGATGCTTTACGGCTTAGAACCGGGACTTCAAAAATGTTTTGAACGCCATGGAGCATATGCGATGTTTGAAGAGCTGAAAATGATATTTCAGACTCGTGCCCGTGTTAAGAGGTATGAGACCTCTGACAAGTACTTTGGCTACAAGATGGAGGAGGATATCTCAGCTAGTGAGCATGTGCTCAGAATGTCTGGGTACTACAATCGCTTGAATCAAGTGGCAGTTAATCTTCCAGATAAGATAGTGATTGACAGAGTTCTCTAGTCACTATCACCAAGTTACTAGAACTTCGTGATGAACTATAATATTCAAGGGATGACGAAAACGATTCCCAAGCTCTTCGCGATGCAGAAATCAGTGAAGGTAGAAATCAAGAAATAGCATCAAGTCTTGATGGTTAACAAGACCACTAGTTATAAGAAAAAGGGCAAGGGAAAGAAGGGGAACTTCAAAAAGAATGGCAAGCAAGTTGCCACTCCCGTGAAGAAGCCAAAAGCTAGACCTAAGCCTGAAACTAAGTGCTTCTACTGCAAAGGGAATGGTCACTGGAAGCGGAACTACCCCAAATACTTGGCGGATAAGAAGGATGGCAAAGTGAACAAAGGTATATTTGATATACAGGTTATTGATGTGTGCTTTACTAGTGTTCATAGTAGCCCCTGGGCATTTGATACCGGTTTAGTTTCTTAGATTAGTAAGTCAAAACAGGAGTTGCGGAATGAACAGAGACTAGTTAAGAGCGAAGTGACGATCTGTGTTGGAAGTGATTCCAAGGTTGATAAGATCACCATCGCACACTCCCTCTACCTTCGGGATTAGTGTTGAGCTTGAAATAAATGTTATTTGGTGTTTGCATTGAGTATGAATATGATTAGATCATGTTTATTGCAATACAGTTATTCATTTAAGTCACAGAATAATTGTTGTTCTGTTTACATGAATAAAACCTTCTATGGTCATACACCCGCGGTGAATGGTTTATTTAATATCGACCGTAGTGATACACATATTCATAATAATGATGCCAAAAGATGCAAAGTTGATAATGATAGTGCAACATATTTTTGGCACTACCGTTTAGGTCATATTGGTGTAAAGCGCATGAAGAAACTCCATGCGGATGGATTTTTGGAATCACTTGATTATGAATTATTTGATACTTGCAAACCATGCCTCATTGGAAAAATGACTAAGACTCCGTTCTCCGGAACAATGGAGCGAGCCACGGACTTATTGGAAATAATACATACCGATGTATGCGGTCCTATGAGTGTTGAGGTTCGCGGCGGGTATCTTTATTTTCTGACCTTCACAGATGATTTGAGAAGATATGGGTATATCTACTTAATGAAACATAAGTCTGAAACATTTGAAAAGTTCAAAGAATTTCAGAGTGAAGTGGAAAATCATCGTAACAAGAAAATAAAGTTTCTACGATCTGATCGTGGAGGCGAATATTTGAGTTACAAGTTTGGTTATCATTCGAAACAATGTAGAATAGTTTCACAACTCACGCCACCTGGAACACCACAGCATAATGGTGTGTCCGAACGTCGTAACCGTAATTTATTAGATATGGTGCGATCTATGATGTCTCTTACCAATTTAGCACTATAGTTTTGGGGTTATGCATTAGAGACAACTGCATTCACGTTAAGTAGGGCACCATCTAAATCTGTTGAGACGACACCATATGAACTGTGGTTTAACAAGAAACCTAAGTTGTCGTCTCTTAAAGTTTGGGGCTGCGATGCTTATGTGAAAAAGCTTCAACCTGGTAAGCTCGAACCCAAACCGGAGAAATGTGTCTTCATAGGATACCCTAAAGAAATTGTTGGGTACACCTTCTATCACAGATCCAAAGGCAAGATATTCGTTGCTAAGAATGGATCCTTTCTAGAGAAGGAGTTTCTCTCGAAAGAAGTGAGTGGGAGGAAAGTAGAACTTGATGAGGTAATTATACCTTCTCTCGAATTGGAAAGTAGTTCATCACAAAAATCAGTTCTAGTGATACCTACACCAATTAATCAGGAAGTTAATGATGATGATCATGAAACTTTAGATCAAGTTACTACCGAACCTCGTAGGTTAACCAGAGTACGTTCCGCACCAGAGTGGTACGGTAATCCTGTTCTAGAAGTCATGTTACTAGACCATGACGAACCTATGAACTATGAGGAAGCAATGATGAGCCCAGATTCCGCAAAATGGCTTGAGGCCATGATATCTGAGATGGGATCCATGTATAAGAACAAAGTGTGGACTTTGGTTGACTTTCCCAATGATCGGCAATCCATTGAGAATAAATGGATCTTCAAGAGGAAGAAACACGCTGATAGTAGTATTACTATATACAAAGCTCGAATTGTCACAGAAGGTTTTCAACAAGTTCAAGATGTTGACTACGATGAGATTTTCTCACTCGTAGCGATGCTTAAGTCTGTCCGAATCATGTTAGCAATTGCCACATTTTATGAAATCTAGCAAATGGATGTCAAAACTGCATTCCTTAAAAGATTTCTTAAAGAAGAGTTGTATATGATGCAACAAGAAGGTGTTGGCAATCCTAAAGGTGCTAACAAAGTGTGCAAGCTCCAGCAATCCATCTATGGACTGGTGCAACCATCTCAGAGTTGGAATATATGCTTTGATAAAGTGATCAAAACATATTGTTTTATACAGACTTGCGGTGAAGCATGTATTTACAAGAAAGTGAGTGGGAGCACTACAGCCTTTCTTATAAGTATATGTGAATGACATATTGTTGATTGGAAATGATGTAGAATTTTCTAGAAAGCATAAAGGAGTGTTTGAAAGGAGTTTTTCAAAGAAAGACCTCGGTGAAGCTACTTACATATTGAGCATCAAGATCTATAAAGATAGATCAAGATGCTTGATATATTTTTTCAATGAGTACATACCTTGACAAGATTTTGAAGTAGTTCAAAATGGAACAGTCAAAGAAGGAGTTCTTGCCTGTGTTGCAAGGTGTGAAGTTGAGTAAAGACTCAAAACTCGACCACGGCAGAAAATAGAAATAGAATGAAAAGTAATTCCTATGCCTCAGCCATAGGTTTTATAAAGTATGCTATGTTGTGTACCAGACCTATTGTGTACCTCACCAAGAGTTTGGCAAGAGGGTACAATAGTGATCCAGGAGTGGATCACTGGACATCGGTCAAAATTATCCTTAGTGGAATAAGGATATGTTTCTCGGTTATGGAGGTGACAAAAAGTTCGTCGTAAAGAGTTACGTCGATGCAAGTTTTGACACTGATCTGGACGACTCTGAGTCTCAATTTGGATACATATTGAAAGTGGGAGCAACTAGCTAGAGTAGCTCCGTGCAGAGCATTGTAGACATAGAAAAATTGCAAAATACACATGGCTTTGAATGTGGCAGACCCGTTGACTAATTTCTCTCACAAGCAAAACATGATCACTCTTTTGATATTAAATCACATGATGATGTGAACTAGATTATTGACTCCAGTGCAAGTGGGAGACTGAAGGAAATATGCCCTAGAGGCAATAATAAAGTTGTTATTTATATTTCCTTATATCATGATAAATGTTTATTATTCATGCTAGAATTGTATTAAACAAAAACTTGACACATGTGTTAATACATAGAGAAACAGAGTGTCCCTAGTATGCCTCTACTTGACTAGCTCGTTAATCAAAGATGGTTAAGTTTTGTAGCCATGGACATGTGTTTTCATTTGAAGAACGGGATCATATCATTAGAGAATGATGTGATGGACTAGACCCATCCATTAGCTTAGCACTATGATCGTTTAGTTTATTATTATTGCTTTCTTCATGACTTATACATGTTCCTATGACTATGAGATTATGCAACTCCCGAATACAGGAGGAACACTTAGTGTGCTATCAAACGTCACAACGTAACTAGGTGATTATAAAGATGCTCTATAGGTGTCTTCGATGGTGTTTGTTGAGTTGGCATAGATCGAGATTAGGATTTGTCATTCCGTGTATCGGAGAGGTATCTCTAGGCCCTCTAGGTAATGCACATCACTATAAGCCATGCAAGCAATGTGACTAATGAGTTAGTTATGGGATGATGCATTACAAAACGAGTAAAGAGACTTGCCGGTAACAAGATTGAACTAGGTATGAGGATACTGACGATCGAATCTTGGGCAACTAACATACCGATGACAAAGGGAACAACATATGTTGTTTTGCGATTTGACCGATAAAGATCTTCGTAGAATATGTAGGAGCCAATATGAGCATCCAGGTTCCGCTATTTGTTATTGTCCGGAGATGTGTCTCGGTCATGCCTACATAGTTCTCGAACCCGTAGGGTCCGCACGCTTAACGTTCGATAACAATTTGTATTATGAGTTATGTGATTTGATGTACCGAAGGTTGTTCGGAGTCCCGGATGAGATCACGGACATGACGAGGAGTCTCGAAATGGTTGAGACGTAAAGATCAATATATTAGAAGGCCATATTCCGACATCAGAAAGGTTCCGAGTGATTCGGGTATTTTTCGGAGTACCGGAGAGTTGCGGGAATTCGCCGGGGGAAGTAGTGGCCCTTAATGGGCCATACGGGAAAGGAGAGAAGGGCCTCAAGGGGTGCCCCCCCATGGCAAGTCCGAATTAGAATAGGGAGGGGCGGCGCCCCTCTCTTTCCTTCTCCCTCTCCTACTCCTTCCCTCTCTCCCCTCTTGGAAAAGGAAGGGGACTCCAAGTAGGATTGGGAATCCTAGTTGGACTCCCCCTATAGGCACGCCCCTCCTAGGCTGGCCTCCTCTTCCCCCCTCCTTTATATACGTGGGCGAGGGGGCACCCCAAAGGCACTCCAAGGTTTGTCTTAGCCGTGAGCGGTGCCCCCCTCCACAGTTTTCCACCTCGGTCATATTGTCGTAGTGCTTAGGCGAAGCCCTGCGTCGGTAACTTCATCATCACCGTCAACACGCCATCGTGCTGACGAAACTCTCCTTCGGCCTCAACTGGATCTAGAGTTCGAGGGACGTCACCGAGTTGAACGTGTGCAGATCGTGGAGGTGCCGTGTGTTCGGTACTTGATCGATTGGATCATGAAGATGTTCGACTACATCAACCGCGTTACTTAACGCTTCTGCTTTCGGTCTACAAGGGTACGTAGACATACTCTCCCCTCTCGTTGCTATGCATCTCCTAGATAGATCTTGCGTGATCATAGATTTTTTTTGAAATACTGCGTTCCCCAACAGTTTATTGCACCAAAAATTCTCAAATATTTAGAAAAAAAATCGTGTAAAAGATTCAGGGCATTCTGAGAACTTTTATTTTTGTGTCATTTTTTTATTGCACGGGAAATTCAGAAAAACAGACAAAATATGGCATTTTATTTTATTTAACTAATAAAAACAAAAAACAAAAGGCAGGGAAAGAAATTAGCGCTTACTAAATTCATCAACTTCATACCGTTCAAAAATGGTCCATTAATAAGGTTGATCAAGTCTTATTAACAACCACTTTCGATTAGTATGAAACCAAAGAACTATCATAAATCACTAAGTTACCTTGATACGTCTCCAACATATCTATAATTTTTGATTGCTCCATGGTATATTATCTACTGTTTTGGACATTATTGGGCTTTATTGTCCACTTTTATATTATTTTTGGGACTAACCTATTAACCGGAGGCCCAGCCCAGAATTGCTGTTTTTTTGCCCGTTTTAGAGTTTCGAAGAAAAGGAATATCAAATGGAGTCCAAACGGAATGAAACCTTCGGGAACGTGATTTTCTCAACAGATGAGACCGGGGAGACTTGGACCCTACGTCAAGGCACGAAACAGGAGGCCACGAGGTAGGGGGCGCGCCCTACCCTACCAGGCGTGCCCCCCACCCTCGTGGGCCCCCTGTTGCTCCACCAACGTACTTCTTCCTCCTATATATATCCACGTACCCCCAAACGATCAGATACGGAGCCAAAACCCTAATTCCACCGCCGTAACTTTCTGTATCCACAAGATCCCATCTTGGGGCCTGTTCCGGAGCTTCGCCGGAGGGGGCATCGATCACGGAGGGCTTCTACATCAACACCATAGCCTCTCCGATGAAGTGTGAGTAGTTTACCTCAGACCTACGGGTCCATAGTTATTAGCTAGATGGCTTCTTCTCTCTTTTTGGATCTCAATACAATGTTCTCCCCCTCTCTTGTGGAGAACTATTCGATGTAATCTTCTTTTTGCAGTGTGTTTGTTGAGACTGATCAATTGTGGGTTTATGATCAAGTCTATCTATGAATAATATTTGAATCTTCTCTGAATTCTTTTTATGTGTGATTGGTTATCTTTGCAAGTCTCCTCGAATTATCAGTTTGGTTTGGCCTACTAGATTGATCTTTCTTGCAATGGGAGAAGTGCTTAGCTTTGGGTTCAATCTTGCGGTGTCCTTTCCCGGTGACAGTAAGGACAGCAAGGCACGTATTGTATTGTTGCCATCGAGGATAACAAGATGGGGTTTTCTTCATATTGCATGAGTCTATCCCTCTACATCATGTCATCTTGCTTAAGGCGTTACTCTATTTTTAACTTAATACTCTAGATGCATGCTGGATAGCGGTTGATGAGTGGAGTAATAGTAGTAGATGTAGGCAGGAGTCGGTCTACTTGTCTCGGACGTGATGCCTATATACATGATCATGCCTAGATATTCTCATAATTATGCTCAATTCTGTTAATTGCTCAACAGTAATTTGTTCACCCACCGTAGAATACTTATGCTCTCAAGAGAAGCCACTAGTTAAACCTATGGCCCCCGGGTCTATCTTTATCCGATTGATCTTCTACTACTTAGTTATTTACTTTGTCTTTATTTTACTTTGCATCTTTATCATAAAAATACCAAAAATATTATCTTTATCATATCTATCAGATCTCACTCTCGTAAGTGGCCTTATAGGGATTGACAACCCATCTATCAGATCTCACTCTCGTAAGTGACCGTGAAGGTTGACAACCCCTAATCGCGTTGGTTGCGAGTAGCTATCGCTTTGTGCAGGTACGAGGGACTTGAGCGTGGGCTCCTACTGGATTGATACCTTGGTTCTCAAAAACTGAGGGAAATACTTATGCTACTCTGCTGCATCATCCCTTCCTCTTCGGGGAAAACCAACGCAAGCTCAAGACGTAGCAAGAAGGATTTCTGGCGCCGTTGCCGGGGAGTCTACGCAAAAAGTCAACATACCAAGTACCCATCGCAATCCCTATCTCTCGCATTACATTATTTGCCATTTGCCTCTCGTTTTCCTCTCCCCCCAATTCACCCTTGCCGTTTTATTCGCCCTCTCTCTCTATCCTCCCTCTCTATTTGCCTCTTGTTTGCTCGTGTGCTAGTTTGCTTGCTTGTCGTTATGTCTGAAATCTGGGGAAGTTATCGCCAATATGGATAACAATATCATGGAAAATTCTGATGCTCCTGCTAAAGAACCTACCATCTTTCATACAAAAAAATGTGTTGGTAGTGGTAATATTATTGGAAAAGGAGTTATTCAAGATTTCTTTACTTGTGCCAGTGCTTTACCTTCTATGGGTAGTTCTATCCTTCACAGAACTAGTAGTCTTGCGGACGCTATTGCCATGCTTGTAGTTGAACTTGAAAGACAATTCATGCACATGCATCCTTCCATACAAAGGATTTTTCTGGAATTTTCTAATATTGAGCATTCTTCTGTTAAGCGTGCCGCTACTATCTTTTTGGCTCATGAGTTTAGATTCATAATAAGAGAAGCCAAAGAAATCTTTGCGCATTATAGGGTGGACGCTTGCCGTCCTCCCATAGAGCTATCCTCTTTGATCAAGAAGAAATAATGCGTTTTCAATCTCTAGATTATGTTGCTTTCAATGAAAATCTTAGAAAAAGGGTTCCTACCAATGTTTTAGTTGATAGAATTTCTGAACTTAATGATGATTTGGCTATTCGAAATAATGAGCTAGGATATTCTCTTGAATATAGGCTTACAAAGTTCTGTCAAAAGAATGCTTATAATGATGAATTGGTTGTGCATTACGAAGGACCAAAGGAGGAACCTATACCTCCCAAGGTTGATCTTGGGGACTTTTGTCCCGTTAAATTTAGCCTTTTGATTACTTTTGCTTGCCTCAAAGAAAGCTTGCTGCCGAACATAGAGAAATATGAAATGAGTTTTAATAATCTACTCTATGGCAATACCTAGATCTATCCTTCGCTTTTATGCCTAGCTAGGGGCGTTAAACGATAGCGCTTGTTGGGAGGCAACCCAATTTTATTTTTATTCCTTGCCTTTTGCTCCTGTTTAGTAATAAATAAATTATTTAGCCTCTGTTTTGTTTGTTTTTTGTGTTAATTAGTGTTTGTGCCAAGTAGAACCGTTGGGAAGACTTGGGGAAAGTCTTGTTGAACTTGCTGTAAAAAACAGAAACTTTAGCGCTCACGAGAACTGCCTATTTTTATTTGGAGAGTGATATTTAGTTAATTATTTTATATGATTAATAGATAAATTCCTCACGTCCAGAATTTAAGATCTTGCGCTGGCTACAGATTACTACAGACTGTTCTGTTTTTGACAGATTCTGTTTTTCGTGTGTTGTTTGCCTATTTTGATGAATCTATGGCTAGTAAAATAGTTTATAATCCATAGAGAAGTTGGAATACAGTAGGTTTAACACCAATATAAATAAATAATGATTTCATTACAGTACCTTGAAGTGGTCTTTTGTTTTCTTTCGCTAACAGAGCTCATGAGTTTTCTATTTTGAGTTTTGTGTTGTGAAGTTTTCAAGTTTTGGGTGAATTCTTTTGATGGATCATGGAACAAGGATTGGCAAGAGCCTAAGCTTGGGTATGCCCATGGCACCCCCAAGATAATCCAAGAACACCAAGAATTCAAAGCTTGGGGATGCCCCGGAAGGCATCCCCTCTTTCGTCCACTTCCATCGGTAATTTACTTGGAGCTATATTTTATTTACCAACATGATATGTGTTTTGCTTGGAGCGTCTTGTATTATTTGTGTCTTTGTGTTTTAGTATGCCACAATCATCCTTGCTGTACAAACCTTTTGAGAAAGCCATACATGAATTAAAATTTGATAGAATACTCTATGCGCTTCACTTATATCTTTTGAGCTAAGTAGTTTTGCTCTATGTGCTTCACTTATATCTTTTGACCTAGATAATTTTGCTCTATGTGCTTCACTTATATATTTTGAGCATTATAATTTTGCTCTATGTGCTTCACTTAGATCTTTTAGAGCACGGTGGAGGATTCGTTTTAGAGAAACTATTGACCTCTCATGCTTCACTTAAATTATTTTGAGAGTCTCTTAATAGCATGGTAATTTGCTTAATAATAATATGCTTGGTATTCAAGATTTGTGAAACTTTCTTTTGAGTGTGTTGAATACTAAGAAAATATTGAAGCGTGATAATTGTTTTGAGATATGGAGGTGATAATATTAAAGTCATGCTAGTTGAGTAGTTGTGAATTTAAAGAATACTTGTGTTAAAGTTTGTGATTCCCGTAGCATGCACGTATGGTGAACCGTTATGTAACGAAGTCGGAGCATGATTTTTTTATTGATTTTCTTCCTTATGAGTGGCGGTCGGGGACGAGTGATGGTCTTTTCCTACCAATCTATGCCCCTAGGAGCATGCGCGTAATACTTTGCTTTGATAACTTCTAGATTTTTGCAATAAGTATATGAGTTCTTTATGACTAATGTTGAGTCCATGGATTATACGCACTCTCACCCTTCCATCTTTGCTAGCCTCTCTAATACCGCGCACCTTTCACTGGTATCATACACCTACCATATACCTTCCTCAAAACAGCCACCATACCTACCTATTATGGCATTTCCATAGCCATTCTGAGATATATTGCCATGCAACTTTCCACCGTTCCGTTTATCATGACACATTCCATCATTGTCATATTGCATATCCCGGTACACCGCCGGATGCATTCACATAGAGTCATATTTTGTTCTAAGTATCGAGTTGTAATTGTTGAGTTATAAGAAAAATAAAAGTGTGATGATCATCATTATTAGAGCATTGTCCTAGTGAGGAAAGAATGATGGAGACTATGATTCCCCCATAAGTCGGGATGAGACTCCGGACGAAAAAAAGAGGCCAAAGAAGCCCAAATAAAAAAAGGCCATGAAAAAGATAAAAGGCCCAAACAAAAAAATATATAAATAAAAAAATGAGAGAACAAGAGAGAAGGGACAATGTTACTATCCTTTTACCACACTTGTGCTTCAAAGTAGCACCATGATCTTCATAGTAGAGAGTCTCTCATGTTATCACTTTCATATACTAGTGGGAATTTTACATTATAGAACTTGGCTTGTATATTCCAATGATGGGCTTCCTCAAAAAATTGCCCTAGGTCTTCATGAGCAAGCAAGTTGGATGCACACCCACTTAGTTTGTTTTTGAACTTTCATATACTTATAGCTCTAGTGCATCCGTTGCATGGCAATCCCTACTCACTCACATTGATATCTATTGATGGGCATCTCCATAGCCCGTTGATACGCCTAGTTGATTTGGGACCATCTTCTCCTTTTTGTCTTCTCCACAACCACCATTCTATTCCACCTATAGTAATATATCCATGGCTCACGTTCATGTATTGCGTGAAGATTGAAAAAGTTAGAGTATGAAACAATTGCTTGGCTTGTCATCGGGGTTGTGCATGATTTAAGTACTTTGTGTGGTGAAGATGGAGCATAGCCAGACTATATGATTTTGTAGGGATAACTTTCTTTGGCCATGTTATTTTGAGAAGACATAATTGCTTTATTAGTATGCTTGAAGTATTATTATTTTTTATGTCAACATAAACTTTTGTCTTGAATCTTTCTAATCCGAATATTCATACCAAAATTAAGAAGATTTGCATTGAAATTATGCCAAGTAGCACTCCGCATCAAAAATTCTCTTTTTATCATTTACCTACTCGAGGACGAGCAGGAATTAAGCTTGGGGATGCCTGATACGTCTCCAACGTATCTATAATTTTTGATTGCTCCATGCTATATTATCTACTGTTTTGGACTATATTGGTCTTTATTTTCCACTTTTATATTATTTTTTGGACTAACCTATTAACGGGAGGCCCAGCCCAGAATTGCTGTTTTTTTTGCCTATTTCAATGTTTCGAAGAAACGGAATATCAAACGAAGTCCAAACGGAATAAAATCTTCGGGAACGTGATTTTCTCACCGAACATGATCCAGGAGACTTGGACCCTGCTCCAAGGAACAAAAGAGGCAATCATGAGGGTGGGGGGCGCGCCCCCTGCCTCGTGGGCCCCTCGTTGCTCCTCCGGCGTACTTCTTCCTCCTATATATACACACGTACCCCCAAACGATCAGAAGAGGAGCCAAAAACCTAATTCCACCGCCGCAACTTTCTGTATCCACGAGATCCCATCTTGGGGCCTGTTCCGGAGCTCCACCGGAAGAGGGCCGTCATCACGGAGGGCTTCTACATCATCCTAGCCTCTCCGATGAAGTGTGAGTAGTTTACCTCAGACCTTCGGGTCCATAGTTAGTAGCTAGATGGCTTATTCTCTCTCTTTGAATCTCAATACAAAGTTCTCCCCCTCTCTTGTGGAGATCTATTCGACGTAATCTTATTTTTGCGGTGTGTTTGTTGAGACCAATGAATTGTGGGTTTATGATCAAGTTTATCTATGAATAATATTTGAATCTTCTCTGAATTCTTTTATGTATGATTGGTTATCTTTGCAAGTCTCTTCGAATTATCCATTTGGTTTGGCCAACTATATTGGTAGTTCTTGCCATGGGAGAAGTGCTTAGCTTTGGGTTCGATCTTGCGGTGTCCTTACCTAGTGACAGAAGGGGAAGCAAGGCACGTATTGTATTGTTGCCATCGAGGATAACAAGATGGGCTTTATTTCATATTGCATCAATTTATCTCTCTACATCATGTCATCTTGCTTAAGGCATTACTCTGTTTTTAACTTAATACTCTAGATGCATGCTGGATAGCGGTCGATGAGTGGAGTAATAGTAGTAGATGTAGAATCGTTTCGATCTACTTGTCACAGACATGATGCCTATATACATGATCATGCCTAGATATTCTCATAACTATGCTCAATTCTGTCAATTGCTCAATAGTAATTTTTTCACCCACCGTAGAATACTTATGCTCTTGAGAGAAGCCACTAGTGAAACCTATGGCCCCCGGGTCTATTCTCATCATATCAATCTCCATCACTTTTATCTTGCTTTACTTTTTACTTTGCCTTTACTTTTTACTTTGCATCTTTATACCAAAAATACCAAAAATATTATATCTATGAGATCTCACTCTCGTAAGTGACCGTGAAGGGCTTGACAACCCCTAATCGCGTTGGTTGCGAGTAGCTATCGCTTTGTGCAGGTACGAGGGACTTGAGCATGGGCTCCTACTGGATTGATACCTTGGTTCTCAAAAACTAAGGGAAATACTTACGCTACTCTGCTGCATCATCCCTTCCTCTTCGGGGAAAACCAATGCAAGCTCAAGACGTAGCAGGTCCTAGATGTCAGGTGGAGGAATCATTATTTTCCGCGTAATAAGGAGGCACTTCCTTGCTGCGGTCGTGGACCCAACTGTCAGCCTCTCCACGTACAGTCCACGTCCGATGGAAGTTGTTCCTTGACCACGTTGACCACGCCGCGCCGAGAGCACCAGGGCGGTGGACGACGGCGAGGCCTAGGAAGGGGACGACACGGAGACAGGGAAGACTCGACAGTTGTTTCCCACGCGGAGGGGAGTACGACTATATGAGGGTTTACTAGTTCGTCCGCCGCCGCCAGAGAATAACAGTAGGTGTGGGTGAGTAGAGGGATGGCTAGGCCAGCAATGGGAGTACGGTCGGGCGGTGAGGCCTGCGCGGCAACACAGCCGGTCGCGAGGAGGAGGGAGCAGGCAGTCCCGCCGGTGCTTGTTTGAGCGGCTGGAGCAGGAAGAGCAGAGATTGAAGAAGCACGACGGCCGTTGTATGGACATCCAACAGTCAGTGCTTGTGCGTCAACCTTTTTTTAGGAAAGCCTCAAATCTGTGGAAAACAGCATACAACCCATCTGCCATTATTTCTAATAATTTACAGCCCATTTGCTAATTCTTAAGGTTTTTTTGGAGCCCATATTCTTTTTGTTAGCATTACAGCCCATATTGTGGCAATGGTTAAAAAATTATACGAAATTTTGCATATTTCGGTGCGGTCTGAACTGTTTTTAATCCCGAAATTTCGACTCACACTCAAACTGATTTTAAAAATAAATGTATATCAATATAAAATCCAACAAGTTCTCCACGCATAAAAATTAATGTAATTTAAAATATTGAAATGAAAAAAATATTTGAAACTAATTGCCGGTTTGATGTGTTTTAAAAATGTATAGCCCATTTCTCATTACTGATGGGCCATTTTCTCGGCCAGCCGAATGAAAGCTCTCCTTGTCTTGAAAGATTTGCAGCCCAACAGGCCTGACAAAGCGACTTACTTGGCAAATCACAAAAAACTGTGTTGTGGCTGTGGACCCAGCTGTCAGCCTCTCCACGTACAGTACTCTTCCGATGGAAGTCGTTCCTTGACCACGTTGACCACGCCGCGCGGAGAGCACCACGACAGTGGACGACGGCGAGGCCTAGGAAGGGGACGACGCGGCAGTGGAAGCCCGTGCGGAGAGGACTACGAGGGTTCACAGGTTCGGCTGCGGTGTGAGGCTGCCGTCGCCGCAGGGCCTGGCCAGCGGTGGGAATAGTAGGGGGCGGTGAGGCCTCTGCGGCAGCACAGCCGGCCACGGGAGGCAGGAGCATGCGGCACGACTGACGCTGCTTTGGGCGGCTGGAGCAAGAAGACCAGAGGTTGAAGAAGCACTACGACCGTTGGATGGACATCGTACGGTCACTGGAGCTAGAATCGTTCATATTGACTAAGTTGACAAAGCCCTTCGTCCCCGTCAACTTAGTAGGCCCACAAGTCAGCCTCCCAGCAAGGTGGGTCCCAGCTAGCCGGGGGAGTATTCATTTTTTTGTGCGTAATAAGGAGGCACTTCCGGTGGGTCCGAGCTGACAGCGGGGGGGAACGTTTTTTTCGCGAAATATGATGGCCCGTCCGGTGGGTCCCAGCAGTCAGGGGGAAACGATTTTTTTCGCAAAATACTGGTGGCCTGTCCGGTGGGTCCCTGCTGTCAGGTGGAGGAATCATTATTTTCCGCGTAATAAGGAGGCACTTCCTTGCTGCCTCCGTGGACCCAGCTGTCAGCTTCTCCTCGTACAGTCCACGTCCGATGGAAGTCGTTCCTTCCACGTTGACCACGCCGCGCCGAGAGCACCAGGGCGGTGGACGACGGTGAGGCTTAGGAAGGGGACGACGCGGAGCCGGTGAAGACGCGGCAGTGGATGCCCACGTGGAGAGGAGTATGAGGGTTCACTCGTTCGGCTGCGGTGTGAGGCTGCCGTCGCCGCTGGGCCTGGCCAGTGGTGGGAATAGTAGGGGGCGGTGAGGCCTCCACGGCAGCACAGCCGGCCACGGGAGGCAGGAGCAGGCAGCATGACCGGCGCTGCTTTGGGCGGCTGGAGCAAGAAGACCAGAGGTTGAAGAAGCACTACGGCCGTTGGATGGACATTGTACGGTCACTGCAGCTAGAATCGTTTATATTGACTAAGTTGACAAAGCCCTTGGTACGTCAACTTAGTAGGCCCACAGGTCAGCTTCCGAAATGGTGCGCCCCAGATGTCAGGGGGAGGAATCATTTTTTGGGCGGGTGAAGCTAGAATATCCGAGATTGAAGAAGAAGAAGAAGAAGAAGAAGCACGGCATCCGTTGGATGGACATCCAACGGCCACTGCTGCTAGAACCGTGTGTTGACTATAAGTTGACAAAGCCTTGCATACGCGTCAACTCTGTTTTTTAGGGGACGCGTCAACTTAGTAAGGCCAGAAGTGTGTGGTAGAGAACTTATAGCCCATTTGAGATTTGTAAGAATGTGTAGCCCATTTTTGAATTCTAATGGAATTTACTACAGCCCATTTATAGTTTTTTAAAAGTACAGCCCATCTCAACCAACCGTTCAAAATAGAATTCAATAAAATTTCCCACATTTTGATGGGATCCAAAATATTTTTATCCCGAAATTTCTAGTCAGATTAAATACAATTTCAATATAAATTTATATTACGTAAAAATCCAACGAAACATTGCGCTCGCAACAATTAATGAAATTAAAATTTCAATATCCAAAAATAATATTTTATAAAGTAATCACGTGTTTGGTGCATTTTTTATAGTTACTACCCAGTTTTTATAATTACATCCCATTTATTATTTATTAAAGTCCATTTTCTTGTTAAGCCTAATGCATCCCTCCTAGGAAAGATTTACAGCCTAGCGGGGCGGAGAATAACAACCTGATCTTGCATGGGTATTCCTAAAAAAGTATAGCTGGGCTAGCCATTTTCAACTTGAAAAAAATTAGTATCTGGGCTGGATATCTGGCCTGGGCTAGATGGGCCACAGCCCGCCCAGTTAATACCTGCAGCGATGTTTTCGTTGTTGTTCAGAGGAGAAAAATTAATATCTGGTCTAAACATCGAAAAACTCTGCAGTGCTCATACCTCAAAAACACAAATACTACTCGAGCTGCTTGGTCCCAGCTGTCGGCCGCTTCTTGTGCAATTCTCTCGTTTATTGACTAGTACTACATAGGTTGACAATGGTGTGGGACCGTGATGTCAGGAAACCAGGGGGAAGCAAAATAAATAACTCCGGCGAGCGCTTCCACCTCTGCCTCGTTGTCTCCCGTGGAAACCCCTTTCCTCCCTTTTTTTGCTCGAGCAAGGACCAATGCATGCAGCACGTCCATGCGGTTATTAGGCAAGAAATAAAAGCGCTTTGCATGCTATGAATTACGATGGCCTGCATGGGTAGCTAATAAGGCATCCTCTTAATTGCTGTGATTAAATGTTGTGTTTAGAAGAGAGAAATATTCTTCTTTTCCACCAATCTGCTTGCACCTAGGTCATGATGCACCTTCTAATACGACTTATTCACCTAGACGGAGGGAGTATAGTTTTATACATACATATATATATATATATAATAAGGAGGCACTTGCGTACATGAGGCTATGGACCTGGTGGGTCCCCATTGTCATCCTCTCCAAGTAAAGTCATCTCCTCGCCCGCACGCGCTTTCCGCCCGAAACAGTCAGTGCCGCCCGCCCCGCTTCCCGGTGTAGGCGATTGCTCCACCTTCAAACGACACAAGTGCCGTCCGTCCGTCCATCTGCCGCCCACATTAATGATACGCGGTTGCCGAGGTGGCTACTCCGGCACCACACGTCCGTCCCTCTGCCTGCCCACCATTGCTATATAAACTACTGCGCCGGCCATAGCCGCAGTCATCTGCATCCGTTCCCTTTCTCCTGTCCACACCACTACTGCCCACCATGGCTTCCTCGCGCTCCAGCGCTCTTCGGGACGGGCGGACGACGGACCACAAGGAGATGGCAGCCATTGCTGCCGACCGTTTGGCCGGCAGGCAGCCGGAGAACGACGATGTCCCAATGGAGAACATGGTAGTCGACGATCCGGCGCCAACCCCCTCCTCCGCGCAATCCTCGCCGGTGCATTGCACCATGACCATCGGCGAGGCCCGTGCCCAATATATGGACAGTGTGAGGCAGATGCGTCAGGAGCAGTTCCGGGAGGTGCAGGCCGACGCCGCCTACAACCACCATCTCCTCCAGGAGCACCTGCAGGCGGAGCAGGAGGCGCTGCTCGACTCGTACCGCTCCGCCCGCAAGGGCCGCCTCGAGCGCTGGCGGGAGCGCATGCGGGTGGCGGAGGCTACGGCCGCCTACAAAGAGGCTAGCAAACAGGGCGATGAAGCGGGCGAGGCACTATTTGGCGAGACCGAGGACGAGGCAGAGGACAATGCCGGCTCCGACGAGTCCTCGCTCCGCTGGCGTCGACGAGGCCCTGCTCCGCCGAGGCCCCGCGGCACCAACAACGAGGCAGAGGACACCGCCGGCTCCGCCGAGGCCCCGCCCCGCCAACAACGAGGCAGAGGACATCGCCGGCTCAGCCGAGGCCCCACCCTGCCGGCAATGCGGGGGAGGATTTCCACCACTCCACCGAGGCGCCGCTCGCCGGCAACAAGACAGAGGACATTGCCGGCTCCGCCGAGGCCCCGCCCCGTTGCCAACGAGGCCGCGCCACACAGAAAACGAGGAAGAGTAGAACACGGTAGGTCGCCGCCGCTCGGGTCCAAGTAAGGCCACCGCTGCTACCCTCCTGTTGATGCCAAGCTAGGTGGGTTGACCATTGACGGCCGGTTAGCTTCTTGGCGGCGACGTGGAGTCGGGTAGTTCTGCTGGAGAATAATGCTGCTTCTACTTAACTGCTGGTGCAGTTGGCTGACTGACACGTGGGCCGAACAGGCCACATGTCAGTTACACAACTGCACCTGCAGTTAAGTCACTGAAGCTTCTGTTCAGCTCAGCGGGACACAGGTGGGTAGCTTCGATTAATTAATTATACCTCCAGCGCACCCCTTTTTAGTTGAAGAATGTATGAAATGTAATGAAATCTGGCATGTTTATATGAAATCCGACCATTCATGAATGAATTTATTTCAATTAGTTCGAATTCCTGTATCACTGGCATTGGATGAACATGCAAAACAATATGTACTAGCATTATTCCCAGGGTGATCACCTCGTTTGCAGCAGTTTCACATGTACTCCCTCCGGTCCTTTCTAGTCTGCATACAAGTTTTGTCTGCAGTCAAAATATCTCTACTTTGACCAATCTTATACAAAAAAGTATGCACTTTCACAATGTGCGAAGTAAAAAGGAACAGAAGGAGTACAAAGAGTTTGAGCAGATTTTTAGTGTTTCTGTACATTGCAATCAAACACACAGGCCTGGCAATTCATAGAGAATATTCAAAACAATCGATGATTATGCATCTCAGCGACTCACATGTGAGAGGTAATATTTACTTCACAACTAAAGAATAAAGAAAAAATTGATCGACGCTGCTGACAGCAAGGGTGTCCCATTTGAAAATATCAAACGCATGTCTTGCTAAAATCAATGAGCAAAATTTGACAAGGTTGTCCCATTCCAAAATATCAAATGCCTACGATTGTGGAATGGGCAGGGTTTGCCATCAGTTCGGACATTGACATGGCACCTCGTGCTAAATAAACCAGCTATTCTTTTTGTGCAGTTCCACCAAAATCAACCAAATTCACGCGCAGCTTGTATGATTTCGCCCTTATATGTTGCAACGCCTTGAACTTATCGGCACCTCCTTTCTTGTGGTGGAAATGAATGATTCGATGTATTCATGAACATTTTATGCAGTTCCCATTGAAATCAAGCTGAGCACCCCTGTTTGCACAAATACAAAAAAGTGATTAGTATAGAGAAAACTGTACTATGAATTGATAGTTTCAACAGGCACATACATGGTCCATGTAGAGCACACTTTTAGAAAAATGGAACTCGCCAGAAAGAATCCTAGAACAACATTGTACTCGCGCATCACATAAAAAAATGGAGATTTTGTCAGTCCTTCTGAGCTGAAGTTAGTTTGGTCTTGTGGGGAGTAATGTAACCATCCTTCAACTGCTCCTTCTGATGATAAGATAGACAGGGCTTCTTCATCCTGGCATAATCGGAACTAGTCACTTCACGTACTCCATATTCTTCTTCAGAGGAAGATGATCCTGTTGTGCAAAGACAAGAGGACTACTAAATGCTAGCATCACTGTTTGCTCGAAAAAAGGAAAGGAAATATTTAAAACAGCACAGATGAAGCACTTCTCAAGGACAATACCACTTTTTCATGACAGTATATAAACAGTAGCACAACACCAATAGAGATGACAAAGCTCAATCATATGGATGAAATCAGTGGGCGAGTACCAACCTTTGTCAAGAGGCTTATTGTGTAGAGCATACAGATGAAGCAATTCTTTGGAACCATCTGTTGCAATCTACAGTGGTGGCCATGCTTACTATATACTCCTCGATTAGTTTAATGTTTCCAACATCTTCTTGTGCAGTTCCACTAAAATATATGGTATCTTCAAAGAAGATCCCTGTTTGCACAAGTAGAGATAATTACATATTACATTAAGAGTGGCATCAAATCAGTGGCAAAACAATTTCTCGTTCCAGCCATAGCAATAAATTAAGATGCAAAACTATATCATTACTTGTGTCATCACAGTTCCAGTGCTTCATTACAGCACCGGGAGTTGATTTTTGTTTTCTCCCCCTTGTTCTTCCCCTTCATCACATGGTTCAATAACAAACAAGCTTCGCCTTCAATGTAAGATTTCGCATGTCAATTAGGGAGCACAAGTATAGTACTAAACTTAATTTTCTGATGAAAGTGGCAAAATACAGGCCAACAGTTGTGAAATATCCTTATCTTACCTCAATGGGATATTACGGTGCACATACAAATTGGAAGTCTTGTCTCCATTTGTGCAGTTCACTAAAATCAAGCAACATTATCGTACAAGTAGCACAACATATGAATGCACACTGCAGAATCATGTGAAAGAAGGCTAGTACTGACCTCTCATGATGCACAATTCAAACAACTCACAAGAAGAAGATCTGAACCAAATTTGCCTTAACGGATAGGAAGTAAGATCTCCTCTTGTGCATTTCCACTAAGATCAAGCAATCAAGCAACGTTGTCGGTGTGACATTTTGGTTGAACTGCACAAAACACTCTTAAAACAAAAGTGTTTTGTGCAGTGCAACAAAAGGTCACAATGGCAACGAGGTGAAGCAGATAACCCTGTTTACACAGAGGTGCAAAGGAAACAATTAGTGGTCAATAACGATGGATGACACAGAAGCCAACAAAAAGAAGCATCTACCTTATCTAAATGGGAAAGAAAGCAAGACAGTAGCATTTCTCAAACGATGGCATTGATTAATATTAACATAGAGATTATATTAACAATAAAATTCGTTAAACATGTAATTTGCTTTTAACTATGACATTGCATCAATTTTCCAGCGGCATTATTAGAGGGTGTTTGTTTAGAGGGACATTTTGGTGTAGGGACTAAAAAAACTTCGTGTCAGTCCCATCTAAACCAAAGAGGAGGAACTTTTAGGGACTAAAAGTGGGCATTTGGGACTAAAGAAAGAAGACCCCGAGGGAGTCTTTTTGGGACTTTTTCCAACAGTTGCCCCTGCCACGCATCGCACCTTGTCTCTATTAGTTCATTACTAGGGGTAACATGGTCTTTTAGCATGTCATTTAATAACCTCTAGTCCATGTTTAGTCCCTGGAACCCAGCAGGTAGGGACTAGGGAGTTTTTAACCAAACAGGGCCTTAGATTAACAACAGCTAATGAGTTGCACGGGACAGTGGATGCACCAGCACCATGTGCATCTACCGATGTACTGTGGTCATGCACAGTCTGTTGCAACAAAGAACAAGCAACCAAGGAGCATATTTGTGTTGGTCCTAGTTTTGTTATCTTTAGAGCCTTTCCCTATGTGAGCGCAGCAAATCTAGTCCTGCTCAAACTCTACAGCCTTGTCCCTTCCTTTCCTTTTTGAACTAGTACTTTCGCCCCTTCCTTTCCTCTTTGAACCACGCCCTAGATTTATGCGATACAACTTTCCCCCATTCCTTTCCTCTTTGAACCACGTCCTATATTAATGCTATACAACTTTCCCCCTTCATTTCCTCTTTGAACCACGTCCTAGATTCATGCTATATACAACTTTTCCCACTACTTTCCCCCACTCCTTTCCTCTTTGAACCATGTCCTAGATTCATGGTATACATGCAATTAGAGCAATGCATGTGGAGTAAGTAAATTATACCTTAAGGTTCTTGGGGCGTGGTTTGGTGATCGACGGGACAACGGCGAAGAAGAAGGGGTCGGAGGCCCTCCCGTGCCGCCGCTGGGTGGAAAGTGAACAGCTGCGCCGGTAGTCCCTCGCTAACGGCGACAGCGTTAAGCCTCCTTCCCTTTCTGGCGGACGGATCATGTCGGCTCTTTGAGCAGCAGTGAGGGGAGAGAGAGGCCAACGAAGTCTTGTTTAGATCTGGAGAGGGCGAGAGAGTGTGAAGAGAGCAAATACAAGCGATGAGGCTCCAGCGGGAGAGGGCGAGAGAGTGAGCGAACAGGCTAACCAGCTACACAACCCTCCCGTTATGTTCAATGAGAGGGAAATAACCTTTTATACATTCCTGCATTCGTGTGACAAGCATGCCATGTTTTTTGTGTGTGTGGGAGTCATTGGGATTTCAATCATAATCGTGTCATGTGGCTTTGGTGGTAAGACTATCCACAGTGGTGCAGAAATAATGCAGGCTTAGTCACCTTACCTCTCTCCACGTAGTACGTTGGGTCCCACCAGTCAGAGGGTGAAACAAACAAATTAATAAGAAAAATTAAAAGCGCCAGCGGTGTATCTTACCTCACACATCTCACTACTGCTCGGGAACACTGTCCAATTGATCCCTCTGTTCGCTCACGTACTATTTTAAGTGAATCCTTATTATAACATGCACACAAATTTTGGCCACTTGTATTTGACTTAAGTCAGTGTGCCACCGTATCTCGTATACTTACTACTCCCTCCGTCTAGGTGTAATAAGTCACGTTAGAAGGTGCATCGGGACCAAGGTGCGTGCGTGTGCGTGCGTGCATGCGTGTGTGTGTGTGTGTGTGTTCAACACCATGTGTGTTAGAGAGAGCGACAGATAGACCTACTCCTACAGAGAGATGTTGTGCAGTGTACGATTTTAGCCGCGAGAGCGCGAGAGTCGGTGCATCCTCTCGTTTCCGGGCATGTCCGGTAGGGACATGCGGACAGCTGCCACGCCCGCTCCTGACCAGCCTAGCCCACCCAAAGCCCCTCCATCGCCCGCGCGCGCTTCCCGCCCGAAACGGTCAGCGCCGCTCCAAAGAATCGGTGCCGCATTCATGCCTGGGCAGAGCGGACGCGACCTCTCACTGGCGCAAGAGTGATGGTTGCTTCGTTTGTCCAACTTACTACTGGGTCTATGTGATGTGACGGCTCATTGGTCTTTATTACTAAGGTGGTAGGACTGCTGGATGTCCCACGCTTTTGGCGAAAGGAGGTATACTACTACTACTACTAGATTACAATTTTCTCCATTCTTACAGCGGAGGCGTGCAAGAGCAGTGAAAACACGCAGGCTCAGTGATTACATGGCCCACCTCACACTATCACCGTGCGACACCTAACTCTTTACATAGTACTCCCTCTGTTCCTAAATATTACTAGATGAGTCCCTGCGCATTGGCGCGGAACAGCGGTATATCTCTCGGCGCAAATTTATCGATTTCATAGAACAAAAAAACTCTATAACCGCATGACAAATGTGGTAGCCAAACTAAATAAACTCCCATCATCATTTAGATCATCCCACATAAGGAAAAATGATCAGCCAACTCTAGTGGCGGAGCTACAATGAATTTTCTGGGCAGGCCAAGCCAAAGGCCACCTGAAACTTTTACCCTTGTAGACCAATTTTACCCTTATACTTTAGTGTTTTGGGCTCATGCTGGGCGGGCCATGGCATTGTTTTGTTCGTACGTAGCTCCACCAGTGCAACTCCTACTGCATAATGGTATTATATTTTTCTTTTTGACATGTTAATGGGACTTAAAATCTCACTTACATGCATGCTACCGGTGCATGCTTGCATGCAGACATGTTGATGTGATTTAAAACCCACTCATCTGCATGTGGCACGGTATTTCTGCATGCTTGCATGTGGCTTAGTGCGGAGCCTCTCAACGTCAAGATCAGACGGCTATTATGGACTGATTTACTTCATCTAATGGCTACATCAATTTTGATGACGTGGCTCAAGGAGAGGATAGAGAATTCCTAGTAGTGGGGGCTAGCTATTACTAGTATATATAAGTCTTTGTAGAGATTCCACTACATACGGAACAAAATGAATGAATCTACACTTAAAATGCATCTATATACATCTGCATGTGGTTCATGGTGAAATCTCTACAAAGGCTTATATTTAGGAACAGAGGAAGTACTAGTATAGTACGTACTGTAATTTATCAGCGAGATAAATTTGTACAATGCTATGAAGCTTCCAGCTTCGGTTACATGTATCTTGCATCCAAGGTTGCCCGTTGCAACATTTCATCAAATACAAAGGAGACTAACATGCATGCTATTGCATCTCAATGATTGATAGATCATAGCAAATATGTACTCCCTCCGTTCCAAAATAAGTTTCTCAACTTTGTGCAAACTTTAGTACAAAGTTGTACTACTACTAAAGTTGACACTTATTTTGGAACAAAGGTAGCTAAAGAAAAAACCGATCCATGCAGTCCCTAGCCCTTGAACCGTGAACCCTGACCAGGCTTCAATTTGCTGGCAAGGTTCGAGCTTCCTAATGAATGAAGTTTGCAACCTTTTGACCATCGGATCATTTTGTGCAGTTTCACCAAAATCGAGATGAGCATCCCTGTGGCAAAGAAATTGAACAAGCATGATTAGAATAAGATTACTGGGACTAGTTGATGAGACATAAACTCATCACAAATACAGTACGTAGAAGCCAGTAGAGGTATGTGCGGGGCAAGGAAGTAGAGAAATATCCACAAGGAGTGATGTGGGCAGCTGGAGCAGTGGTGCAAGCTGGCTGTAAAGGGAGTTGTACCTGAGGGATGTAGCTCAACCTTGAGGAGGGCGGCAGGAGGCGGCAACTGCCCACGTTGCGGCAGTGAGCAAGGGACGAAGGCAACCTCATCGGATTTGTGAGAGAGAACAGCGGGGCCCCCTGATCGGGACGTGCCGACAGTGGGTTTTCACTGTCGGCGACAGCCACCGCATCTACACTAAGCATCCACCCCTTCCCCAAGCGGACGTGATCCGCCGGGATGTTAGAGATGTGGCCAAAGTCGTTTTGTATGAGAGTGTGAAGAGAGCAACCCCAGCAAGCAACCGTGTAGGCTGGCCCGTCCTGACTATGTACTCCTTTTCTCTCCATATGAACCTATCATATTGCGTACGTGCCACTGAAGAAAAAAAACTTTATTTATAAATGACTCGGCACCTACTACTCGTTCTCCTATAACCTTGCGCTTGGCATCTCCAAAATATTGACCTTGCGATTGGCTCTTCGCCTCTTCGGGAAGTCGAGCAATAATGGTAGTGCAGTATATATCATTCTGGCTATATGAGATCGAATGAGTTGCTGCACGTCCACCACGTGGGCGAGGGTCGAGGGGCGAGGGAGAGTGCTACATACGGAGCAAAATGAGTGAATCTACACTCTAAAATACGTCTATATACATCAGTGTTTGGAGTATGTACTAGTAGTTCATATTGAAATCTACTAAAGGACATATATATTCCAAACAATATAGTAGGGACGAGGAGTAAACGGAGGGAGTAGTAAATTTTTCTCCTCGTCCTGCGAGCCACCGCGCGCATGGGCGGGGGAGCGGGCGTAAGGCGTAGTAAGGAAGCTTCACCTCATCCTGCGAGCCACCGCGCCCGTGGGCGGGGGAGACGGCGTACTAAGCAAGCTTCTCCTCGTTCTGCGAGTTGACGGGACACATCAAAAGTATGCCAGTGTATAGAGCCTTGCCTCTAAGGTAGGCCCCACATGGTTTGCCTCTTTTTTAACATAACACGTCAAGTCACAATTTGTTTGTTCACCCGTGGTAGACGATCCTCCCTCCACCAAGTGGACAACCAGTACACGTGCCAAATTACCACGTGGGCTGCCTTTTTCGTATAGAAATGAGCTCCACCGTGTACCCGCGCGGGTGTGGTTGGGAAAGAGACGGGAGTACGTGCGCCGTGCATGCACCTCTTCTCTTCATGCACGTCCCCCACCTATGTGGGTGTGTGTGAGAGATACAAACTGCATTCGTGAGTGTTTATTGTTTTGGGGTGGGGGTTGATTTCATGAATTATTTGTGGGAATATGTGTCGATGACATCTCAAACAAAATTTTGCATGCAATGTGTGTGTGACATGGAGGCCTATCCATATCATACATAGAGGGTCAGGAAATCCACGAGAAGAGAGGGAGGGGTCATAGCTATCGATAGAGTCGAAGAGAGGATCAAGTGGGTGGGTGCGAGATTGATGAAGAGAGCCATCGAAATTGTGTATGTGTACAAGTCAAAGATATAGGGCGACTGGCCTACCAGAATGTTAGAGGGCACACGTCAAGTTTGTTTGTGGCAGGGAGACATGACTAGAGCGCTCGATGTATCGGTGTGTGTGGGGGGAGGGGGTGGTGGGAGGGGTAGGCAGAGGCCTAACTATAGAGGTAGAATGACTCGTATATGTGTTGAGAAGGAGAGACCCAGCTATGTCTTGAGGGAGATCGGTCGACATCCATACATAACTGAAGGACGGGAAATATGATGGGAGAGAGAGAGAGGAGAGAGAGGGAGGGAGAGGGAGGGAGAGGGGTAGAGTGTTGGATGGGTGATGGAGTTGCTTCTCGAAGATGGTGGGAGAGGCCTACTAGACAAACTGAGGGTGGAACTACAATGTTATCAATAAGAGTGGGGATGTGTTTCTGTGTGTGCCTGTGCATGATAGATCTGTCGGGACGCATACATGGATGATGAAGGGGAACCATGTGTTTGGTAAGCAAACCTAACTAGATCGGTAGATCAATTGTTGTTTGTCGGAGGAAGGGAGAGACACAACTAATGAGGTAGATCGATTGACGTGTGGGTAAAAATGAGTTATAAGGACCTAGCTAGCTATATGTATAGCGAGAGATTGGTCGTTGTACGTCCATTTGTTAGAGGCAAATAAGGCCCAGCGAGACGGATAGACAGAGAGAATGGAGCTAGGAGGTGGTGCGAGAGGCCCAACTACTAGCTAGATAGGGGGAGGAGTGTGCGGTTGTGAGAGAGCGATGAAAAGAGGGGTGAGAGTTTACACGTGTGTCTGACCATATGAGAGACACGAGGCAAGGACACATAAAGGAGGAGATTGAAGGTGTGTTTGTATGTTGTAGGCAGGCATCGCTAGAGAGGTTTATCAACCGGTGTGTGTCGGAAAGGAGTTGTGGAAACTCTGGGAGAACGACCTAAAGAAAAATATGAATGTGCCCAGTGGATAGAATGTCAAGGGAGGGGGAGGGCGAGGAGGGCGTGTGCATGCACGAAAGAAAGTTAGTGGTAGCTACAAAGGTTAGAGGATTGTGTGGGTGTAAGAGACTAACAAAGATCATAATTTGATATGAAAGCAGATTCATATATTTGAATAGGAGATCATAGTGTTTTAAACATTGCATGCATGAATATAGCGGTGATACACGTGTTGTGCACATGTTATACCATAATGTGATAATGCATGGTGTTTGCAACTCACAGCTAAATGTCGAACAATCTAAACCATAATATATATCAAACAATCTCACATTTTATTTGAATTTGTGATAATGTGTGGCGTTTGCATCTTACAACTAAATATCGAACAATCTAAACAATACTATATATCGAACATTCTCACATTTTATTTGAATTTGTGGTAATGTGTGGTGTTTGCAACTCACATCTAAATACTTGTAGGCGTAGGGGGCGGGGCACCATACATAATGTGATAAACACATTATACATATGAGACATGGTTTAGATTATGAAGATCTAGCTTGAGCTAGAAATGCAATGTGATTTGAAATCAAAATAAAGTGGATTCAAAAAATCTAGTTCGAGTTCATATAGTACACATAGTTCATATGTAACTCGAGACTAATCATGTGGTGTGCTATGAAGATAATACACAAATGATGGTTTAACTTGACAATAATGATGATTGTAGATCTTATTAAAACAGAGAAACGAATTCAAATGCTTTGACTTCACAACAATCATTACTGTAGATCTTATTCAAATAGAGAAACGAATTCAAATTTAGTTCATATTGAAGCGGTAGTATATACGTTTGGAATGCACTAAAACGTTCATTTGAGTAGTAGGTTGCATGCATTATACACGTAGTGAAATATTTTAATTGAACATAACATGAATTCAAAGTTTTGAATGACATTTGTAGGGCGCATTGATTTGGTACAGTACACGTTAGGCTTGTCCGAAAATTTCAACTTGTGCCTTGTTAGCCCGAAATATTTAGCTATATATTTGTCTCGTTGTGCTCCGACAACTCCCTCCATCTCAACACGCGCCTTGCTATTCCGAAATTACAACGCGCGTGAAAACTCCCACCTCCTATGAAATCCCAACACGCAAAATGCCCGTGGTACCCCTGAACCGAAAGAACCGCCTCAAATTGATGGGGGTACTTTCGTAACTTACCCCACATTTCGGACAAGCGCGTCTCTAAGCCATGGTTTCCCACTGCCATCCCATCCGCCCACCCATTCGTACACCGAGGCCGCAAAAACCCGCGACGAAACCCCACACCCTGCTCCGTCCGCCACCCAGCCGGAGCCTCTTCCCCGACGACGTCGTCCACAGCAACACCTCGACGTCCCTCATCCACCGCACCGGATGAGGATCCGTCGTCGATCTCATCGTCCCACCGGTTCAGCCACCCCGTCCTCCACCTCCAAGGAGTTGCCCCGACGTTCCCCTCGTCTTTTGCGCCACCTCCATTCCCACACCGCCGTCTTCACCTGCACCATAGGAAGAGCATCATCATCACCATTTCCTTGGATGAAGCTGCGGCCTAATCGGCGCCACCAAAGAGATTGTACACTAATCGCCGCATTTTCTTCTTGATTCGATCTCACGGTGCTACCGGCGCTCGGTCCCGAGCCGACACGGCGCAGCTCCATCCACGGCGGCGTCGCCGGCCACTTCCTCCACGGCATTGCTCCCTCGGCGACGACGTCCACATTAGTAGGACCTGCTGCTGCTTTAGCTCTCTCTCGCGCTGCTGCTCTGCTCTTGCTCTCGGTCCCCTACCTGGTCTGCTCTTGCTATTGCTCTTGCTCGCCCTGCTGCTCTCGCTCTTGCTCTTGCTTGTGATGCTGCTCTGATTTAGCTACACTTCACTCTGATGCCGCCGAGGTGAAGGAAGAACCAACCGCAGCGGGGAGGCGGGCTCGCGGAAGAGGTACCCCACTATCTATCTTAGGGTTCAGGATGGGGGCGGTGGTCGCCGGTGGTGGCGGGGCGGTGGCGTGGGGATCACCGGAGAAAAAGCTCAGCACGGGGGGCCTAGAGGGATGGCCGGGGCGGCGGCGGACCAGCGGTGAGGAGTGTTTTCAGCGCGGGCGGGGCGGCGCCCCGCGGGCGGCGGGGGGCTGCTGTTTGGCCGGCTCAGGGGGGTGGAGGTTGAAGATGAACCGCAGGCCCTTGATTTCGTATCCAACGGCTGCAAAATCGACTGACCAGAGTTGAAAAAGCCAGTCGACCGACGTGTAGCCTCACCTTGCTAGTGCGTTCAGTTTAGACAGCAAAATTCGGTTTCGACAACAAAATTCAGTTTCGACAGTTAAGTTCAGTTTCGATAGTTAAATTCAGTTTCGACAGTTAAGTTCAGAGATGAGCGGTTGATGTATTTTACATCTAGCACTTTGTGGTTATGTATTTTACGTCATGTATTGGAGATGCTATTAGAATTCCACTCAGGTTAACGTTGTTCGTTGTCTCTCTTGTCCTGCTTCAGCCTCGGCATCGTACAACTCACCGGAGCTACTCCAACGACGAAACCCTCCATCACAGCGGAGCAGTACCTCGGGCTCCATCTCCAGACTCCTAAGATCTTCTTCCCTCCTCCGACAGCCAAGTCAGCCGGAGCATCCTCACCGGCCAACCCAATCATGCTGAGATCGACATGGCTTCGCCAAAGAGGTTGTACACTTATTGCATCTCTTTTTTACTCTACATGTTATATATATTGTCCACTGAGCACACGGATTTGTTCCTTTAGTGTCTCCTTGAAAGAAAAAACATAGGAATTTTAATTTTCACTTGTCCTCCTTTTTAAATTCCTATTCATGAAGCACAAGACTAAGAGATAGTAGCATAATAGCATTATAACCGTACATTTTCTTGTGGTTTGACTTAATCTCACCATGCTTCTTTGCATCCTGTGATCTTCCAATTGTTGTGAATCAAACAACCAGATTGGCAGAAATCATGTGTTTTTAAATTCTCTATTTTGCACGTGCATTCCTATCCTATTCCTATCTATTTCCTATCCCTGCATTGTTGGAATCCTCCAATTCAAACGAGCCCTTATAGAATTACTTCTCTTATAGATAGTTTTCAAAGGAAACCTTGCGTGGTTTGTCCCGCTCCTGCTGCGCCGTCGTCCACCCCAGCTCAGCTGCTCCAACAACAGAAGGGTCCAGCACAGCAGGGATCCGGCCTCCAGACTGTCTTTCGCCGCCTCAGATCTTCTTCCCTGCCGCTGGCAGCCATGAAAACTGCACTACCATCATCAACCGAGCAGATGACGTCGAGGACTACACGGGTCCGCAAGAGAGGTCACACTCTTTCGTGTCTGCTTACGTTATGCATCGCTTAATATTACATGCTACTTTATTGTCCTGTTCACCGATTAGACTCTGAGTCAGCTCCAAACTAATGGTCAAACTTGAGTTTTTAAATGGTTGTGGGGTACATATCGGGGCCGCTATCAATAGTATCTATCTACTATCTGGTTAATCTCCGGTGTCTACTATGAGTTTCATGTTGGGTGGGAAACAAACAGTAAAGAAGCCATTACCTGTATTTTTTTAACTGAAGCCATTATCTGCCTGCTATTATTGGTTTTGGGTATATCCACAGGTTGCTACCATCACTCTGGATTTCTGCATGCACTCCTTACATAATATCACTATGTTTTATTCCTATGCATGACAGTTATTGTAAACAATGGAACTGAACATGTAGAGCAAAAGAGACGAGCCTTGTGTGGCAATAAAATTTCATGCAGACGTCGCTCCATGGTAGGCGCAAAGGCAGCCCCCCTCCATGCATTTCGGATTGTAATCGAGAGGAAGATATATGTTCTGAGGGGGATTCAGAAGGAGAAGACAACTCCTATTTACCCCCTAAGGTCTTTGCTCTAACTTGGCATGCTGATGTTGGTTATATCATGCATATGGTGTCTTGCATTGCTTACTTTATACATCAAATATGTCATTTGCTTAGTTTAGACATCCTTTGTGCGAATGCCATCTGTTTAGTTTATTCATCATTTATGTGAATTATGCAACACCATCTTGTTTAGCCAGGCATCTTATATGTGAATTTTGCAATGCCATCCTGCTTAGCCAGTCATCTTATATGTAAATTATATCAGGCCATCCTTTTTTTCGTTACATATTACATTTGTCAACAATGTTATTACATTCAATTGCTCTTCGTGTGCATCAGCCATTTGACATGGTGATGCCAAATTCTGGAGTGACTACAAGGTCTTCAGAGCAGACTATGCTATCTGACGAAGCGCATATCTTGCTGGTTATGGATAGCTCCTCAGAGGAGGATTCAGAGACAGATGACCAGTCCTATCCCCCCCCCCCCGAGGTGTATGCTCTAACTTGGCAGGGTTATGTTGCTCATATCGTGCGTATGGTGTCTCGCATTGCTATGTCATTTGATTAGTTTAGACATGCTTTGTGTGAATTCCACCTGTTCAGTGTCTAATTACCATATATGTGAATTATGCATTGACATCTTGTTGCAAGACATTATATATGTGAATTATACAATGCTATCTTGTTGCAAAGGCATTATATATGTGAATTATGCAATGCCATGTTGTTTAGCCAATCATCATGTATGTGAATTATACCATGCTATCATTTTTTTTTGTATTACGTGTTCCATTTGGCGACAACGTTTGTATATTCAACTACTCTTCCTGTGCATCAGCCATTTGAAGCGGTGATGGAAGTATCTGGAGTGAAAACAAGGTATTCAGAGCAGACAATGCTACCTGCTGAAGCAGACATCTTGCTGGTTACAGAGAGCTCCTCAAAGGAGGATTCAGAGACTGATGACCAGTCCTATTTTCCCCCTGAGGTCTATGCTCAAACTTGGCAGGGTTATATTACCCATGTCATGCATGTTGTCTTGCATTGCTTAGTTTTTACATCATATATGGATTGCCATCTGCTTACTTTCTTACTATATAAATCATATATTTGAATTATATCATGCCATCATGTTTACATAGTACATACACATCATCTATCTGAATTACGGCATGGCAACCCATTTAATAAAGACATCATATAGTTATATCATCTCATCCTGTTTAGTGTTTACAGTCATCATATTTTGAATTATGGCATTCTATCCGTGAATGTATGTGAATTATGGCATGCCAACCTATTTAATAAACACATTATATAGTTATGTCATGTCATCCTGTTTACATAGTCTCATATTTTGAACTATGTCTTTCCATCTTTTTTAGTTAGCCATCATAATGTGAAATTGTGTCATGCTATCTTGTTTAGTTAGCCATCATATATGTGAAATTGTGTCATGCTATCCTGTTTGGTTAGACAACATAAATATGAATTATTTCATGCCCTCTTTTATTCCCCACTATCCATTGCACCTGTCTATCATACAATGTCTATACTTTCAATTACTTTTCTTGTTTATCAACCATTTGAATTGGAGAGCGTGATGGCAGTATCTAAGGGAGTAACAACACGGTCTTCAGAAAAGATAGTGCTACCAGTTGATGCAGATAGAACCACGGTTGTACTTGCCCAAGGACCAGATCCACCACACATAACCCAGACTCTCGCAGATTGTACCCCTACCCAGTTGGACAGAGAACCAGCTACACCCCTTCTAACCCCAACCCCGGCAGATAGTAACCAAGTTCCAGTTGACATAGCACCGTCTCCACCACAGAGCACCCAAACACGAGGAGTTAGTAGGGGAACTGCAGTGCCCAAAGCACGAGGACCACCACTCTGAATCCCAACTCAACGCTTAAAGGAGAAGAAGATTTGTTCTAAAGTCAGGTTCTGTAGCTATGGTTCATACTCCTTTGCTCTTGCATGACTGTATTTACTCATACCAACTTTTTTTCAAATTTGAAGGATGGAATTGAAACTCCAATGGCACAACAGGTATGTTTTAAACCTGTTTCTTTAACTGGTTTGCTGTTGTAACCTGCTCTATGTTGATTTCAGTTTCAATTGAATAAACAGTTATGTTCTCATGTCATGCACATTACAAGTGTTGTTATTGCTCTATAGTTACCCACACTTATATTCTGTCTATTCTGCTTTGTCTTGAACAAATATTATTTGAACTATGTCTCTATCTTGATTTGGCAACAAAAACTAGAATGATATAGACCATAAAGTGACCATGGTACATAGATATATGTTTGTTTCATGCCGTTATCCTGTCCACTTTACTGCTGAACTCATTTACCAAAATGAGTTTCATATACAACATGGTAAACATGTGATGTGTCTGCTTGTTTCTCTTTTAGAATGCAGACAAAATATTGGAGAACAGTACCGCGTTATCCAATGGTAAAGGAAGTAATGAAGATAAGGTTCAAGATAGTGAGACATCCCTGTTGGTCTCCAAGAAAGCTGATAAAAACTATCTTGACGATAGTGAGGGAACCCAAAAGTCATGTCTTGATGTAGTGTTCGAGTTACTGGCCACTACTGCTGGCACAAGCTCTTCGAACTTGCTGCCTGAATCAGTTCGTCTTCTTGAGTCTCAACTTCAAGTTTAAAGACATCGATCAGATGTGCTGTGATAGGAAGCTGAAGGACTGAGGAAGTCCCTGCAGAATTCAGATGCATATTTTCAAGTGCAACAGCAAGCGCTGGAGGATTTAAGCGCCAAACAAGAGAAAGTTAATAAGCTTGCTAAGCATCTTTCCAGCATTATGGGTACCCAGGATATTGTTTCTTGAGATCTTCTGAAGTGGTTTCAGTTCTGGATTTGTTTTGCTGTGGCGTTTATTTGCGCTGGTCGCCAACTTTGACAAGCAATGTATATGATATGCTGCTTTGTTCCCTATATTTGCACTGGTGGCGAACTTTGATGCCCAGTGGATGTAATATGTGTAATAGCCGTGATAGCCTAGTGTTAGTTGCTTGCTTATTTATTTCCTTGTTGTCTTGTTTATTTGTTTGCTTATAGTCACTGCAGTTCTTTTTCCGCGGTTAGCTAGTTGCTGCAATAACCTATTTTTTAAAACTAGGCCACAATAACCATGGGCTAATATTTATTGTAGTGACACTGGGCCTCCTACTGGCCGTAGAAACAGTGGGCCTTCTACGGGTCATAGAAACAATGGGCCTTCTGTAGGCCGTATTATCAATGGGCCTTATACGGGCTGTATAATCGATTGGCCAAACATGGGCCAAACAGACCGCATTATGGCCGTAAACGGGCTAGAGTTGGAATCGTCCGTTCATGGGCCGACCATAACGGGCCATCGTTAATAGGCCGTATTCGATGACGCTGTGAAATCGGCCCAATGTATTAACGGACCACAAACGGGCCGACTGTAACCACGGGCTGAATTTGGCCCACAAGCAGAAAATGACAGTAACGGGCCGTAAGTAAACGAATGCTGGAAATGAGCCCAAGAATAAATGGGCTCTGAGAAGGCCGAAAGATAACATGGACTGTTAACGGCCCAACGGAATAACGGGTCGTTAATGGGTATAAAGTGATACACTGTTTATTACGGGTCAGTTTCACCACGGGCCGTTAATGGGTGTAAAGTGATACACTGTTCATTATGGGCCAGTTTCACCACGGGCCGTTAGTAGGCCAAGAGTTACATAGGGCCTCATATGGGCCGAAAGACGTCATGGGCCATACATGGGCCAGAAGTGAAAACGGGCTAGAATCATATTGGATGGCCCAGATGATGCTACTGGGCCTAATTCGGATAGGGTGTAATGGGCCTTGGGTTAGCGGGCTGTAAATGGGCTATATTCGAACAAGCCATTAACAGGCTTTCCATGGGCCGGCCCGCCAGCTTTTGACCAAGTCAAACGGGCCGGCCTTTTCACAGGAATGGGCCTCTGTTGGGCCGTGCCACGTGTCGACGTATCATAGGCGCCTTCCGTCCAATGAGTGGTTGACATCTATCCCAATGATGAGTCGCCACATGTTTCCTCCAGCCAATGATGATTTTACACATGGAAAATCCCCATTGGTCGGGGCTGTTAACGGGTTATCGGATCCAAAACCCGACCCGATAGCTTAACGGCGTTCCATTATGGTGGATGCCACGTGTCGGTCACCCTTGACGAAAGCACTTCTGTGACGCGCGATTTATCGTCATGGAAGTGGACACTTCCGTGATGATAATTTTGGTAATGTCATGGAACACTTCTACGACAGCACATGTATGACTATCTTGATTCTGTCATAAATTTGTCATGGATGTACATGCATGACAAAAAAAGCGACCTACTGTGACAAACACGTATCATCACGGAAGTGTTTTTTTGTAGTGATTCCACCTATAGTGCTATGTCCATGGCTCACGCTCATGTATTGCGTGAAAATTGAAAAAGTTTTGAGAACGTCAAAAGTATGAAACAATTGCTTGGCTTGTCATCGGGGTTGTGCATGATTTGAATATTTTGTGTGGTGAAGATGGAGCATAGCCACACTATATGATTTTGTAGGGATAACTTTCTTTAGCCATGTTATTTTGAGAAGACATAATTGCTTAGTTAGTATGCTTGAAGTATTATTATTTTTATGTCAATATGAACTTTTGTCTTGAATCTTTCGGATCTGAATATTCATACCACAATTAGGAAGAAATACACTAAAATTATGCCAAGTAGCACTCTGCATCAAAAATTCTGTTTTTATCATTTACCTACTCGAGGACGGGCAGGAATTAAGCTTGGGGATGCTTGATATGTCTCCAACGTATCTATAATTTTTGATTGCTCTATGCTATACTATCTACTATTTTGGACATTATTGGGCTTTATTATCCACTTTTATATTATTTTTGGGACTAACCTATTAACCGGAGGCCCAGCCCAGAATTGATGTTTTTTGCCTGTTTTAGGATTTCGAAGAAAAGGAATATCAAACAGAGTCCAAACGGAATGAAACCTTTGGGAACGTTATTTTCTCAACAGATAAGACCCGGGAGACTTGGACCCTACGTCAAGGCACGAAACAGGAGGCCACGAAGTAGGGGGCGCGCCCTACCCTACCAGGCGCGCCCCCACCCTCGTGGGCCCCCTGTTGCTCCACCGACGTACTTCTTCCTCTTGTATATATCCACGTACCCCCAAACGATCAGATACGGAGCCAAAACCCTAATTCCATCGCCGTAACTTTCTGTATCCACGAGATCCCATCTTGGGGCCTGTTCCGGAGCTCCGCCGGAGGGGGCATCGATCACGGAGGGCTTCTACATCAACACCATAGCCTCTCCGATGAAGTGTGAGTAGTTTACCTCAGACCTACGGGTCCATAGTTATTAGCTAGATGGCTTCTTCTCTCTTTTAGGATCTCAATATAATGTTCTCCCCCTCTCTTGTGGAGAACTATTCGATGTAATCTTCTTTTTGCGGTGTGTTTGTTGAGACCGATGAATTGTGGGTTTATGATCAAGTCTATCTATGAATAATATTTGAATCTTCTCTGAATTATTTTATGTATGATTGGTTATCTTTGCAAGTCTCTTCGAATTATCAGTTTGGTTTGGCCTACTAGATTGATCTTTCTTGCAATGGGAGAAGTGCTTTGCTTTGGGTTCAATCTTGCGGTGTCCTTTCCCGGTGACAGTGAGGGCAGCAAGGCACGTGTTGTATTGTTGCCGTCAAGGATAACAAGATGGGGTTTTCTTCATATTGCATGAGTCTATCCCTCTACATCATGTCATCTTGCTTAAGGCGTTACTCTATTTTTAACTTAATACTCTAGATGCATGCTGGATAGCGGTCGATGAGTGGAGTAATAGTAGTAGATGTAGGCAGGAGTCGGTCTACTTGTCTCGGACGTGATGCCTATATACATGATCATGCCTAGATATTCTCATAAGTATGCTCAATTCTGTCAATTTCTCAACAGTAATTTGTTCACCCACCGTAGAATACTTATGCTCTCGAGAGAAGCCACTAGTGAAACCTATGGCCCCCAGGTCTATTTTTATCATATTGATCTTCTACTACTTAGTTGTTTACTTTGTCTTTATTTTACTTTGCATCTTTATCATAAAAATACCAAAAATATTATCTTTATCATATCTATCAGATCTCACTCTCGTAAGTGGCCTTATAGGGATTGACAACCACTATTTGCGTTGGTTGCGAGGATTTATTTGTTTTGTGCAGGTACGAGGGACTTGCGCGTGGCCTCCTACTGGATTGATACCTTGGTTCTCAAAAATTGAGGGAAATACTTACGCTACTTTGCTGCATTATCCCTTCCTCTTCGGGGAAAACCAACGCAGTGCTCAGGAGGTAGCATACCTCAATGGGGATATGCATTTCCCCAACAATAAGCATTTCATATTTCTTTTTGACAATAGGTATAGGTATTTGAAAACTTCCAATAGTGATTGTCGGAGATTTTCAATAACATTAATACCATTCACTTGGAATTGTTTCTTCGAAAAGTGCACCCTATGCTCATTGCCATTAATATGAAAAGTGACCTTGCTTTTATTGCAATCAATAACAGCACCTGCAGTATTTAAGAAGGGTCTACCAAGGGTAATCGACATGTTGTCGTCCTCGGGCATCTCAAGTATAACAAAGTCAGTCAAAATAGTAACATTAGCAACAACAACGGGCACATCCTCACAGATACCGATAGGTATGGCAGTTGATTTATCAGCCATTTGCAAAGATATTTCAGTAGGTGTGAGTTTATTCAAATCAAGTCTTTTATACAAAGAGAAAGGCATAACACTAACACCAGCTCCTAAATCACACAAAGCAGTTTTCACATAATTCTTTTTGATAGAGCAAGGTATAGTTGGTATTCCCGGATCTCCAAGTTTTTGGGTACTCCATCTTTAAAAGTGTAATTAGCAAGCATAGTGGAGATTTCAGCTTCCGGTATTTTTCTCTTATTAGTGATGATGTCTTTCATATATTTCGCATAAGGAGGCATTTTCAAGATATCAGTCAAGCGAGTACGCAAAAAGACTAGCCTCAGCATTTCAGCAAAGCGTTCAAATTCTTCATCATCATTCTTTTTAGTTGACTTGGGTGGAAAAGGCATAGGTTTTTGAACCCATGGTTCTCTTTCTTTACCGTGTTTTCTAGCAACAAAGTCTCTTTTGTCATATCTTTTATTTTTAGGTTGTGGGTTATCAAGATCAACAGGTGGTTCTATCTCAACATCATTGTCTGGTTCTTTATCATTGGTTGGTTGAGAGTCTTCATGAACCTCATCATTATCTTTTTCATTGTCATTAGGTGAGTGTTCATTACCAGATTGAGTTTCAGCATCAGAGATAGAAACTTCATTTTCATTATCATGAGGTTTTTCTATTTCAGGTTCACTAGAAGTGTGCAAAGTCCTATCATTTTTCTTTTTCTTTTTCTTCCTAGAAGAACTAGGTGCACTAGTGTTGGCTCTTTGTGAATCTTGTTCAATTCTTTTAGGGTGTCCCCTAGGATAAAGTGGTTCCTGAGTCATTTTACCTCCTCTAGTTGCAACTCTAACAGCAAAGTCATGCATATTATTATTCATTTCATCAAGCAATTCATCTTGAGATTTAGCAACTTGTTCTAACTGAGTTTGAACCATAGAAGCATGTTTTCCAACACCTCTAACATCATTTGATATTCTAAATAACAAGTCACTCAAGTGAGCAATCATATCAGAATTGTATTTCAATTGTTTCATAACATTTTCATTGAAGTGATCTTGTTTCCTAATGTAGTTTTCAAACTCATAAAGGCATTGTTAGGATGCATATTGTGAGGATTATCATTATCATTAAACTTCATAAGAGAATTTACCTCTACCACCTTAGGCATTGGTGGTGTATTAAGCCCATGTATTTCTTTAATAGGAGGTAAATTTTTAACATCCTCGGCTTTAATACATTTTTCCTTCATAGATTTCTTTGCCTCTTGCATATCTTCAGGACTGAGATATAATATACCCCTCTTCTTTGGAGTGGGTTTAGGCGGTGGTTCAGGAGTAGTCCAAACACCATAATTTTTCAATATGTTATTCAATAATTCTTCAGCTTGTCAAACAGTTCGTTCCCTGAAAACACAACCAGCACAACCATCTAGGAAGTCCCTAGAAGCATCGGTTAGTCCATTATAGAAGATATCAAGTATTTCATTTTTCTTAAGAGGATGATCAGGCAAAGCATTAAGAAACTGGCAAAGCCTCCCCCAAGCTTGTGGGAGACTCTCTTCTTTAGTTTGAGCAAAGTTAAATATTTCATGTAAGGCAGCTTGTTTCATATGAGCGGGAAAATATTTTTCATAGAAGTAATAAATCATATCCTAGGGACTACGCACACAACCAGGAGCAAGAGTATTGTACCAAGCTTTAGCATCACCCTTTAATGAGAAAGGAAATAATTTGATAATAAAGTAATAACGAGTTTTCTCATCAAGAGTAAAAAAGGGTGGCTATATCATTCAACTTAGTAAGATATGCCACAACAATTTCAGTTTCATAACCATGGAAAGGATCAGATTCAACCAGAGTAAATAACTCTGGGTCAACAGAGAATTCATAATCTCTGTCATCAATAAAGATAGGTTAAGTAGCAAACTTAGGATCACATTTCATTCTAGCATTCAGAGATTTTTCTTTATACTTGTGTAGTAATTTCTCTAGGTCATTTCTATCATTGCAAGCAAGAATATCTCTAGTTGCTTTGTCACTCATAACATAACCTTCCGGTATCTTAGGCAATTGATATGTCTCCATCGTATCTATAATTTTTGATTGTTCCATGCCAATATTCTACAACTTTCATATACTTTTGGCAACTTTTTATACTATTTTTGGGACTATTATATTGATCCAGTGCCCAGTGCCAGTTCCTGTTTGTTGCACGTTTTTTGTTCCGCGGAATATCCATATCAAATGGAGTCCAAATGGGATAAAAACTGACGCAGATTTTTTTGGAATATATATGATTTTTGGGAAGAAAAATCCATGAGAGACGGTGCCCGAGGGAGGCACGAGGCAGGGGGCGCGCCCCACCCCCTGGGCACGCCCCTTACCCTTGTGGCCACACCGTAAGGCGGTTGATGCCCTTCTTTCGCCTTAAGAAAGCTAATATCTGAATAGAGATCGTGTTAAAATTTCATCCCAATCGGAGTTACGGATGTCTAGGAATGTAAGAAACGATGAAAGGGAAGAATCTGAGAACACAGAAAGAGAGAGAGAGAGAGAGATCCAATCTCGGAGGGGCTCTCACCCCTCCCATGCCATGGAGTCCATGGACCAGAGGGGAAACCCTTCTCCCATCTAGGGAGGAGGTCAAGGAAGAGAAGAAGGAGGGGTCCCTCTCCCCCTTGCTTCCGGTGGTGCCGGAGTGCCACCGGGGTCCATCATCATCACCGCAATCTTCACCAACAACTTCACCGCCATCATCACCAACTCTTTCCCCCTCTATGCAGTGGTGTAACCTCTCTCTTACCCGCTATAATCTCTACTTAAACATGTTGCTCAACGCTATATATTATTTCCCAATGATGTATGGCTATCCTATGATGTTTGAGTAGATCCGTTTTGTCCTACGGGTTATTTGATGATCGTGATTGGTTTGATTTGCATGTTTTATTATTGGTGCTATCCTATGGTGCTCTCCGTGTTGCGCAAGCATGAGGGATTCCCGCTATAGGGTTTGCAATATGTTCATGATTTGCTTATGGTGGGTGGCGTGAGTGACAGAAGCACAGACCCAAGTAAGTAGGTTGTTTGCGTATGGGATAAAGAGGACTTGATACTTTAATGCTATGGTTGGGTTTTACCTTAATGATCTTTAGTAGTTGCGGATGCTTGCTAGAGTTCCAATCATAAGTGCATATGATCCAAGTAGAGAAAGTATGTTAGCTTATGCCTCTCCCTCATATAAAATTTCAATAATGATTACCAGTCTAGTTATCGATTGCCTAGGGACAAATAACTTTCTCGTAACAAAAAGCTCTTTACTAAAACTAACTTAGTTGTGTCTTTATCTAAACAGCCCCTACTTTTTATTTACTTACTCTTTATTATCTTGCAAACTATCGGGGGTTGGGTGCGACATATGCCAAAGGATGGCTTATCATGGTGGGGGCGAGTAGAACATCGCCGGTGCCTGGAAACGGGATTAGGCGCAGACATGCATGCCGGCGAATCTTACCCAGCTTCAGGGCTCTCCGGGGAGATAACACCCCTACTGCTGCTCTGCGGGGTCTCCGCATGATCACTATGGCAAGGCGTTTACACGATTGCTCCTTGAGCTGTTTCCTGGAGGTAGGAGAGGGCAAGGCTAGCTCTCTCCCTCCTATATGATCTGGCCTAGAACTAATGGATTCCAACCCTTTGCATGGGTGCCCTGGGGGTTTATATAGGCCTACCCCCCAGGGGTACAATGGTAATCTGGCTGGGCGCGGGCCCAGCCGTCAGTGCCTCTGGCCTCCGTCTTCTTCGCCAATTGCTGGGGCCCGTTGACTGGTGGGCCCCGCCGACTGGTCTGGTACGGAGCTATCAGGCCGCGTCCGCCGCGGGCGGGTCTTGCCGGCTGCTGATTACTGTAGCCGTGCTTCTGATGACGTGGGCTTGATCATGGAGTCGTGGCAACAGCCCCGCCGCCTGGCGGGCGATCACTGTTGCCACTCTTCCTCACATCTGGTTAATGGCGCATGGGCCCCGGGGGAGGGCTTGGCCGACTCCCGGGGGCCGGCTCCCAACGGGTCTGACTGGTGGTGCACTTGCCGTCTTCTGGGGTCCCGCTGGCTGGTGGAACCCGATGCCCCAAGGCCGTACAGACAAGCCGTCGTGGGCGCAAGATTCGGTCCTTCGGCGCTGATGTCAGGGCCGGCATGGCGACAGTACCGCGCCGCACGGAGATCTTCCTGGGTACGGCATGCGGTGGCCATGCCTGCCCTTGGTAAGGGGCGGGAGCGGGCTTCACTGTAGCCACTCCCCTGCCCCGTCCCTCTTGATGAGGTCATGGGGTTTTGTTGGAGTCGCGGGCCGACTCCCCAAAGCCGGCTTCTATGGAAGTCGCCAGTCAGGAGTCGGCTTATCCTGAAGTTATCCCTGGGACTCGGCCGTGTGTGGGCAGTCGGTTGTCTTGCCGCCGACTTCTCAGAAGGCGGCTCTTCGTCCTGGGGTCTTGAGGGGCGCAGCCTGCCCCGATGTCTTGAAAGGTTCTGGGCCTCATGTTAGCCTACTCATGGCCCATTTCTCCGACAGTAGTCCCCGAAGCTAGTGAGGCGCCGCGGGTGATCGGCCGAGAAGCCTCAGCAGTTTCTCTTTCCGGGTACTCGATACGTGGTTCTTGGTTGACTTCTGTCGGGCCGGCTAGAAGGAGTCGGACTCGCCCAATTCTGACTCGCACAAGATTTCGAACGTCGCGGAGGGATTCAAGTAGCGTGCTGGCTAAGCCTCCAGGCCGTTGCCCGCTCTAGGCCTGTCATGCGATGACACGTGGCTGGGCCATCCTGCCAGCCTACACGCGCGACGGGACAGGCCCGTAGGCGGGGCCCGCCACTACTGTGCCTCGGCGCCCGAGCGGATCCGCTGTGGTCCCGGCGGACGGTTGGGATTCCTGTGGAGTTACTGTGCGCAGTAACTTTGTCATGGAATGTGGGGGTCGTGGGGCCGTGGGCGCAGTAAATCCCACGGCCACCCCCTCGGCTTCGCAGCCCATGAGGCTATAAGTAGGGGAAAGAGGGGGCGCGGTAGAGCACGCGCGCCCCTCCTTCCCACTGCTCCTCGCTCTCCTCCTTCTCACTGCTCCTCGCTCTCCTCCTTCTTCTTCTTCGCTCCGCCGTGCGCCCAAGCTTCAACGAACGCCGCGGCGATCAGCTCGCGATGAGTTCTTCCTCTGCCACCGCGCCTCCCCCGGTGCGCTCCGGCACCTGGGACGGCTTCGAAGTTAACGATGACCACATCGAGTTCCTCCGCAAGACTCGTCAGCTCCCCGGCGAAGACTACGTGCGGGTGCGTCTTGCGCCGAGGGAGGACATTTCCCCAGCGCCGGAGGAGGGCGAGCGGGTCATCTTCCGCTCGCATTGCCTGCGTGGATTGGGGCTGCCGGCGAGCAGCTTCTTCCGCTCTTTTCTGGAGTTCTACGGCCTCCAACCGCACCACCTCACGCCCAACATGGTGGTGCTATTGTCCTCCTTCGTGGCCTTGTGTGAAGGCTTCCTCGGAGTCCTCCCCACCCTCGAGCTCTGGGGGGAGTTCTTCTACTGCAAGCTCGGCACCCAGGCTGCAGGCGTGCCGGCTCAATGCGGCGCGTTCATTGCCGGGCGAAGATCGGTAGCCGACAACCCCTTCCCCACCATCAAGCTGATAAAGTCGGTGAAGATGTGGCAGTGATCATACTTCTACGTGAAGAGCGTCTTCACGGGGGGGCGATTGGGTTAACCTACCAACTTTTGAAGCCGGCCCGTCGGCTGGGAGACTGCCCAACTGGTCGTACCGGGCCAAGTCGCTGACGCTTGCGGGAGCCGGCGCCGTCACACGACTCCGAGTGCTGACACAGTCGGAGGGCCTGACTGGTCCGGACCTGCTGGCCGCCTTCATGGCGCGCCGAGTTCTCCCACTCCAAAGCCGCCCCCACATGATATGCCAAATGAGCGGGCGTCGTGACCCGAGTCGGATGTGCACCAAGGACATGCCTCACAAGGAGGTGGCCTACATGGTGAACTACCTCTCGGACAGCAAGCTGTTGGAGGACTGGCGGTTCGGCAAGGAGCCGTACTCCCACGCCAACCCCCCACCTACAGTGAGTTGCCCTTTCTTTCTTTCTTCGAGTTGTCTTCTTTCTTGCCGAGTCTGTTTGTGCGACCTGACCAGTCGGCTTTGGTCAGAATCCCCTCCTCCATCGACCAGCCGGCACCTCGGGGCCGGCCCGCGAGTTCCTTGCCGACCGGGCGGAGAGCGACGTCGACGACCCCGATCTGGGGGCGGCGGCTTTGGAAGACGACACCGAGGGAGGAGGCGGCCCGCGGCTCGGGGCCAGTCTAGAGGACTGGCCTGACGATGATGAGGAGCCGGCCATCCCGGCGCGGGCTCTTCTACCGCGCTAGGTGCTCCAGGCGGTGGGAAGAAGCGCAGGGCCGTGCCGACTTTGTTCGGCAGTCGGCCGAAGAAGCCCAAGAGTTCGGCTGCGGCGACCCGGCGGGATGAGGCGGCTGCGAAGGCCATCCGCTTCCGTAAGGAAGTGAAGAAGCCGCCACTGGTCTCCGTGTGAGTATTCTGTCTCAACGCTTTATTCTTTCTTTGTGGCTTTGTCTGAGCCTTTCGCTTGCTTCCCTTGCTTCAGGGCTACCCTCACTCTTGAGAGGGTCACTGCCGCCTCCGTCATGGGGTCAGCGGAGACGTCCGCCACCACTCGGCGGATTGACCCCGCTGCTGACCTCCGGGAGGCGACGGAGCGGAGTGCGCAGGAGAACCGCAACGAAGAAGAGGCCGCCCGCCTGGAGAAGGCGGAGGCCTCAAAGAAACTGGCGGAGGCCGAAGCTGTCGTCACGTCGAAGCGGCAGGCTGAGGAGGCCGCGCGCCACCAATCGGCGGTGTTCGTTCCCCTGTTGAACTCTGCGCCGCCGCCTCCGGAGTTCAGGGGCAGGCTGGGGGAGCCGGCGGCGAGAACCCCGTCCTAGAGAGGGAAGGCGGCGACTCCTCTACGCCAGACGTGATCGTTCTGCCGCCGCCTCCGCCGCCATCTGAAAGCGCGCAGGGCAAACAGCCAGCGGACCCTCCAGTGCCGCCGACTGAACATGAGGCCGTGGCGAGGCTACTTCTTCAAGTCGGCTCGCCAACGCGCTGCCGTCTTGAGAAGGCGACCTCGGCACCCCGCCCCTTGGAGGCCGGCATCGCCAGCTCGGCGATCCCAGATGCCAAAGCGACGAGCGCCGCGCCCATTGGGTGGGTGCGAGGAGGCGGCACAGGGCCGCTGAACCAGGCGCTTCTGGACGTCCAGGCGAAGCTTCGTGCTGAGGGCGACGCTCTCCAGAATTGCACCAAGGCGTACCTGGCATCGCGGGCAGCCGTCCGGGTATGTTTTTTCCTTTGGTCCTTGTATTCTTGTTCCTCTGTGTGGGGGCGCGCCAGCGCACCCACTGGGTGTAGTCCCCGAGTTTCGGGCTGGCTGCTGAGCAGGCGGCCAGAACTCTAATTGATGAACTCTGGGTACTAACTTTTGTCTGAAACGCTCATCGCGGGACTACCACAACCTCCGCGTCACTGCCTTCAATCGTAACGTTGAAGAGTTGGGCAAGCGGACCGCCGACTTGTCGGAGAGCCGGAGTAAGTCCTTTTTTCTTCTTTGCGGGGGCGCGCTGGCGCACCCGCGGGCTGTAGTCCCCGAGATTTGGGCCGACTGCTGAGCAGTTGGGCCGGATCTTCCTGGCGACCTTCTTTATTGATGACTTAACGCCTTCTTTCTTCCTTTTCTTCAGGAACCAGCGCTGCTCTTCAACAGCAGCTGAGCGAAGCCAACTCCGCATTGCACGCCAAGGGGGAGGAGTGCAGCAAGCTCGCCACAGAGCATGATCTGCTGGTCACTCAATTGGCAGAGCAGAGGGATCTGCTTGCGAAGACGCGGAAGGAGGCGGAAGAGACGGAAACCGCCCTCCTGGCCGAGTTCACGAGCGAGCGCTCCTCCTGGTCTGACAAGGAGGCGATGCTGGCCTCCGGCTTCCATGAGATTGAAGACATCGTTGATGGTGAGTTTCTTTACTTTCTTTCTTTGAGCTGCCGATTATAAGTCATGCCGACTCCTGGTTTTTGACTTGCTTCTTCGTTTCTTCCGTCTTGGCAGACTTCTTTCCTGGGCACTCTCAGGCCGCCATCCAAGCCATCGAGGCCGACTGTGAAGGTCGGAGGGCGGAAGGTGCAGAGATTGCCGCTGACGCCCCCCGAACCCTTGACGAGCATATCCTGAGCATCGAGGCTTGACTTCGGCCGACTCACCGGATGCTGCGCCGGCTTCAACGTGTCGGCGCCCAGGCGATTGCCGCCCTGTGGCCGGACATGCAGGCTCCGCGCACCCCCAGCCTGACTGCCGACTGGCTCGAGGTCGCAGCCAGTCGTCTTGAGGCCTGGAAGGGTTCCTCGGCCCGAGATGGAGCGCGTCGGGCCTTGGAGTTCGTCAAGGCGTGGTATCCGGGGCTGGATCTAGACCGGCTGGCCACCCTCTGGTCAGAGGCCCAACCGGAGCTGGCAGCCGCGGAAGACGCCCTTGTCAAGCGTGCCGCGGCGATCGCTGAGTACACCGACACCAGCATCTTCGTCCCCGAGCGGTCTGAAGACGGCGAGGAGGTACCGCCGGAGTGGTTTGGGATGAACCCAGACTACGGCGAGGACTCGGCGGAGGTGATCGGCTCCAGCGTCGAGGAGGAAGGCGAGGCGGAGGACGGAGGCGAGACAGAAGCACCAGAAGAAGGAGCAGACGGCCAGCCTCAGCTTGACCGCGCCTCCAGCAACGAGCCTCGTGCGACCGAGCCGACTGCCGCCGGAGGCGATCAAGCCGAGACTACTTGGCCGGCCACCCCAACGCCTGAAGCTGCCGCCTCCTCCGACCCTCCGAATCCGTCTGCTGCTTCCTAAGCTGCCGCCTTATCTTTATTTTATCTGCTTTAGTAGTCTTTGAAGAACTTGTTAATTTGCACAATTCCACCCGCTGGGTGTATTTTGAACTTCTACTCAAAGATTCGGCCAAGGGCCTATGTTATGTAAATATTTATCTGAATTCTATCTTTTCTTGCTCATTGCTCTTTTGGCTTTTTTCCTTTGCCGCTTTCCCTTAGTTGCCTGTCTTGCCAATCGGACAGCCGCTCTGCAGACTTCCGCTGGATCAAATGCTCGGCTACTTTGGGAAGGCAAGTACTTAGCCGTTTTTTTGAGCAAGTTGAATAGAAGGCGGCAATCCGACTATTCAAGAGTTGGTTTGCGAAAAAAGGATGGAAGCAGTCTTGAGCTATGTTTTATGCTTTGAGTCCTTAGCCATTTTTCATGCGAATGCCCATTCTTCCTTACTTTTGCCCACCGTACAGTCGCTCTGCGAGCTGCGGCTTCTGACAGGAGACGGTTTAGGCGTTACACACTACTTGTCCGGCTACAGGAAGCATTTCACAGTGCAAGGCGGCAAGTCCCCGGGCTGACTTGTTGAGCCCGGTGCCAAGTGGCATAACAAAGAGTAACATACTTGTAGGCATAATTTTTATCATACAGACAAAATAGGGCAGTCCCCGAGCTCGTCTCGGGGGGCCTGACGTCTTGGTACTTTTAATACAAAAGGTAGGATGGTACATACTGCATCAACTGTAAAATCTTTGGAGGAGATTTGCATTCCCAAGGCGCCGACAGCTTGTGCTGGCCGGCTGTTCGCTGGATCAGCCGGAGCACAAGGTCGCCTTCTTGGAAAGATCTTGGCTTGACCTTCTTGTTGTGGTATCGGCGCAGGCTCTGCTGGTAGATGCTGGACCGGCTGAGTGCCAACAGCCGGCCCTCTTCCAGCAATCGATGTTGTCTTGTCGTGCTTCTTCTGCTTCCTCCTCAGTGTACATGGTGACTCGTGGGGAGTCAAACTCTATGTCCGTTGGGATGACGGCTTCGTCACCGTAGACGGGGAAGAAAGGCGTGAAGCCGGTTGACTTGTTTGGAGTTGTGCGCAGACTCCAGAGGACGGCTGGTAGCTCATCGAGCCAGCAGCCAGCCGAGTGCTCCAGAGGCTCGATCAGCCGAGGTTTGATGCCGGACAGGATGAGGCCATTTGCTCGCTCCACCTGGCCGTTTGACTGTGGATGGGCGACGGACGCTAGGTCCAGTCGGATGCCCTGGGTTGCACAAAAACGGGCCAAGGCGCCTTTGGCAAAATTTGTGCCATTGTCGGTGATGATGCTGTGTGGTATGCCGTACCGAATTGTGATATCGGAGATGAAAGTCACGGCAGTTGGACTGTTCAGCTTCTTGATTGGCTTCGCTTCTATCCACTTGGTGAACTTGTCCACTGCGACAAGTAAGTGAGTTAAGCCACCTCGTGCTGTCTTGAATGGTCCCACCATGTCTAGACCCCAAACTGCGAAAGGCCAGGCAATGGGGATGGTCTTGAGTGCAGAAGCCGGCTGGTGTGGCTTGGAGCTGAATTTTTGGCACCCTTTGCATTTTTGGACCAATTCCTTGGCCTCTTCTAAGGCAGTCGGCCAGAAGAAACCGTGTCGAAAGGCTTTTGCGACGAGTGCTCTTGAAGCCGCATGGTGGCCGCACTCGCCTTGATGGATGTCTTTGAGAATTGCTTGGCCTTGCTCTAGCTCTACGCAGCGCTGGTAGACACCAGTGATGCTGCGCCTGACCAGCTCTCTGTTGACTATGGTGTAGGCTGCCGCTCGGCGTTGTACTTGCCGAGCTGAGGTCTCATCAGTCGGGAGCTCTTTGCTCACCAGGAATTTGAGGATGGGCTGGGCCCATGAGGGTGCTGCTATTTCTTCGACTGCCAGAACTGTGACTTGGACTAGGGTGGTTGGGCTGGGAGGCGGTGGGTTGGAGTCAACAACCACTTGCTGGGTTCATGAAGTCCTCAGGCCGACTAGCGCGGCTCTTGGGCCAAGTTCTGGAATCTTCGAGTCCGCCGCCGCAGTCCCGGGCCGGGTACTGTGGTCCCTGGGCCGGCCTCGACTGTGCCGGCTTTGGGGCCATCTGCCAAAATCCTCGTACCGTCTGCCGGGGCTCTGGAGTCGGATCTGACCTCCTCGGGAGGAGCCGGCACAAAGATGGAGTCTGATTCTGGTGAAGGCTTGACAGACGGCTTGAGGAGGCGTTGAAGGGCAATGCCGGATGGTATTGCTTGGCGGGTAGAGCCGATTCGTGCCAAGGCGTCTGCTTGGTCGTTGTCGTTTCTTGGCACATGGAGGAACTCGCACCCCTTGAAATACCCGCTGAGTTGCTGCACGAGGAAACGGTAACTTTCCATGTTTGTGATACGTCTCCAACGTATCTATAATTTTTGATTTCTCCATGCTACTTTATCTACTGTTTTGGACTATATTGGGCTTTATTTTCCACTTTTATATTATTTTTGGGACTAACCTATTAACTGGAGACCCAGCCCAGAATTGCTGTTTTTTGCCTATTTCAGTATTTCGAGGAAACAGAATATCAAACGGAGTCCAAACGGAATGAAACCTTCGGGAACGTGATCTTCTCACCAAACGTGATCCAGGAGACTTGGACCCTACTCCAAGAAGTTTCCGGGGAGGTCACGAGGGTGGAGGGCGCCCCCCCTGGGCGCGCCCCCTGCCTCGTGGACCCCTCAGAGCTCCACCGACGTGCTCCTTCCTCCTATATATACCTACGTACCCCCATTAGACCAAAGACGGATCCAAAAACCTAATTCCACCACCACAACTTCCTGTATCCACGAGATCCCATCTTGAGACCCGTTTCGGCACCCTGCCGGAGGGGGCAATCCTTCTCCAGTGGCCATCTTCATCATCTCGGTGCTCTCCATGATGAGGAGGGAGTAGTTCTCCCTCGGGGCTGAGGGTATGTACCAGTAGCTATGTGTTTGATCTCTCTCTCTCTCGTGTTCTTGAGATGATACGATCTTGATGTATCGCGAGCTTTGCTATTATATTTGGATCCTATGATGTTTCTTCCCCCCTCTTCTCTCTTGTAATGAATCGAGTTTCCCTTTTGAAGTAATCTTATCGGATTGAGTCTTTAAAGACTTGAGAACACTTGATGTATGTCTTGCCGTGGATATTTGTGGTGACAATGGGATACCACGTGCCACTTGATGTACGTTTTGGTGACCAACTTGCGGGTTTCGTGACATTGGGAACCAATGCATAGGGGTTGGCACACGTTTTTGTCGTGATTCTCCAGTAGAAACTTTGGGGCACTCTTTGAGGTTCTTTGTGTTGGTTGAATAGATGAATTGAGATTGTGTGATGCATATCGTATAATCATGCCCACGGATACTTGAGGTGACATTGAAGTATCTAGGTGACATTAGGGTTTTGGTTGATTTGTATCTTAAGGTGTTATTCTAGTACGAACTCTAGGGCTGTTTGTGACACTTATTGGAATAGCCCAACGGATTGATTGGAAAGAATAACTTTGAGGTGGTTTTGTACCCTACCATAATCTCTTCGTTCATTCTCCGCTATTAGTGACTTTGGAGTGACTCTTTGTTGCATGCTGAGGGATAATTTTATGATCCAATTATGTTAGTATTGTTGAGAGGACTTACACTAGTGAAAGTATGAACCCTAGGCCTTATTTCTATCATTGCAATACCATTTACGCTCACTTTTATCATTAGTTACCTTGTTGTTTTTATATTTTCAGATTACAAATACCTTTTATCTACCATCCATATTGCACTTGTATCACCATCTCTTCGCCGAACTAGTGCACCTATACAATTTACCATTGTACTGGGTGTGTTGGGGACACAAGAGACTCTTTGTTATTTGGTTGCAGGGTTGCTTGAGAGAGACCATCTTCATCCTACGCCTCCTACGGATTGATAAACCTTAGGTCATCCACTTGAGGGAAATTTGCTACTGTCCTACAAACCTCTGCACTTGGAGGCCCAACAACGTCTACATGAAGAAGGTTGTGTAGTAGGCATCAGTTTGCATCTTTGGCGTCCCAGTCGCCAGATGACTGTTGGACCACTAAGTCCAAGTCGCCATAACACAAGATCCGGCGAATGCCAAGTTCTTTGGCAAGCCGGAGCCCGTGAATGAGCGCCTCGTACTCGGCAACGTTGTTGGAGGCGGCAAAATGGATTTGCAGTGCGTATTTGAGAATGTCGCCTTTAGGAGAGGTGAGGACGACGCTGGCTCCCAAGCCGGTGCGCATCTTGGAGCCGTCGAAATGCATCCGCCAATGGGTGGAGTCGGGCGCTGGAGGTAGGTACTGGGTCTCGGCCCAATCGACGAGAAAGTCAGCCAGTGCCTGTGACTTGATGGCGGTGCGGGGCTGGTAGTGGATGGTGTAGGGAGCCAGCTCTATGGCCCACTTGGCCACTCGGCCAGAAGCATCTCGGCTTCCAATGATCTCGGCAAGTGGGGCCGTGCAAACCACAGTGACTGGATGCTCTTGAAAGTAAGGCTTCAATTTCTTGGCGGTAAAGTGCACGCCATAGCACATCTTCTGGTAGTGGGGGTAGTTCTGCTTGGAGGTCGACAGTACCTCGCTCAGGTAATATACCGGTCTCTAGACAGGTAGCGCCTTGCCTTCCTCCTTGCGTTCCACTACAATGACTGTGCTGACTACCCGGCTGGTGGCGGCGATGTACAGGAGCATAGGTTCCTTGGGAGTCGGAGCTGCCAGGACGGGTGGGGTAGTCAGCATCTTCTTCAACTAGAGAAAAGCTTCGTCCGCCTTATGGTTCCACTCGAAAAAAGTGGTCTTCTTCATGAGTTGGTATAAGGGGAGAGCTTTCTCGCCCAGCCGACTGATGAATCGGCTGATGGACGCCAAGCAGCCGGTGAACTTTTGCACATCCAGCAGTCGGCTGGGTACCTCCATTCTCTCAATGGCTTTGATCTTTACAGGGTTGCATTCTATGCCGCGTTCGGAGACCAGGAAACCAAGGAGCTAGCCGGCTGGTACCCCGAAGACACACTTCTCGGGATTGAGCTTGATCTGGAATTGGCGCAGGTTCTCAAAGGTCTCCTTGAGGTCTTCCAGCAGTGTTCCACGCTTTTCCGTCTTCACCACCACGTCGTCCACGTAGATGTGGGCGTTCCTGCCGAGCTGCTTGAGGAGGCACTTCTGCATGCAACGCTGAAAGGTGGCGCCTGCATTCCTTAAGCCGAACATCATGGTGAGGTAGCAGAAGGCTCCAAACAGCATGATGAAGGCGGTCTTCAGTCTGTCAGCCGGGTTCAGCTTGATCTGGTGATATCCCGAGTATGCATCCAAAAAACTCAACAGCTCGCATCCGGCTATGGAGTCTATCACTTGATCGATTCTTGGTAGAGCAAACGGGTCCTTGGGGCAGGCTTTGTTGAGGCTCATGTAGTCAATACACATTCGCCACTGCTTGTTCTTCTTCAGTACCAGGACAGGATTGGCTAGCCACTCTGGAAAGAATACTTCCATAATGAAGCCGGTTGCTAGGAGTCGGGCTATCTCTTCTCTGACAACTCTTCTCTTCTCTTCTGATAGGCGGCGCAGGGGCTGCCTGACCGGCTTTGCATCAGATCAGACATGTAACTTGTGCTCGGCGAATTCCGTCGGTACACCTGGAATGTCTTTGGGGGACCATGCGAAGATGTCCCGATTCTCAGGAGGAAATCGACGAGCTCGCCTTCCTATTTGCTGTCGAGGTTCGCGCCTACGACAGCATACCTCTCTGGGTGCTCCAGATCCAAGGGTATCTTCTTTGTCTCTTTGGCCGGCTTGAACGAACCCTCGGCCTCCGACTCCTTTGGGTTGGGTGATACCTCTGGCTGCTGGCCGGCCATCGCCACAACTCACTCAAGGAGCCGCTTCTCGGCTGCGATCACCAGGGACTCGGCTAGCCGACTGCTCTCAGCCTCACAGGCAGACGACTTCCGGTAGTCGCCGGCTACAGTCAGAATTCCCCTGGAACTGGGCATCTTCATTTTGACGTAGGCGTAGTGGGGGACCGCCATGAACTTGGCCAAGGCGGGTCGGCCGAGTAGCGCATGGTATGGGCTCTCAAGGTCCACCACCTCAAACCAAACTGACTCTCGGCGGAAGTGATCTTAGTCTCCAAAGAGGACGTCCATCAGGATCTTGCCGATTGGTGAGCGGGAAAGCCCAGGAACAATGCCGTGGAACACAGTCTGGCTGTTCTGAAGCTGTCTTTGCTTGATTCCTAGCTTCTCCATGGTGTCCTTGTACAGGATGTTGATGCTGCTGCCTCCGTCTATCAGAACTCGCGAGAAGCGCGCGGCTCGCCTATCCGTAGCAAAGGTGGCGTACAAGACCAAGGCATAGGAGCCCGGACTCGGCATCACCTCTGGGTGGTCAGCTCTGCTCCAGCTGATAGGCTTCTCGGACCAGTGCATGAACTCTGGCATCTCTGATGCTACTGCATTCACCTCTTGTCGCTGCAGCCGCCTGCTGCGTCGATCATTAGCCATACTGGTAAACACCACGTAGGCTCCGTGTTCTTCAGGGTATTCGTCTTGTACTGCGCCGACTGGCCTGACAGCCGGCTGCTGGGGCGGAGGCGGAGGCGGCTGCCCAGCAGGCGGGGGAGGCAGGAGGCCATCTCCCTTGGCGATCCTGGTGAGCCAGTGGCACTTCCGAGTGGTGTGATTCGACGGCTTCGCACCGCTATGGAACTTGCAAGGTCCATCCAGAGTCTGTTCGTAGGAGAAGGCCGGCAACCAGTTGGGCTTGCCGCCTTTCTGTCGCTTGGGCGGAGGCTGCCCGTACGGCTGCTGGGCTTCAACGGTCGTGACCTGCCGGCTGTTGGAAGCCGGCAGCGGGGCCTTGCGCTTGTGGTCGCCCTGCTGTTGTTGCCGATTGGCGTCTCCCACCGGAGTTCTTGGAGCTTGAGGGGCCACTTTGCCAGTTGTGTTGACTTGAATCTCCGCCTTCATGGAGGAGTCGGCCGTGGCGTACTTGTCCGCTATGATCAGCAGCTCATCGAGGGTTTCTGGCTCGTCGCAGAGGAGCTTGTGCTTGAGGAGGGTGCCTTCTCTGCACCCGGATGTGAAGTACTCGATGGCCTGCACCTCGTGCACGCCCTCGCAGGAGTTCCGAAGCTCGGCCCAACGCGTGAGGTAGTCGCGAGTCGACTCGTCGAGACCTTGCACGCACAAGGAGAGCTGACGAGGCTTGGGAGGATGCTTGTACATGCTGGTGAAGTTGCGGACGAACGCTTCGGTGAAGTCGACCCAGCTGTTAATGCTGCGGGGCTTCAGGCTGTTCAGCCATGTCCGAGCCGTACCCTGGAGCATGAGCGGAACGTATTTTACGGCGACACGCTTGTTGCCATTTGCTATGTTGATAGCCGTGGAGTAGTCGACCAGCCAGTCTTACGGCTTCACGGAGCCGGTATACTTGGGCATGTCTCTTGGGAGCGTGAACCCTCTGGGAAAGGGCTCGTCTCGAATGCGGGGTCTGAAACAAGGTGGACCCAACTCGTCTTCTTCTTCCAGCGCTAGGGATTGGTGAAGTCGGTCGATCCGGTGGCGGGGAGACTCGCCTCTCCTTGCGAGGAGGAGGAGGCAGACAGTCGTCCCGGTGTTCCACTGCTCTCGGGCGGCCGTCTCGGTCGCGCTCTATGGTAATGCGAGTCTGACTGTGGCTGACAGCCGGATCCTTGTCTCTTCTTCCTCGGGCACCGCCAGTCGGCGTCCGAGACGTCGCGCCTTGATCTCGGCGAAGGTCGTCGTTTTGCCGCTGCGGCGCCTCCGTGCGGTAGCCGGCCTCGTTCTGCGTGGCAGCCGCGTCGAGGAGCCGCTGGACTCGCTCCATCATCAGGTGGCGTTCTTCGCCCTCGAAATTGTCCAGCTCGTCCGCCGCTGCCTGGGCGGCTCGGATGTTCTCCGTTGTTGTAGCGTACACAGGGCGGCTTGCCCCAAATAGGTTGGCGATGGCTACGCCACGCTGATAGACCGCGCCAAGGCGGCTGGGCCCTGCCGGGGCCGGCGAGCCACCAACGGCACGATCCATCTCCCGCTGGTAGGCTTTTGACAAGCGTCTCATGCAGGCCAGCTTCCTCGCGCCTTCGACAAGCTGAAGGCGGCGCGCCTCCAACGTCTCTGCGTCAGCGTCTTCCAGAATGGGCGCAGTCAGGTCTTGCAGTGCCGCGCCGAGCGGATCATGCGCTCGTCCGCTGGGGAGCTCGTCATGACTGATGATGAGCACCTCGGTGACGGTGCTTCCGTCGCTCTCTGTGCGAGGGAGAGGTTCGTCGTAGACCACCACATTAGTGGGGAACGCGTCGAGCGACGCGGTGTCGGAGTCAACCAGCATCGGGTCAGTGGAGCCTACAGACTCCAAGTCCACGGCAGGCTCGCCGGAAACGTGGAGTTGATCGAGGAGGCCCGCAAGGAGGCTCTCGGAGCCGCCCATGCCTGCGTTGGATGTAGGTTCGTTGGAGAGGCGAACTTCTCCGATAAGTTCGGCGAGGCCACTGGCTGCGCATGCGATCTCAACGCCACGCAGCGCGTCGGCGCAAACTCCGTCTGGCGTGCCTGGCTGTCTGCGCTCGTCAGGGAGGAAAAGGGTTCCCGTCCAGAACAGGTCTCCGGACGGCGGTGCACCAGGCCCCACGGTGGGCGCCAAATGTCGGGGGTTGGGTGCGACATATGCCAAAGGATGGCTTATCATGGTGGGGGCGAGTAGAACGTCGTCAGTGCCTGGAAACGGGATTAGGCGCAGACATGCACGCCGGCGAATCTTACCCAGCTTCAGGGCTCTCCGGGGAGATAACACCCCTACTGCTGCTCTGCGGGGTCTCCGCATGATCACTATGGCAAGGCGTTTACACGATTGCTCCTTGAGCTGTTTCCTGGAGGTAGGAGAGGGCAAGGCTAGCTCTCTCCCTCCTATATGATCTGGCCTAGAGCTAATGGATTCCAACCCTTTGCATGGGTGCCCTGGGGGGTTTATATAGGCCTACCCCCCAGGGGTACAATGGTAATCCGGCTGGGCGCGGGCCCAGCCGTCAGTGCCTCTCGCCTCCGTCTTCTTCACCAATTGCTGGGGCCCGCTGACTGGTGCACCCCGCCGACTGGTCTGGTAGGGAGCTGTCAGGCCGCGTCCGCCGCCGGCGGGTCTTGCCGGCTGCTGATTACTGTAGCCGTGCTTCTGATGACGCGGGCTTGATCATGGAGTCGTGGCAACAGCCCCGCCGCCTGGCGGGCGATCACTGTTCCCACTCTCCGTCACATCTGGTTAATGGCGCGTGGGCCCCGGGGGAGGGCTTGGCCGACTCCCGGGGGCCGGCTCCCAACGGGTCCGACTGGTGGTGCACTTGCCGTCTTCTGGGGTCCCGCTGGGTGGTGGGACCCGATGCCCCAAGGCCGTACAGACAAGCCGTCGTGGGTGCAAGATTCGGTCCTTCGGCGCTGATGTCAGGGCCGGCATGGCGACAGTACCGCGCCGCACGGAGATCTTCCTGGGTACGGCATGCGGTGGCCATGCCTGCCCTTGGTAAGGGGCGGGAGCGGGCTTCACTGTAGCCACTCCCCTACCCCGTCCCTCTTGATGAGGTCATGGGGTTTTGTTGGAGTCGCGGGCCGACTCCCCAAAGCCGGCTTCTCTGGAAGTCGCCGGTCAGGAGTCGGCTTATCCTGAAGTCGTCCCTGGGACTCGGCCGTGTGTGGGCAGTCCGCCGTCTTGCCGCCGACTTCTCAGAAGGCGGCTCTTCGTCCTGGGGTCTTGAGGGGCGCAGCCTGCCCCGATGTCTTGAAAGGTTCTGGGCCTCGGGTTGGCCTACCCGTGGCCCATTTCTCCGACACAAACCTATCCAATAACACCTACAAAGTACTTCTAGTTTCATACTTGTTCTAGGTAAAGCGAACATCAAGCGTGTGTAGAGTTGTATCGGTGGTCGATAGAACTTGAGGGAATATTTGTTCTACCTTTAGCTCCTCGTTGGGTTCGACACTCTTACTTATCGAAAACTGTTGCGATCCCCTATACTTGTGGGTTATCAAGACCTTTTTCTGGCGCCGTTGCCAGGGAGTCATAGCATGGGGTGAATATTCTTGTGTGTGCTTGTTTGCTTTATCACTAAGTAATTTTTGTTTGCTGTTCCAAGTTGTTCTCTATCTTTAGTTATGGATATGGAACACGAAATACCAAAAAAATATGTTTACTTGCTACACATCGAGATGGGGAACCTCCTAAAACCCTCGATGCTCATTATGTGAAAGATATTATGTACTACTTTGATAATCCTGAGAAAAACCCATTCAATTATGTTATGGGAGACACGTTGGATCAACGTGAATAATTTAGGGATTATCGCTTGACTCAAAAAGGGAAACTATTATGGGATCAATTTTTTTGTATTGGTATGCTAGGCAACTATGCTTGAGATATGATTATACTTGTTACTCTAGGATGAAGGCTCCACACCTTCCCTTTTCATGCAAATTTAATGATGATAAAACCTTGGCTTCTTATGCTAATGGTATATATGATTACTATGATGTGGAACAAATAGAAGAATTTGTTGCTTTTATGGGTGCTTATGAAATTGAATCTTTGTTTAAAGAATGTGAAAATTTTGATGATTCAGTTTATAGACCTGAAAATTTAGCTATCCTTAAATACTGCTATGAGAATTATGAATTCAATGCCGATATTGACGCGTTTATTGAGAAAGTCTCCGCTGTCCAAGAAGAGACTAATATTTTGCAGGAGTCTATGGAAGAAGAAATTGATGAAAGTATGAGCTCATTGGATGAAAAATATGATGAGGAGAGTGAAGAACAAAAGGAGGAAGGGCGGATTAGCTACCTGTGCCCACCTTCTAATGAGAGTAACTCTCCAACTCATACATTGTTTAATTTCCCTTCATGCTTACCGAAGGATGATTGCTATGATGATTGTCATGATCCCGTTGATTCTCTTGAAATATCCCTTTTTGATGATGCTTGCTATGCCTATGGCCAAGATGCCAATATGAATTATGCTTATGGAGATGAACTTGCTATAGTTCCTTGTGTTAAACATGAAATTGTTGCTATTGCACCCACGCATGATAGTCCTATTATCTTTTTGAATTCTCCTGACTACACTATATCGGAGAAGTTTACCCTTATTAAGGATTATATTGATGGGTTGCGTTTTACTATTACACATGATGATGTTGATGGATATAATATGCATGTGCTTGCTGATCCTACTTGCAATTATTATGAGAGAGGAACTACATCTTCGCCTCTTTATGTTTTCAACACGAAAAAATTGCAAAAAACTGTTTATATTATGCATTGGCCTTTACTATGTGTGCATGAATTGTTCTTTTATGACATGCCGATGCATAGGAAGAGAGTTAGACTTCATCATTGCTTGATATATGTTGCTTTGTGCTCACTACTAAATGCCAAATCATTGCTAATTCAAATTGGCTTTGATATACCTTGGGATCCGGGTGGCTTCACTACTTGAGCACTATATGCCTAGCTTAATGGCTTTAAAGAAAGCACTGCCAGGGAGACAACCCAGAAGTTTTAGAGAGTCATTTATTTTTGTTGAGTGCTTTCATATAGTTTAAAAACAACAAAAATAAATAAGGGAACCCAAAACTTTTTCAAAAAGAAAAGCGAAAGTGAGAAAGACAATCATTGTTGAAGTGGGAGCTAGCCTTGAACTTTGTTCATGCTCACGGAAAATTTGTGAATCTTGATTACAGAAAATTTTCAACAAAAATAATTACCCCCTTATACAATTCCATTGTATTATAAAAATAATGTCCCAAGGTTTGCCTTTAGGATGTTTACTTTGCTTGATGGTTTGTACGGTGCAGGACAGAAACTTTGGCTGTAGTGCGCGATTTTACATTTTTTTACTGGAACGTCAAATGGTTCTTATTCTTTTTGCACTGTCTTTCTATACAAATTTTTTATTTTTCCTAATTTTGGCAGAATTTTTCAAGTATCAGAAGTATGGTGAATGTTCAGATTATTACAGACTGTTCTGTTTTAGACAGATTTTGTTTTTGATGCATAGTTTGCTTGTTTTGATGAAACTATCAATTTATATCAGTGGATTAAGCCATGAAAAACTTATATTACAGTAGACACAATGCAAAAACAAAATATGAATTAGTTTGCAACAGTGCTTAGAGTAGTGATTTGCTTTATTATACTAACGGATCTTACCGAGTTTTCTGTTGAAGTTTTGTGTGGATGAAGTGTTTGATGATTGAGATGGTCTCGGTGTGAGAAGAAGGGAGAGAGACAAGAGCTCAATCTTGGGGATTCCCGAGGCACCCCAAGTAAATATTCAAGGAGACTCAAGCGTCTAAGCTTGGGGATGCCCCGGAATGCATCCCCTCTTTCTTCAACAAATATCGGTATGTTTTCGGATTCGTTTCATTCATGTGATATGTGTAAATCTTGGAGCGTCTTTTGGATTTAGTTTTTTTATGCACCATGCAGGAATGAGATAGTCCTTGGTTGATTTATAGAATGCTCATTGCACTTCACTTATATCTTTTGAGTATGGCTTTATAGAATGCTTCATGTGCTTCACTTATATCATTTGAAGTTTGGATTGCCTGTTTCTCTTAACATAGAAAACTGCCATTTGTAGAATGCTCTTTTGTTTCACTTATATTTGTTAGAGCACGGGCATATCTTTTGTAGAAAGAATTAAACTCTCTTGCTTCACTTATATCTATTTAGAGAGATGACAGGAATTGGTCATTCACATGGTTAGTCATAAAATCCTACATAAAACTTGTAGATCATTGAATATGATATGTTTGACTCCTTGCAATAGTTTTGCGATATAAAGATGGTGATATTAGAGTCATGCTAGTGGGTAGTTTTGGATTAGTAGAAATACTTCTTTTGAGGTTTGTGATTCCCGTAGCATGCACGTATGGTGAACCGTTATGTAACAAAGTCGGAGCATGAGGTATTTATTGATTGTCTTCCTTATGAGTGGCGGTCGGGGACGAGCAATGGTCTTTTCCTACCAATCTATCTCCTAGGGGCATGCGTAGTAGTACTTTGCTTCGAGGGCTGATAAATTTTGCAATAAGTATGTGAGTTCTTTATGACTAATGTTGAGTCCATGGATTATACGCACTCTCACCCTTCCATCATTGCTAGCCTCTTCGGTACCATGCATTGCCCTTTCTCACCTCGAGAGTTGGTGCAAACTTCGCCGGTGCATCCAAACCCCGTGATATGATACGCTCTATCACATATAAGCCTCCTTATATATTCCTCAAAACAGCCACCATACCTACCTATTATGGCATTTCCATAGCCATTCCGAGATATATTGCCATGCAACTTCCATCATCATCATATACATGAGTTGAGCATTCGTTGTCATATTGCTTTGCATGATCGTAAGATAGCTAGCATGATGTTTTCATGGCTTGTCCGTTTTTTTATGTCATTGCTACGCTAGATCATTGCACATCCCGGTACACCGCCGGAGGCATTCATATAGAGTCATATCTTTGTTCTAGTATCGAGTTGTAATATTGAGTTGTAAGTAAATAAAAGTGTGATGATCATCATTATTAGAGCATTGCCCCCAAAAAAAGAGAGGCCAAAGAATCCTAAATAAATAAATAAATAAAAAGGGGGCCAAAGAAGCCCGCAAAAAAAGAGAAAAGAAAAAGGGGCAATGTTACTATCCTTTTACCACACTTGTGCTTCACCATGTTCTTCATATAGAGAGTCTCTTAAGTTATCACTTTCATATACTAGTGGGAATTTTCATTATAGAACTTGGATTGTATATTCCGATGATGGGCTTCCTCAAATGCCCGAGGTCTTCATGAGCAAGCAAGTTGGATGCACACCCACTTAGTTTCAGTTTGAGCTTTCATACACTTATAGCTCTAGTGCATCCGTTGCATGGCAATCCCTACTCCTCACATTGACATCAATTGATGGGCATCTCCATAGCCCGTTGATTAGCCGCGTTGATGTGAGACTTTCTCCTTTTTCGTCCTCTCCACACAACCTCCACCATCATATTCTATTCCACCTATAGTGCTATGTCCATGGCTCACGCTCATGTATTGCGTGAGGGTTGAGAAAGCTGAAGCGCGTTAAAAAGTATGAACCAATTGATCGGCTTGTCATCGGGGTTGTGCATGATGTGAATATTTTGTGTGGTGAAGAAGGAGCATAGCCAGACTATATGATTTTGTAGGGATAACTTTCTTTGGCCATGTTATTTTGAAAAGACATGATTGCTTTATTAGTAGGCTTGAAGTATCATTGTTTTTATGTCAAATGATAGACTATTGCTTTGAATCACTCGTGTCTTAATATTCATGCCATGATTAGATATGTGATCAAGATTATGCTAGGTAGCATTCCACATCAAAAAATATCTTTTTTATCATTTACCTACTCGTGGACGAGCAGGAATTAAGCTTGGGGATGCTGATACGTCTCCTCATATCTATAATTTTTGATTGTTCCATGCCAATATTCTACAACTTTCATATACTTTTGGCAACTTCTTATACTATTTTTGGGACTAACATATTGATCCAGTGTCCAGTGCTAGTTCCTGTTTGTTGCATGTTTTTTGTTTTGCAGAATATCCATATCAAACGGAGTCCAAACGGGAAAAAAAATGACGGAGATTTTTTTGGAATATATATGATTTTTGGGAAGAAAAATCCACGAGAGACGGTGCCCGAGGGAGGCACGAGGAAGGGGGGCGCGCCCCACCCCCCTGGGCGCCCCCCTGACCCTCGTGGACACCCCATAAGGCGGTTGATGCCCTTCTTTCGCCACAAGAAAGCTAATATCCGGATAGAGATCCTGTTAAAATTTCAGCCCAATCGGAGTTACGGACCTCCGGGAATATAAGAAACGGTGAAAGGGAAGAATCTGAGAACGCAGAAACAGAGGGAGACAGAGAGACAGATCCAGTCTCGGAGGGGCTCTCGCCCCTTCCATGCCATGGAGGCCATGGACCATAGGGGAAACCCTTCTCCCATCTAGGAAGGAGGTCAAGGAAGAAGAAGGAGGAGGGGGGCCTCTCCCCCTTGCTTCCGGTGGTGCCGGAGTGCCACCGGGGTCCATCATCATCACCGCAATCTTCACCAACAACTTCACCGCCATCATCACCAACTCTTCCCCCCTCTATGCAGCGGTGTAATCTCTCTCTTACCCGCTGTAATCTCTACTTAAACATGTTTCTCAAGGCTATATATTATTTCCCAATGATGTATGGCTATCCTATGATGCTTGAGTAGATCCGTTTTGTCCTACGGGTTATTTGATGATCATGATTGGTTTGGGTTGCATGTTTTATTATTGGTGTTTTCCTATGGTGCTCTCCGTGTCGCGCAAGCATGAGGGATTCCCGCTGTAGGGTTTGCAATATGTTCATGATTTGCTTATGGTGGGTGGCGTGAGTAACAGAAGCACAGACTCGAGTAAGTAGGTTGTTTGCATATGGGATAAAGAGGACTTGATACTTTATTGCTATGGTTGGGTTTTACCTTAATGATATTTAGTAGTTGCGGATGCTTGCTAGAGTTCCAATCATAAGTGCATATGATCCAAGTAGAGAAAGTATGTTAGCTTATGCCTCTCCCTCATATAAAATTGCAATAATGATTACCGGTCTAGTTATCGATTGCCTAGGGACAAATAACTTTCTCGTAACAAAAAGCTCTTTACTAAAACTAACTTAGTTGTGTCTTTATCTAAATAGCACCTACTTTTTATTTACTTACTCTTTATTATCTTGCAAACCTATCCAACAACACCTACAAAGTACTTCTAGTTTCATACTTGTTCTAGGTAAAGAGAGCATCAAGCGTGCGTAGAGTTGTATCGGTGGTTGATAGAACTTGAGGGAATATTTGTTCTGCCTTTAGCTCCTCGTTGGGTTCGACACTCTTACTTATCAAAAACTGTTGCGATCCCCTATACTTGCGGGTTATCAGCAATTCATATCTAGGAAGGCTAGTTCTAGCAGGTGTTTCAAGAGATTCAGTTTCAAGCTCATCATCAGATTCAACAACATCATGTTGTATAACTCTAGCAATTTGTTCATCAAGATATTCACCAAGTGGCACATCATCATTATCCAGCAAGGTACTAGCATCATCATAAGCATCATTCATAGTAGAAGTAGCATCATCAATAAGTTGCGACATATCAGAATTAATAGCATGTGGTGGTGTTGCAAGTTTATCTCTACTATTAAAGGGGGATCGAACGTCGTGATGGTTCGACCACCTCGTTCGATCCCCCCGAACCGGAAAAATCGCTACGAAAATCCCAGGCCTTCTCCCTCCCGTACGATTGAAAATATCACGCAAAAAACAGAAAAAACAAGCGAATAGATATAAGGAAACTACCATCCACGCATGCAGTCAGCCCCCACCCACGACTCCCACCCGCATCTTGCGACCCGCCGCTGTCTTCCTGGTCGAACTAGGGTTGGGCGCCACTTCCGTCTTCGTGGTCGACGGCGTCCTCGTCTTCGACGGTCGCGCCCATCCCCACCTTCCTATCTCTCCAAGGGAGCTCGAGTTCTTCCCTATCTCTCTTGGCGATCGCCGTCCTGGTTCGTTGGTGCCCCAGCAGCGTGAGTAGGACACGGGAGATGAGCAGGGCGTTCTCAAGTGGCAGTGCCAGGTCAGCTTCAGGTCTTTGGCAGCGCCATGGTCAACAAGGTGGTCTTCTCATACTCATATGTCTATATGATTCCACAGTTTATGCCATCAGCACCGAGTTTCTTTCCTGCAGCGCCGATCACCACATGTTGCTTATGTGTGAGGAGTTGCAACGGCCATTTAAGAGTGTATACGAATACATTGATACATTGATTCAGTGGAATGACCTTCTTCAATCTAGCATCGAAGTAATGAGGTAACTTTTCGGTCATCTAGGTTCATGGGGCTAGGTTGAAAAGCTCACAGAAAGATGTTGTGATTAAAGTCCTAAAGCCAAGAATTGAATATACTTTGGTCGCCAGTCTGAATTTTATCTATCTTGCTTCACATGTTTTTGGCTTCGTTACCTCTACGATCCCGATAACTGACCATTCTGCTAGCTGTTGCGATCTGACCGTCAGTTCAGCTACTGACGCTAAGCTCAACGCACCATGCTGATTGGCTGCAGATAGATGTGATTGAACCTGGGAAGAGTTCGGACCATGGGAGACGGCGTCACCCCCAGCACATCGGCGTCCCAGTAAGCGATGGCTGCGCTGGAGGAGAAGGGTAGCAGCGCCTCACGGGAGCTTCAATCTAACAGTCCACTGGCAAAATTAAAAAGCTTTGTTACCTAAAATTAAAATGCACTTCTGAGTGAATAATAGAACAGTACACTTGTAAAAAAATGCTTTGTTTGGATACCAATTAGTAACAATACACCGGCAAAATGAAAATGAAAATGCTTTCCCGCATGTTTGCAAGCAGGAAAACAGTTCACACAGAGAGATTATTTCTGGCAATCCGCACTTAGTCGATCATTTTTCCTATGATGCATTGTATATTTTTGGTTGCTGAATATGATACTCGCACCCCATCAAAAAATTATGATTATCAGTCGACTCGTCATAAAAAGTGTAGTGGGTCTTGGAAAGTTTACCTGGCCTTCCATTTCTAAATTTCCAGATGGCAATCCTAGAGATGTTAGTTTTATTTGAATTGCTGTTCATTTAGACATTCCTCTTGCTGCTGACCACAATACGATTAATTATATCACTCAATGAGAAGTGACTCATTTTCCATTGTTATTAGAAGGTAGAAATATGGGAGAGGATATACACCTTCATTCTTTGAGTACTCAACGTATTTAGCTTGAGATCTACAATTTTTCCAAAAGCCAAAAAGCAACTAGGAATACTGGTTAATGTAATATTGCTCTAATCGGGCTTGTCTATCATTAACCTCCACGCAAAAATGGATAGACATTTGGGCTAAAGTTTGTTGGAATTTGTTATGGGGATAGCGAAACAATCTTGGTGTGTGCTTAATTGTCAGGTTGGAGAAAATGGCCGCTGGTGTTGGGAGTTGTTGAGCTGATTAGGAGCATTCTTGATGTGTCTCATTTGCTCATTTCGAACTACTGCATAAGACTGCCCCATCAGTTTTTGATGTATGCAGGGTTGTTGTACTTCTAAACTTTCTTAAAGAATTTTGAGTTGTAGGGAGCAACTACTTCTGAGTTTTGGGGTGGCAGCAGCAAGGCCGAGGTGCATGATCATGAAGATGGGCGACTGCGGGCAATGCATGCACATGGAAGGGTGGACATCGCCGTTACCCCCGCAGGGACGACTATGCCAACAACTGTTTGCACATTAACTAATTTATAGCATAGGTGAGAATGATATAATTTTTATTTATCAGTAGTCATATTTTGTCAGATTAAGATCTACATGTAAACATTCCTGCACCTTGTATCATATAGAACTAGCCTAAAGGGATTATGCTTGATCTTCTAAGCTAGCTGCTATTAAAAATACATTTCTCACCAAGCAAGGTAATTATAATAAGCATCAAGGTCAGCACGAGATATTTTTTTTTGAGATGACCCAAATATGCTGAAATATAGTCAGAAGATCCTGATCTTACTAAACACTGTGTTCCTGGCTTATATATCATTTTTAATGTTCTACTCAAGTAGCAGGCCGTAGGTGACTTCGGTTTTCATCATGTTATAGGCAAATCTTGGTTTGCCTAATGTAAGAAGGGGGTCACAGTTTGTTCAATTATATATACAGCACAGGCAGGGCCGGCCCTGGCATTTGTAAGGCCCCTGTGCGAACTTGGTAAAATGGGCCCCTGGCTAAATAAACAAAGAAATCTTTGTTCATCACTATGAATATCTAACTCCTCATGGGCAATGACATTTCTCCAAATGAATAAAGCTACACGTCTTCTTTTTCTACATTTCTCTCAAGGAGAAACATTTTTTGGGCAACATTTTATCAAGAGAAGGAAGAGAAACTTGAACTATTGAGTCCTAATTCAAGCAATGCTTAAAGAAATCAACTAATCCCCTTCCTGGCTGCCCGAAAAATAGAAAAGCCAATCATCACTTCATCAGAATAGAAATAGACAGAGAATTGTCAAGGAATTTGGTCAAAAAAATACATGCATGGATGACTTGCAGATGTAGATTGAAAACTCCTAACCTCATTTTAAGGCACACGGCCACGACCGGCGTGTCGCCGGTGCGTGTTATAGGCCTGTCGAGCTCACCGATCCACCTGTTCGGTCGCTGCCCTTACACATCAGAGCTCAGAGGTGTTGTGTTCCTAGTCCTTGCCCATCCAGAATTATAGGATGGAAGAACCCACAGATTACGAAGAGATTAATTCATTGATAATACAATGAAAAAAATCCATGGATTGGAAACACTTGGAGTGCTGACCTTTTGGGACTTGGGTCAATGAATCGAGAAAAACATGAAGGAGACTGGGAGAAATACAAGCGGAGGCGACGGCGGCATGCTTTTTTGGGGAAGGCAACGAAGCAATTAAGGACTTACAATTCCATCTCGGCGTGATAGGCTGATTGGGCGCGTCTATCCTAATTGGTCGGGCCTGCTTCTAACCTTGGTTTTTTCGCCTATGCTTTACATCGCATATAAGCACATGGTATGGGCCCCTGCTTGGCCTGGGCCCTAGGTGGCCGCACTCTTCGCCATGGCCCAGGGCCGGCCCTGAGCACAGGTTGCCTGCCACCAGGATTGCCTCCCGTTGCTTGATGTATGTTGAGCATTTGTTTGTAACATAATCCAAGGTACATATCTGATGAAGGGGAAACCGTGTGTACACTTTGTATGTACCAGTATATATGTGGTCTCAAACTGTAAAACATGATCAATGATTATTTTGTTATTACACAGTGCTGGAGATGATAAACCAAAGAGCACATGCCCCATTGATAGAGGTGAGTCGAGTTGAGGTATGTGGTGCACTTAGAGGGCGAAGTATAGAGGCCGAAATTTCGTTCAGGCATGAGCTGCTTTGTAGCAAACTTATAGACCCTATTGTTTTACACTGAGGGGAGATACTCTTTGATGCTCTGCTTTGTGGCGCCAGAGGGAGATATCGTGTTACTTCTGTCCTATTCTTGTATATCTAAGCTCAATAACAATTTATTACACTCGTTGTTAATTTTTCTGTGACATAACTTCTTGATGACACATTTCTTGTGTGAACACCCGTATGTTTTATCAAACAATTGGTTCTAATAAAAATAAAGCATTCATGTGCTATCTGTATTGCTAATTAACTGCATAGTTATGACTTGACTGTCTACCACTCTATTTTGTGCATTGAATCTGGTAAGGCTCTCCTTGTTTTCTTCTTCTTTTGTTCTGCAAATGACATAATAGGTCCAAGCTATTGTCCAGAGAAGCTAAGACTAGGATAGGAAGTGAAAGTACAAATTTAAAGTTGTCACAAATAAACGAAAGAAGACATTCATATGATACATTTTTTTTGAAAATTATCATTATTATGTGCCGGGGCTGCTAGATCCACGGGCACCTATGGGACCGGCGGACCGGGTCCCTTTCGGTTCAGCGGGGGCGGAGGTCGCGCAAAGAGCAGATCGAGGCAAGTCACGCGGGCGATTTACCCATGTTCGGGCCGCACGGATGCGTAAAACCCTACTCCTGCTTTGTGGTGTTGTATTGATTTCTAGCTCGGGAGCGCGGAGTGCTACAGTACACACCAGCGGCTAGCAAGACCGAGCGTGAGTGTTCGAAGTGGCTCACCTCCCCTCTCGTTGCACTCGGGCCTCCTTTTATATGCTCAAGGGGTTACCGACATAGCAACAGAGGTAAAGGGCAAAAATGGAAAGGTGCTTGTGGTAGGTACAGCTACCTGCTACAGTGTTATCATACCTAACCCTGGCGGCAGGGGACAAGGGCATTAATTGCCCGTCTGTGTCGCCCAGACAGTACCGAAAGGGACCGCTAGGGACGCCACCATTTGCCACGGTGGTTATCTTGTCAGCGCCTGCTTGCCACCTCGCGCCCCTAGCTGCACGGCCCCCTGCCACGTGTGCTCCGGAGGGCCCTAGAGCGATGCGTTGGCAGGTGTGCTGGAGCGCGGGCACGAAGTGGGGGTTTCCCGCGGCAAGCTCCTTGCCGCGGTCGTCGTCTTGGCGTGTCCGGGAGCTTGTCGCTCACCGGGCCTTGCCGGGACGCGTGGCGCGTCGCGGTAAGTTTTCTTGGTATGCCTTGAGTGGCCTTCCCAGCAAGCTCCTCTTGCCGGGGTCTTGTTTCCTTCCCGGCCAGCTTCTCTTGCCGGGGCCTTGGTTGGCCTTCCCCGCAAGCTCCTCTTGCCGGGGCCTTGTTTTGAGTACTTTGTTCTTGAATGGTCTTCAAAGTAGCCGCGGAGGGTCTTGGCGGCCACCCGGCGAGCCTTGCCGCGGGATGCTGCGACTGCCCGTGCACAAGTTCGGGATACTAGGGTACCCCTACTCTAGTACACCGACAGGAGCCCCCGGGCCTGGGCCAGACACGGTGTCGAGCACTGTTGGGCCAGGCCCAAAACAGTGCACGGGCACGCGCGGCCTAGGTCACCCCGCACATCTCTCCGCTTCCACCGCGCACGCCCGGAACGGCACGCGTCAAACGCGGCGTCGTGGGTGACGTGGGCGGCGTGCGCGGGGCTAAGCCCCGCGAGCATGCGTCAGGCCATGATGAAGGGGACGGTTCGCGCCCTCCTCCCTAAATGGAGGTAGGCGTGGGGGCGTGGTGCATTTACTGGACGGGGCCGGTGCGCGGTTTTCGAGGCGTCCACTCCCCGCGATCACGGGGTGGGGTGAGGCCGCCTCATTCGTCGCCTTGGTTCTGCATCCCCGCCACGCGGCTCCCATGCGCTTGGGATCGCGGACGGTGGGAGCGGGAAACGTGAGCAGAGGCAGCGGGCTGGGCCCAACTCCCTGCTCTGCCCATGCCTTGATTCGCTGAGCGGGGCGGCCGAGCCCCCACCTCGCTCTTTTATAAAGAGCGGGAGGGGAGCACGGAAGCCCGCACTCTCTCATCTCCTCCTTTCTTCAGCTTCTGCTTCCCTTTCTCTCATTCGCCATGGAGAAAGGGAATCCTGGCCCTTCATCGGTGGCGGCGAGGGTCGTCGCTAGACAGCGCACCCCTTCCTCTCCCGCACCCGTGGTGGCAGAGCCAGCCACAAGGGGAAGAGGGAGGGGGCGAGGTCGTGGACGAGGTCGAGGACGAGGTCGAGGCGCTCGGGGAAGAGGCGGACGGGGCGGCGTGCCAGCTCCGCCTCCGCCGGCGGCTCCCCTCCCCACGGCGGTCCATATAGGGGACGACCCTTGCGAGTTCTTCGTCAGGCTGCGCCGGGCGCCTCGTCGTCGCCTCCGGCTTCCAGCTCCGTTTGCGAGCGCGATGGAGTCGGACCCGCCCGAGACACTGAGGCTGCACATGAGGGGCTGTGGGATCAGCGGCACGCGAGTCCGCGTTGTATTCCCAGCCCCTAATGTGATGTATCTTGATCGAGGGTGGAAGACGTTCGCCCGTATCCACAGCCTGACGGGGGGGCTCACCCTCCATTTTAAGTTGATGGAGGGCGATCTCCTCTCCGTCAAGGTCTTCGGGTGCTTCGGCACTCGGGCGAAGTGCTGCGTGGACAGCTCCTCCGATAGTGAAGGCTCCTCCTCGAGCGATAGTGACGAGGAGGAGAGCGATAGCGACGATGAGGGTAACGGGCGGCGGGATGGCGGGTCCGACTAGGTGTCGGGCGCCGCTCCGTGCGGCACCGGCGACCCCATCATCTGTGCCGCCGGCGTCTTGAACTCCCCGGGGTCGTCTCCTTGGGCGGCTGGCGTAGGGAGGCTGCGGAAGGGGAAGAGGGCTGGCGACAAGGCCTTCAGGTCGGAGTACGAGGGCGTGGTGCCCCCGACAGCGTGCTGACGTCCTGCCGCCCCATCTTCGAGCCCCGCTTCCGGCGCCGCCATCACCGTCCAGCCTTCGGACGGTCCCCGGGATGTTCTCTTGGTGTCTTCTGGCACCCGTAGCTCGCCTAGGCGCCTCTTTTGCCCTTCTCGCCTCCTTGACCTACCTCCTGAAGAGAGGGACAGGAAAAGGATTACGGGCATCTTATCTTTTTAATTTGTAAGCCTTCGGGCCTTAGCTGCATCTAAAACTTGTAGTCCTCTCTTTCATGTTTTTCATCCTCTATGGACTGTACCTGAGTGGGATGTTTTTAATTGAAAAGGGGATGCTTGCCGGGTTATTTGTCTCGCGGGTTGAACCCACGCCAAGGAGTACATCCTTGGTATCCCTCGGACAGACATTACGTCTCCCGGCAACAGGCCCTGCCGCCTTCCCACGTCGCTCGACCTTTCTCACGCCTTTGACGGAGGCGGGAACGAGGTGAGTGCGGCCCCCTCGTTTCATCCCTTTGCTGCCGCGACTACGACCGAACTTGGCCCCGGGGCCTGGAGTTGAGGGAGCACGGCAGTTTTCGGGAAGAAACGCGGTTTCGCATTCCCCAGTCCATAAGAGGATGCATGATGAGGGACGAAAGACTTATCTGATATTGCAGCCCCCGGCAACTCTGGCTTGCCGTGGATAAATCTTGGCGCTCGCAGCCCCCAGCAACACTGGCTTGCCGGGGCTCAGGTGCCGGCGCGCCCTTCTTCTCCTTTTCGTCCTCAAGCAGTCTGGCCAGGATAGGCGAGCCCTGCGAACGAAGGAAAAGCAAAGGGACGGACACTCGACCTCTAAGCTAGGGGTTAGCCGCTGTTAGGCACTATCAACCCTAACCAAGGACGAGACTTGACCTAGCATGCATGCTATAACCCCGGGGTGATCAGCGCTTCATTTACTGGTGCTCAGGGTCTGCGCCTGGCTCTGTACAAAGGATTACATGCAACAGCGGCAAGACTTGTACAGAAGGGTGGTTGCCGGACAGGGTCCGACAACCGTGCCTTACGGGTAAAACTTACGAAGATGCTCGATGTTCCAGGAGTTGCTCACTGGTACTCCATCTTCGGTCTCAAGGTGGACAGCGCCAGGCCTTGTGACTCGCTTCACTCGGTAAGGGCCTTCCCACTTCGGCGTCAACTTGTTGGAATTCTTGGCCGACTGAACGCGCGGAAGAACAAGGTCGCCTTCCTCGAGACTCCTGGCATTGACTCTGCGGCTATGGTAGCGGCGCAAAGCTTGCTGGTAGCGAGCAGCTCGCACAGCAGCCTGGAGACGGTCTTCCTCAAGGAGCAGCGCGTCATCTTGTCGCAGCCGCTCTTGCTCGAGCTCATCATAAGCGAGCACTCGAGGTGACCCGTATACGAGTTCCGTGGGGGTAACTGCCTCTGCTCCATAGACTAGAGAAAAGGGTGTCTGTCCAGTGGCTCGATTTGGCATCGTTCTGATCGACCAAAGAGCCACCGGCAGCTCCTCGATCCAGTTTCTTCCGCACTTGTGCAGCCTGTCGAAAGTTCTGGTCTTGAGCCCGCGCAGCACTTCAGCATTTGCCCTCTCCGCTTGACCGTTGCTTCTCGGGTGAGCAACAGAAGGGAAACAGACCTTGGCGCCAAGATCTTGGAGGTACTGCATGAAGGTGCGGCTCGTGAATTGTGTACCGTTGTCGGTGATTATCCTGTTAGGGATCCCGAAGAGGCAGACAATAGACCTGAAGAACTTGACGGCTGACTGTGCGGTCACCTTCCTCGCTGGTTCCACTTCCGGCCACTTTGTGAACTTGTCGATTGCAACGTACAAGTACTCAAAGCCCCCGACAGCTCGGGGAAAGGGGCCGAGGATGTCGAGCCCCCAGACCGAAAATGGCCAGGATAAAGGGATCGTCTGGAGAGCTTGAGCTGGCTGGTGTATCTGCTTGGAATGGAACTGGCACGCTTCACACTTGGTTACTTGTGCAGTTGCATCCTGGAGGGCTGTTGGCCAGAAGAAACCTTGCCGGAACGCTTTGCCGACAAGTGCTCTTGCACCAATGTGGTGACCACACATGCCTCCGTGTATCTCTGCCAACAGCTTTTGTCCATCTTCCCGGGGAATACACTTCAATTTCACCCCGTTGAGCCTTCTTCTGTACAGTGTCTTGTCGACGAACTGGTACATACTTGACTGCCGGGCTACTCTTTCCGCTTCTTCTTGCTCTTCGGGAAGTTCTCCTGTCTGAAGGAAACGGACAATCTACTGCGCCCACGTTGGAGCTTGTGGCTCGACAACAAGGACTAAAGGCAACTCTGCTGCTGTGGGAACATCCGCTTCTATGGCAAGAACCTGCGGCTCTGCCGGAGCTCGACATTCCCCAACAAGCTTGCCGGAGCAAAACTTGTCGGGAGCTTCTGCTTCAACGGAACAAACCCTGGGGCTTGCCGGAGCATCTTGCTCCTCAGCGCTCTTGGTGTTGGACTCAGCTGCCGCGGGAACATCCGCTTCTACGGCGAGAAGTTGTGTCTCTGCCGGAGCTTGACGTTCCCCGACAAGCTTGCCGGGAGCTTCTGCTTCAACGGAACAAACCCTAGGGTTTGCCGGAGCATCTTGCTCCTCAGCGCTCTTGGCGTTGATCTTGGGGACCTTCTTGGCGGCGGCTTCGGGAAGCTCTGCCGGCAAATAGTCACCAGAAACCAACTTCCTCTTCTTGCTCTGTCCAGTTGCGGTGTTACGGACGGTTGAGTCAGCTTGAGCACAAAGATCCCTGGTTCCACAGGTAACTTGAGTGCGGCGCACTTTGACAGGCCGTCGGCAATGGCGTTCTGAGCTCTTGGAACATACTCCATTTGTAGGCCGTCAAAGTGCTCTTCCAGCTTTCTCACTTCGTCAACGTAAGCTTCCATCAACGGACTCTGATAATTCTTGTTTACTTGGCGGACGACAAGCTGTGAGTCACCCCTGACAATGAGCTTCTTGATCCCAAGGTCTGCCGCGATCCTGAGACCGGCAAGCAATCCCTCATACTCTGCAGTATTGTTTGTTGCTTGCTCCTTGGGAAAGTGCATTTGGACTATGTACTTGAGGTGCTCTCAGGTGGGTGTGATAAGCAGCACACCAGCGCCGGCGCCTTGCAGCGAGAAGGCACCATCGAAGTACATCAACCACTCTTTGCTTGCTTCCTTGTCGGGGATGCTCGTTTCTGGAATTTCTTCATCTGGTGTTGGCGTCCATTCTGCTATAAACTCTGCCAATGCTTTGCTCTGGATAGTTGAAGTACTTTCAAACTTGAGGCCAAAGCTTGACAGTTCCAGCGCCCACTCAACAATCCTGCTTGTCGCTTCGGGATTCTGCAGTATCCTCTTCAGCGGAAAGCGAGTGACGACTGTGATCTCATGTTCTTGGAAGTAATGGCGCAGCTTTCTCGAGGCCATGAGAAGGCCGAAAAGCAATTTCTGCACACCAGAATACCTTGACCTAGCCCCCTGCAGGAGGGAACTGACAAAGTAAACTGGGCGCTGCACCATTCTCTTCCGTGTCTCCTCGTGCATCTGCGCAGATCCATCTTTGTCGGGACCAGAGCTTGTCGGGGAAGCCCCCTGCTTGTCGCTGGATGCGCTTGCCGCGGTTGCTGGCTCATCATCTGCCTCCCTCTCTGCTACTAGCGCAGCACTAACCACTTGATTGGTTGCCGCTATGTACAGCAGCAACTTCTCTTGTGGCTTAGGCGCGACAAGTATTGGAGGGGAGGACAGGTATCTCTTCAGGTCTTGCAGCGCAGCCTCCGCTTCCGGAGTCCATTTCATTGGACCTGCCTTTTTCAATAATTTGAAAAACGGCAGGGCGCGCTCAGCAGACCAAGAGATAAACCTGCTGAGAGCAGCCACGCAACTGGCAAGTTTCTGTACATCCTTGACGCGCTTTGGTGCTTCAATCTGCTCAATGGCCTTGATCTTGTCGGGATTGGCTTCAATTCCCCGCTGAGACACGAAGAAACCGAGAAGCTTGCCGGAGGGAACTCCAAACACGCACTTCTCTGGGTTGAGCTTGAGGCTGATCTTGCGCAGATTTGCAAAGGTCTCGTCTAAGTCTTGAATCAGGGTTGCTCTGTCCTCGCTCTTGACCACTATATCATCCATGTAGGCTTCCACATTTCTGTGTATTTGTGGCTCAAGAGCAATGTGGACTACCCTTGCAAACGTCGAACCAGCATTTTTTAGTCCGAAAGGCATCCGTACGAAACAGTACGTGCCACATGGAGTAATAAATGCGGTCTTCTCCTCATCTTCTTCTGCCATGAGGATCTGATGATATCCTGAGTATGCATCAAGGAATGAAAGCAAATCACATCCGGCTGTGGAGTCAACAATCTGGTCAATGCACGGCAAAGGAAATGGGTCTTTGGGACAAGCTTTGTTAACATCGGTAAAATCGATGCAAAGTCTCCATTTCCCATTTGCCTTGCGCACGACTACAGGATTGGCCAACCACGTGGGATGGAGCACTCCTCTGACAAGGCCTACTGCTTCCAGTTTCTTGATCTCTTCTGCAATGAATTCTTGGCGCTCCACTGCCTGCTTCCTGACTTTCTGCTTGACGGGCCGCGCATGAGGACAAACGGCAAGGTGGTGCTCAATCACTTTCCTGGGAACACCGGGGATGTCAGACGGCTGCCATGCAAACACGTCAACATTCGCCCGCAGGAAAGTAACGAGCACGCTTTCCTATTTAGGGCCGAGCGTGGCACTGATGGTGAAGGTACCACCAGTGCCGTCCTCCCTGGCGGACACCTTCTTCGTCTCTGGCGGAGCTGCCATCGTCTTCTTGCACTTGCCGGTGGAGCTCGATGGTGCGTCCTCAACGGTAGCGCAGCACTCCGAAGAGGTGCGCTTGCCGGAGTGGGCACCAGAACTCTTGCCGGACTTGGTCTTACCGGTGGAGCTCGATGGTGCGTCCTCGACGGCAGCGCGGCACTCCGAAGAGGTGCACTTGCCGGAGTGGGCATCAGAACTCTTGCCGGACTTGGTCTTCTTCCCCCCGGGAGCTTCAGCGGCAAGTGGATTGCGATCTGCCGTGGCTGCTGCTTCCCGGTAGATCTTGTCGGCACAGATAAGAGCATCCTTCTTGTCGCCGGGGACAGAGATGACGCTTATCGGGCCTGGCATCTTCAGCATGTTATATGCGTAGTGAGAGGCTGCCATGAACTTGGCGAGTGCTGGACGGCCAAGTATCCCATTGTAGGGCAATGGGATATCGGCAACGTCGAATGTGACCCTCTCAGTCCTGAAGTTTAGCTTGCTGCCAAATGTTACCGGCAGCGTGACCTTCCCCTTCGGCTTGCTCCTTCCCGGGTTAATTCCTTGGAATGTGCCGATCTCTTCGAGCTCGCTGTCAGGGATTTGGAGTTTCTGGAGAACAGCGGAGGAGATCAGGTTCAAGCCGGCCCCGCCGTCAACTAACATCTTTGTGACCTTGAGGTTGCGGATAGTTGGTGAGACCAACATCGGCAAGCACCCGACCGCAGTTGTTCGATCAGGGTGGTCCTCAATGTCAAAGATGATAGGCGTGCTGGACCATTTCAGAAGCTTGCGCGATTCGACAGGTGGTTCCGCTGCATTGACTTCCCGCGCCCACTGCTTGAGTTGGCGGTGTGAAGTGTGCAGAGAAGCACCGCCGTCAACGCACAAGACCTCTGTGGCTTTCTGAAACTCCTGTTCACTGGTCTCAACATCATCCATGTCTTCGTCGTCGTCATCTTCGTCATTGTCGCGGCCGCGAGGAGGCCTGTCTCCTTGCCGCTGCTTGGCCTTGTCGCGGCGTCCTCCCTGTCCGGCGCGCTTCTTACCGGATCCTCCCGCACCCCCTTGGGCCCTCTCCTTGTCGCGCCGCTCGTACTCAGCTCTTTGCTGCTGGACAAGCTGCTCGACTTTCTTGCAGCTCTGGAGGTCATGGCTCTTGGTGCGGTGAATCTTGCAGTATTGCTTGTCGGAGCCGTCCTGCTTGTCGGCGGCTGCCACAGCCTGGCAGTTGGCGCATGCGGCAACCTCCTTGCCGGAGCTACTGACCCTGGCTTGCTTGGCGCCGCCGTCGCTGCCGGACTGCTCAACGACCAGCACCTCTTTGTTCTGCTTCTTCCTGTTGTTGCGCCGCCGGTTTTTCCTTGCCGGGGCGGCATCCTCGCTGTCAGATCCCCCTGCTCCAGTGCTTTCTCCGGGGAATTTCCTCCCTTCCTCAGCGCGTGCACACTTGTCGGCCAGGGCATATAGCTCGCTGACGTCCCGAATCTTGCACATCGCCATCTCCTCCCGCATCCTGCGGTTACGCACGTTCTGATGGAACGCGTTGATTACCGCGGCAGGGTGGATATTTGGGATGTTGTGCTGTACACGGCTAAACCTCTGGATATACTTGCGCAGGGGCTCTCCTTCCTTCTGGACGAGCAAATGAAGATCGCTCTCTTGTCCATGGGGTTTGTGGCCGCCTGTGAAGGCGCCGACAAACTGCTGGCATAGATCATCCCAAGAGGATATGGAGTTGTCCGGTAAGTGCATGAGCCAGGACCTGACGTTGGGCTTGAGCACCAACGGGAAGTAGTTGGCAAGGATCTTATCGTCCCGCCCCCCAGCAGCCTGCACCGTGATGGTGTAGATGCTGAGGAACTCCGATGGATGCGACTTGCCGTCGTACTTCTCGGGTACATCTGGTTTGAAATTCTTCATACTGGGCCACTGGACTTGCCGCAGCTCACGAGTGAACGCAGGGCAGCCTTCCGCGTACGGCAAGCCGCCTGGTTCCCCTGGCGCATGCATGTCAATAGAGGGCCCAGCGCGCTGGTCTGATTGACGCCGCGCTTCTCTCCGGCGCTCGATGCGAGTACGAGCGTCTTCTTGTTGTTGTTCTTGAAGAAGTTGGCGCTGATCGCGACGAGCTCGCGGATCTGACGACGCGGTGGAGTCGCTGTCGAGGTGGACCCGGCGAGTCAGCGATCTTGGCCTTCGGGGTGGAGAGTGCACAGTAGTTGCACCCCCACCAGTCTTGTCATCTCTGGCTCGTGCCTGGCTGGCTTGCCGCGGCTGAGACGTGCTCGGCTGCCGTGGAGAGTCGCCATTGGCAAAGCCGATGAGACTCTGGATGGTGGCCCTCCAGTCGTCGATCTTGTCCGCCGCTGGAGGGTAGTCTAGGAGCAGCTGAGCTCGTGCCAGAGCTTCTGCTGCGGTGGCGGGCGGCGGTGGCGAACGGTGCGAGGAGCGGGATATGCTCGGACTTCTAACTACGTTAGAAGGAGCAGTATCTCGTCCAGGCGACCGTGTCTCGCTCGCGCCAGCAGGTTGACGTGTGTGGTGGTCCTGAGCGCTCCGAGATCCACCAGCTCGATCTTGATCTAGCGAACGCATGGTACCGTGAGTACCATGACGCTGCCGGTCCCGCGCCTCCTGAGATGGGCGCGGTGCATGCACGGACGCCGAGGTCTTGGAGTGCGCCCGGTCATTGTGGGAGCCGGCTACGCCGCCGATGGGCAGCGCAGCCTTGTCCTGTGACCTGGCAGCACCGTGAGTTCCCTCGTCGGCGCGTGTCCTTCCGCCGGCGCCTGCTTCACCAACCGTTTGCTCCGGCGGTGGCTGGCTCGGCGCGGACGGAGCAGCTGCCTCCGAAACTTTCTTCTTCGGCGGCATGTTGATGAAGATGATGGAGATCTGGCTCGTGAGAACGCCGGATCTGGTTCACACAACTTCGACGCCCCCTACCTGGCGCGCCAGAGATGCCGGGGCTGCTAGATCCACGGGCACCTATGGGACCGGCGGACCGGGTCCCTTTCGGTTCGGCGGGGGCGGAGGTCGCGCAAAGAGCAGATCGAGGCGAGTCACGCGGGCGATTTACCCAGGTTCGGGCCGCACGGATGCGTAAAACCCTACTCCTGCTTTGTGGTGTTGTATTGATTTCTAGCTCGGGAGCGCGGAGTGCTACAGTACACACCAGCAGCTAGCAAGACCGAGCGTGAGTGTTCGAAGTGGCTCACCTCCCCTCTCGTTGCACTCGGGCCTCCTTTTATATGCTCAAGGGGTTACCGACATAGCAACGGAGGTAAAGGGCAAAAATGGAAAGGTGCTTGTGGTAGGTACAGCTACCTGCTACAGTGTTATCATACCTAACCCTGGCGGCAGGGGACAAGGGCATTAATTGCCCGTCTGTGTCGCCCAGACAGTACCGAAAGGGACCGCTAGGGACGCCACCGTTTGCCACGGTGGTTATCTTATCAGCGCCTGCTTGCCACCTCGCACCCCTAGCTGCACGGCCCCCTGCCACGTGTGCTCCGGAGGGCCCTAGAGCGACGCGTTGGCAGGTGTGCTGGAGCGCGGGCACGAAGTGGGGGTTTCCCGCGGCAAGCTCCTTGTCACGGTCGTCGTCTTGGCGTGTCCGGGAGCTTGTCGCTCACCGGGCCTTGCCGGGACGCGTCGCGCGTCGCGGTAAGTTTTCTTGGTATGCCTTGAGTGGCCTTCCCGGCAAGCTCCTCTTGCCGGGGTCTTGTTTCCTTCCCGGCCAGCTTCTCTTGCCGGGGCCTTGGTTGGCCTTCCCGGCAAGCTCCTCTTGCCGGGGCCTTGTTTTGAGTACTTTGTTCTTGAATGGTCTTCAAAGTAGCCGCGGAGGGTCTTGGCGGCCACCTGGCGAGCCTTACCGCGGGATGCTGCGACTGCCCGTGCACAAGTTCGGGATACTAGGGTACCCCTACTCTAGTACACCGACATTATGTGTCCTTGCGGTTACAGTGTTGTAGCCAAAGTTTGTTCATTCAGGTTTTACTTCTCTGTTGCATAAATGGCTGGAGACACACATTTGTGCAATCTTTCCCATTCATCATATAGAAATGCATACACCTTTTATCTCTATTTCAGAAGCAACATTTTCTGCTAAACCGTAGCCAAAATTCTTTCGCAAACAAATGTAAGTGCAATATTCAAATCCACTTGTGCTTTATCGCTTCAGGAATGGTGCCTCCTTCAGTTTTTTTAAATTTTATTCTTTTCAGAATATTACATGCCTATGTTTTCGACACTTGTGATTTTCAACATCCATTATGTCTATACTATATGAGATGATGAAAAACTTGAAGGAACCGTGGCAACGCACGGGCAGTCAACTAGTTCATAATAGAAGGTGAATCTAAAGCAGAACTGGATGGCAGTTCCTTACCTCCCCTCGTCCTTGAGGGAAATATCTTATTCTTTGGATCCTTTAGATTCTTCATAGTGATAATATGATAATAATCCCAAGTGACTCAACAAATATAGCTATGCTCCCCGGCAACGGCGCCAGAAAAAGGTCTTGTTAACCCACAAGTATAGGGTATCGCAACAGTTTTCGAGGGTAGAGTATTCAACCCAAATTTACAGATTCGACACAAGGGGAGACAAAGAATATTTGTAAGTAATAGATCATATCCTAGGGACTACGCACACAACTAGGAGCAAGAGTATTGTACCAAGCTTTAGCATCACCCTTTAATGAGAAAGGAAATAATTTGATAATAAAGTAATAATGAGTTTTCTCATCAAGAGTAAAAATGGGTGGATATATCATTCAACTTATTAAGATATGCCACAACAGTTTCAGTTTCATAACCATGGAAAGGATCAGATTCAACCAGAGTAATTAACTCTGGGTCAACAGAGAATTCATAATCCTTGTCATCAATAAAGATAGGTTAAGTAGCAAACTTAGGATCACATTTCATTCTAGCATTCAGAGATTTTTCTTTATACTTGTGTAGTAATTTCTTTAGGTCATCTCTATCATTGCAAGCAAGAATATCTCTAGTTGCTTCGTCACTCATAACATAACCTTCCGGTATCTTAGGCAATTGATACGTCTCCGTCGTATCTATAATTTTTGATTGTTCCATGCCAATATTCTACAAGTTTCATATACTTTTGGCAACTTTTTATACTATTTTTGGGACTAACATATTGATCCAGTGCCCAGTGCCAGTTCCTGTTTGTTGCATGTTTTTTGATTCGCAAAATATACATATCAAACGGAGTCCAAACGGGATAAAAACTGATGGAGATTTTTTTGGAATATATATGATTTTTGGGAAGAAAAATCCACGAGAGACGGTGCCCGAGGGAGGCACGAGGCAGGGGGCGCGCCCCACCCCCCTGGGCGTGCCCCTGACCCTTGTGGCACCCCATAAGGCGGTTGATGCCCTTCTTTCGCCGTAAGAATGCTAATATCCGGATAGAGATCGTGTTAAAATTCCAGCCCAATCGGAGTTACGGATCTCCGGGGATGTAAGAAACGGTGAAAGGGAAGAATCTGAGAACGTAGAGAGAGAGAGAGACAGAGAGACAGAGAGACAGATCCAATCTCGGAGGCGCTCTCGCCATGGACCAGAGGGGAAACCCTTCTCCCATCTAGGGAGGAGGTCAAGGAAGAAGAAGAAGGAGGGGCCCTCTCCCCCTCGCTTCCGGTGGTGCTGGAGTGCCACCGGGAGCCATCATCATCACCGCAATCTTCACCAACAACTTCACCGCCATCATCAACAACTCTTCCCCCCTCTATGCAGCGGTGTAACCTCTCTCTTACCCGTTGTAATCTCTACTTAAACATGTTTTGAGTAGATCTGTTTTGTCCTACGGGTTATTTGATGATCGTGATTATTTTGAGTTGCATGTTTTATTACTGGTGTTGTCCTATGGTGCTCTTTCTGTCGCGCAAGCGTGAGGGATTCCCGTTGTAGGGTTTGCAATATGTTCAAGATTTGCTTATGGTGGGTGGCGTGAGTGATAGAAGTACAGACCCGAGTAAGTAGGTTGTTTGCGTATGGGATAAAGAGGACTTGATACTTTAATGCTATGGTTGAGTTTTACCTTAATGATCTTTCGTAGTTGCGAATGCTTGCTAGAGTTCCAATCATAAGTGCATATGATCCAAGTAGAGAAAGTATGTTAGCTTATGCCTCTCCCTCATATAAAATTGCAATAATGATTACCGGTCTAGTTATCAATTGCCTAGGGACAAATAACTTTCTCGTAACAAAAATCTCTTTACTAAAACTAACTTAGTTGTGTCTTTATCTAAACAGCCCCTACTTTTTATTTACTTGCTCTTTATTATCTTGCAAAGCTATCTGTCGGGGATATACCCCGCAGTATGACCCGGCCGGAGATATGACCCGGCTGGGACATGGTATTTCATTGGTAAGCCGGCAGATTGTTTAAACCATAGGTTAAACCAGCAGGAACAGTTAAGAAGGTTAAGCCGGCGGACACAATCATGTAAGCTGGTGGACACAGTCATGTAAGCCGGCAGACACATTCATGTAACCCGGCAGACACAGTCATATGAGCCAGAAGGTTAAGCAGACAGTCAAACCGGACAGTTAAGCCAGACAGTTAAGCCAGATGGTAAGCCAGATTGTAGGTTAACAGTTAAGAAGCCCAAAACGTTAAAGAAAGCCCATGGAGAGAAGCCCGTTGAAAAGAAAACAGAATAGTTAAGTCTTAAGTTCGAGTTGGACTCTACATGGTACCCGCCCCTTCAACATATATAAGGAGGGGCAGGGCACCCCAAGAGGGAGAAGGGGAATAATCATTAAGTCTAGACACAACTAGGAGAGCCGAAGTTACGGCGACTCCCTCATGATGATAATGAGACCTAGCCACAAACAGCATGTAGGGTTGTTACCGGATGATGTTTCCCGGGGCCCGAAGCTGTCTAAATCTTCGTCTGGCGTGTCGCGTCTCTCGATTCCGATCAACCCCTTCAAGCTACCGCATAGATGCGTTGGCCTCACGACTAAGTCCTCACACTAGGACATCTGTCGTGACGTTTCCACGACAATTGGCGCCCACCGTAGGGCCTGCGCACGGTGGTGTTGAGTTCTTGGAGAGATCTTCACTAGGGTTTCGAGAAGTTCGCAAATTTCCCGAGGAAGTTTTGAAAGTATTTACATCAGCTTTGATCAAGATCGGAAATTACGGATTAATGGAATTTATCCGGTCGGTTGGCAAGCTTATCATAATTGCTTCCACTGTGAACCGCCGGTACCACGCTTGCTCTCCATGAGAATTGCCAAAATCACTAGACACGCACAAAGCCAAGTCCCAATCAAGCTGTCAGATGAGACTACGGATCGGACACTATTTGTGAAGGTCAATAAGAAATTGATGATTAACGATATGTCAAGTGGATCAACGCATCGTTCCACGACCCGGGAGCGGATTGTCTGCGGGCTCGGACTCCTCGGAAGACCCGCCCCGTTGACGACCCAGACTCTGAATCGCCCTGCTACCTCAGCCCGCTGCTTCGCCGGCGCCTCTTGAGTCTTGACTGTGGCGGCAGCGACGTCACGAGCCATGACCAAGTGCTTCGTCATTGCCGCGCGCTGCCTCCACATTATCAAATCACCGCGAGCCGCCGTCATTACACGCTGTCGCCAGGTTGCAATAGGTTCGACCCCAAGTCATTGCCATGACCTGCCGTCGCCGCGGGCTGCCGCGGTTGTCTTCAAGCCGGCACCTCCGTGGCCGAGCCGCCTCCGAGATGGCGAGTTAACGCCGAGCCGCCGTCGCTGAAGCTCGCCGAGCCAAGACCGCTGTGGCCCTAACGGGTCAACATGCCCGTGTTAAACCGCCGTGCGTTGCCGAGCCAAGACCGTCGTGGCCCTGCCGCCAAGCGCACCACAAACTGCCGCCTTGGCCTCGCTGATCGCGTTTTTAAGTCGTCCACAGCTGGCCGAGTCGCCAGGTCGTTTCCGCCACCATTGCGGTCAATTCGGATTCGAGATCCATCATCAGCACGCCTCCAAACCACCACAGCTGCTTTGACCCGCCGATGTGGCCCGCTGCGGCCCTCCGCCGGCCTCCTCCGGGACGCCGATCCACCTCACCTCTACTGTGAGCGGCCCGCCGTGTCTGCCTGACTCTGTCGCCGCATCTCAAGCTGGCTGCTGCCGAGGCGCCTCAACTACCGCTGCTGCTTTCACCGGCCCGGCCTTCGCGTGAGCCGCCCTCCGCTGCAGTCTCACCTCGCCTCTGATCCAAGTCGCCCCCACGGCCCTGCGTTAAAGCCGCCCCTGTCGTCTGTCTCCTCTAACCCGGCACAGCCTCGTCCTGAGAGCCGGCCACGACCGATGTCAGCCGAAGCGCCTCAGCTTGCCCCTCTGACCCGCCGTCCAGTGCGGTTGCCGAGCACCTGCGCTTGTGGCTGAGCCACTACGACCTCGCGGTTTTTTTACCGCTACACCTCGAGCCGCCCTGTTATCTCTACCACGATCGCAGCTCTGCTTCGAGTCGCCCAGCTGTTTCTACGCCCATCGCCGGTGCATCTTTCAACCGTCGTGCCACTACACGGCCTTGAGCCGCCCGTGAGATATCGCCTCCTCCGCGCTTCTCGTGAGCCGGCCCTGCATGCCTCTGATCCGCCACCTCTGTCGCTATGGTCAACGGCCACGATCGTGCCGAGTCACCTTCGCCCCTGCGTCCGCCTCCATGGCCGGCGGGCCCTCCGCCAACACGGCCTCAACCAGTCACCTCCTCTGCGGCGGTTCATCGCCGTGCTTGCTTCTGCGCCTCCACGCGGCCCTGCACCGTTGCGGACTGCTACTGCATAGTCAAGTGCTCCAGCTTCTGGCTCCCTTACTTCACACGCGCAGTGCTGCCGTACCATTACACCTCGCCACAACCACCTGAAGTCGTCGTCGTTCGGGTCTCATCGCGCTGCCCCCGTAAGCCGCCCCGAGCCACCTTGGCGATAAGTCGATCGGCCGACCTTACGCCGTTTCAAGCAGAAGGAGACCTACCGTCGCCTCTGTTCCAAGTCACCTCCGTTGACCTGCTGTCAATCCGATATCAATCACCGATGTCCTGTAAAGCGGAGACTACGGCCCCGACCGTACCTTGCCATCATCGCTGTCGTCGAGCCGCCCTCACTGGGACTGGCACCCGGCCCCTCATCTGTGTACTGCGCCGCGGCACCTCCTACCTCTGAGCCGCCATGCTCCTAAGCCGCTCCGGCCTTTCCGCTCGTCGTCGGTCGCACGTTCGCCGCCGCAGTCAAAGGTCACCTCCATGCAGTGAGCTGCCCCGGCCGAGCTGCTCTGCTGTTGGCTGCTGAGCCTTCTAACCTTGAACCGGCCCATGAGCCGCTGTCGCTGTTGCCGTTGCGGAGGAAGACCCGGACGTGCACGGGTCAAATCTGCCATGACCCGAACTCCTCCATCCAGGCCGGCTGTCCCGCCTCTGCCTGCTCGCAGCCCCTTCTCACCACGTGTTCGCCGGCAGGATGGCCACCGTGTTGAGTCGCTGGCCGCCGAGCTCTGCGAGCTACCGTCCACCTCAGCCTCCGTTACCGCGGGCTTCCTCTTCGGCCTCAAGTCGGCCCTGTACCTTCTCTACCGCCTCAAGCCACCATCGGCGGCCGGCGTCGGGCTGCCCCAGATTTGCCTCGCCGCAGCTCTCTTCCGCGCCGGTCGCGCCCTCCAACCTGTTGCTGCCGTGGAGACACCACATCGACCCGCTGGAGTGCCCTTGTGGCAACATCCAAGTCGCTAAAACGACTCCGAGCCGCTGCAGTCGTCACTTCGACCTTTGAATCACCGAGCTGCTGTGAACCGCTGCCTTCGTCTTACGCTCCTCTATGATCCCCGACGGGGCCGGTTATTCATCTCCACGGTTGAGCCTCCTCTGTAACAGCGTTGTTTCGAGTCGTTCGGCCACGACCCGCCGCTGCCGCGCCGCAAGCCGGTACTCCGAGCAACAAACGTCCACCTCAGCCGAGGCCACGCGAGTTACACCTGTCCTGGAGCTGCTCTCTGGAGCCGCCATTCCACCTCCATTGTGGGTGAGCCGCCCCCTTGCTTTTATGAGGACATGCTGCTGTTATTTCCCTTGCGTTTGAGGTGGGGGATTCAGCCGTAAGCGTTGTTCTGACTGCAAGTCACACAAGAAAGCACAACAATATTTTGATGTTGAAAATGCAACTGTTGTTGTTAGTTCTTCAGAGTTGTGCAGTTTCAGATAGTCGCGGCCAAGTCGACGTTGCGCATCTTCACAGCCGCGGCTGCAGCTGTTCTTTTCTACGGCCTCGCCTCTGCTTCTGAATCAGCCCTGCATATTGTCAAACCCGCCTGGCTAGAAGCGTCATGGTTCGCTCACCCGGGTGACAGACTTTTCAGCAGCTGGAAGCTAGTTTCTGGAAAGAACTGGGATTGCGCCCTGCTGGAAATGCAGTAAAGGGATGCAACTGCGATGATAAAAATACACCGAAGGCAGACTACAAACGCTACTATTACTAGTGCGTTGTATAGTACTATCAGTACTACTTCCTACGTCAGGATCCAGAAATCATCATCAACCTTTGGGGCTGAATATCATCCAATGAAACATACCAGGTGCTATTTACTCTATTTATTTTTAAGTATATATTAATTCATCCAAGCAAAACTACTTTGCCCTACTATATTTTATATGCAGGAGAATTATTCATTACAATGTGGCATTATACCGTGAAGGTGGAGGCGTGCCAACATCATTCGGCACCGGTGATTGTCGTTACTCAATGGACTCCCGCCCCGGCTTACAATGTCGTGGCCCTCTCTCGTGACCGCACCGTCTTACAAAGCCACAGACGACTTGCCCGTCCCCTCTCGCGGCCGGTTCACGCGTCCGCGCCGGTTTACAAGGAGGACAACTTGCTCATCCGTGCGGCTTATAATGCCGCGGCCGACTCACACATCCACTCCATCTTGAGCCACCTCGATTGGCACATTCAAAGGATTATCTATCGCCGGGACAAATCAGGTGAATCATGTCCAGTCAATTTTTATTTAAACAACAAGTACTCGGGCTTGTGATATTTTTTGATGCAGGACAATTGTTCACTGCAAAATATGACTGTCATGTCACAGAGTTTATTGAATGACTCATACCAGGAGTATACAATGAGTGTTGCGAAGATCATCAGCTCGCCACCTTGCTTACACCAGACAGCTCAATGGACAGGAGCATATTGTCACTAAGGGGCTTCCTGCTCATCGAGCATAGCTGTCGGTACCCTCTTGATCGGCGCAATGCCAAAACTTATATGGTTACTTGGGGGCTTCCTGTTCAAACATAGGTCATATTCGAACCAAAGAGAACATAGCTGTCGGTACCCTCTTGATCGGCGCAACGCCAAACCCACTAGGGGGCTTCTTGATCGTATTCGAATCATAGCTTAACCCCTTTTGGGTCCGACTTGGATCGTATTCGAATCAGGGTCGTTAAAAACCTTTCAAGGTCATTTGGGGGCTCCTGTTCAAACATAGGTCGTATTCGAACCAAAGAGAACATAGCTGTCGGTACCCTCTTGATCGGCACACTGCCAAAGCCACTGGGGGCTACATGATCGTATTCGAATCCTAGCTTAACCCCTTTGGAATGGTTTACTGGTCGTATTCGAATCAGAAGCCTCGATTTTTTTTCTATTTGGCTTAAGTTTTTTGAAAACAATCTTTGATTTTGTCTTGAGACTTTTTTGCTCAGATCTAAGTATAAGTGTGGTTTAAATTTAACTCGGCTTGGTTTTGGACGATAAGTTGCCAACATATGACAAACATCATACATTTGGAAGTGAGTGGCTTCTAAGGCTTGGGTTATCACCCTTACTGCACAGGTATCCTGAACCGGTAGTACGATTCAATATCACAGGAACAGGTTTTCCAAACCGGATTATATTATTCAAATCTTTAATAGCCAACATGGCTGGATTTTTATGGTTATCAATAACTAATATTACAATTGAGGTTTTCAAAGTCGCTTCAGCGCAATGGATATTATCAATGGACATAATTTATTCTACAATGGAAGGAATAGTCCCGAGTCGCTGCAGGCTTACGACCCGGCACTTGGGGGCTACATTATTCAAATTGAGATTACATCAAATATGCAAGTCCCATGTCACTGCCAGCATGCACCATGGCACTTGGGGGGCTAATGTAAAGTCATTTTTTTACTGGCCTTATTATTGAAGACCCGACTCATCACATCATAATGAGCTGGCCCTTGAGGGCTACCAATTGCTCCTGTCAAAAATTCAAGGTACACAAGCCTCTGTCCATTATATTGAGAGATCTGCTACTCAGTTGGTAGAGTACAAAGTTCTTAACCTTATGGATGTGGGTTCAAGCCCCATGGTGGAGATTACATCATATGATGTTATTATCAATGAATTATATACAAAGTTCCAGCTCAGTATTATCTTACTGAACCGACCCTTGGGGGCTACACTGGTTGAAGTTTTTATGAGCATAAGGCAATTACAAGTCCCAGGTTGCTGCAAGCATGACAACCCGACACTTGGGGGCTACATATGTGGACTATTCAGTTTTGACTAGTGACTGAGATGGACAATCTGGATTTCTTCAAGGTTGCAACATTTATATTGAAACAAGTCTTAAACTATCACTATGTTTCTCCTCTTAAGACTTGGGGGCTACAGGTAATATGGATATGAGGGAGAGAAATCTTCAAAATCTCAGTTTTGACCCGGCGTCGGCAATAATTATAACTCGGCATTATCTATTTATAACCCGGCAAGTTTTTCATCTTTAAGCCGATTGAAGGTCACATGAGTATTTCAAAGACCAATATTTTTAAGCATTGGGACCTGAGTCAAATGAATTATTAGTCTTTCTCTGTGAGAAGCCAATGTCAGCAAATTGATTATGAAGTTGGCTTATTGACCCGGATTCTCTGGAAGAAGGAAATGACAAGGACTTAAGGATGTTCATGTGAGGGCTTAAAAGAATATTTAACCCAGAGCATAACCTGTTAAAATTGTTATTATGTTTTGTTTACAGGATCAGTTTAACCTGGATGAATCCAAATTAAACTGGGGGCTAATGTCAGGGATATACACCGCGGTATGACCCGGCCGGAGATATGACCCGGCTGGGACTTGGTATTTCATTGGTAAGCTGACAGATTGTTTAAACCAAAGGTTAAACCAGCGGGAACAGTTAAGAAGGTTAAGCCGGCGGACACAGTCATGTAAGCCGGCGGACACAGTCATGTAAGCCGGCGGACACAGTCATGTAAGCCGGCAGACACAGTCATGTAAGCCAGCAGACACAGTCATATGAGCCATAAGGTTAAGCAGACAGTCAAGTCAGACAGTTAAGCCAGACAGTTAAGCCAGACATTTAAGCCAGGTGGTAAGCCAGATTGTAGGTTAACAGTTAAGAAGCCCAAAACGTTAAAGAAAGCCCATGGAGAGAAGCCCGTGAAAAGAAAACGGAATAGTTAAGTCTTAAGTCCGAGTTGGAATCTACATGTAACCTGCCCCTTCAACATATATAAGGAGGGGCAGGGCACCCCAAGAGGGAGAAGGGGAATAATCATTAAGTCTAGACACAACTAGGAGAGCCGGAGTTACGGCAACTCCCTCATGATGATAATGCGACCTAGCCACAAATAGCATGTAGGGTTGTTACCGGATGATGTTTCCCGGGGCCCGAATCTGTCTAAATCTTCGTTTGGCATGTCGCGTCTCTCGATTCCGATCAACCCCTTCAAGCTACCGCATAGATGTGTTGGCCTCACGACTAAGTCCTCACACTAGGACATCTGCCGTGACGTTTCCACGACACTATCCAACAACACCTACAAAGTACTTCTAGTTTCATACTTGTTCTAGGTAAAGGGAACATCAAGCATGCGTAGAGTTGTATCGGTGGTCGATAGAACTTGAGGGAATATTTGTTCTGCCTTTAGCTCCTCATTGGGTTCGACACTCTTACTTATCGAAAAATGTTGCGATCCCCTATACTTGTGGGTTATCAGCAATTCATATCTAGGAAGGATAGTTCTAGCAGGTGTTTCAGGAGATTCAGTTTCAAGCTCATCATCAGATTCAATAACATCATGTTGTATAACTCTAGCAATTTGTTCATCAAGAAATTCACCAAGTGGCACATCATCATTATCAAGCAAGGTACTAGCATCATCATAAGCATCATTCATAGTAGAAGTAGCATCATCAATAACTTGCGACATATCAGAATTAATAGCATGTGGTGGTTTTGCAAGTTTATTCATAACAGAAGGTGAATCTAAAGCAGAACTGGATGGCAGTTCCTTACCTCCCCTCGTCCTTGAGGGAAATATCTTATTCTTTGAATCCTTCAGATTCTTCATAGTGATAATATGATAATAATCCCAAGTGACTCAACAAATATAGCTATGCTCCCCGGCAACGGCACCAGAAAAAGGTCTTGATAACCCACAAGTATAGGGGATCGCAACAGTTTTCGAGGGTAGAGTATTCAACCCAAATTTATAGATTCGACACAAGGGGAGCCAAAGAATATTTGAAGGTATTAGCAGCTGAGTTGTCAATTCAACCACACCTGGAGATTAATTATCTGCAGCAAAGTGATCAGTAGCAAAGTAGTTTGATAGTTTTGATAGTAGTGACAGCAGCAATAGTAACAGTAACAATGATAGCAGCGGCAACTTAGCAGTACCAATAATGAAAAGTTCGTAGACATTGGATCGGTGACTTGTTGGATGATATTCATCATGAGACAGTTATAACCTAGGGCGATACGACACTAGCTCCAGTTCATCGATATAATGTAGGCATGTATAGTCATACGTTCTTTATTAAAAGAACTTGCATGACATCTTTTGTCCTACCCTCCCATTGCAGTGGGGTCCATATTGGAAAGTAAGGGATATTAAGGCCTCCTTTTAATAGAGAACGGGAACAAAGCATTAACACATAGTGAATGCATGAACTCCTCAAACTACGGTCATCACCGAGAGTGGGTCCGGTTGTTGTCACTCCGGGGTTGCCGGATCATAACACGTAGTAGGTGACTATAACTTTCAAGATCAGATCTGGAACATGGATATAGTGATGATAATATAAATGATTCAGATCTAAAATCATGGCACCTGGGCCCAAAGTGTCAAGCATTAATAAGCATGGCAAAGTCATAGCAACATCAATCTATGAACATAGTGGATACTAGGGATCAAGCCCTAACAAAACTAACTCGATTACATGATGAATCTCATCCAACTCCTCACCGACCAGCGAGCCTACAAAGGAATTACTCACTCCCGGTGGGGAGCATCATGGAATTGGCGGAGGAGAAGGGTTGGTGATGACGAAGAACGAAGATCCCCCTCTCCGGAGCCCCAAATGGACTCCAGATCTGCCCTCCCGAGGAAGAACAGGGCTTGGCGGTGGCTCCGTCTCGTGGATCGTGATAATTCTTTCTCCCTGTTTTTTTTCTAGGAATATGTGATTTTATAGTATTAGGGGGGCATCTGCGGGGCCACCAAGTGGGTACAACCCACCTGGGCGCGCTAGGAGAGGGGGCGCCCCCTGGTGGGTTGTGCCCACCCAGGGGCCCCTCTCTGGTGGGTCTTGGCTCTAGTAATTCTTATTATTGATATAAAAAAATCCTCGCAAAGTTTCGTTCCATTCCGAGAACTTTTATTTCTGCACAAAAACAACACCATGGTAGTTCTGCTGAAAACAGCATCGGTCCGGGGTTAGTTTCATTCAAATCATGCAAATTAGAGTCCAAAACAAGAGGAAAAGCATGAGAAAAAGTAGATACGTTGGAGACATATCAACGCTTAATAGGACTTTCACAAAGCTCATACCTTGACATGATTTTGAAGAAGTTCAAAATGGATCAGTCAAAGAAGGATTTCTTCCCCGTATTGTAAGGTGTGAAGTTGAGTAAGACTCAAAACCCGACCACGGCAGAAAATAGAAAGAGAATGAAAGTCATTCCCTACGCCTCATCCATAGGTTCTATAAAGTATGCTATGTTGTGTACCAGACCTATTGTGTACCTTTCCATGAGTTTCGCATGGGGGTACGATAGTGATCCAGGAGTGGATCACTAGGCAGCGGTCAAAGTTATCCTTAGTTACCTAAGAGGACTAAGGAAATATTTCTCGGTTATGGAGGTGATAAAGAGTTCGTCGTAAAGAGTTACGTCGATGCAAGCTTTTACACCGATCCGGATGACTCTGAGTCTCAATCTGGATACATATTCAAAGTGGGAGAAATTAGCTAGAGTAGCTCCATGCAGAGCATTGTAGACATACAAAATTTGCAAAATACATACGGCTCTGAATGTGGCAAACCCGTTGACTAAACTTCTCTCACAAGCAAAACATGATCACACCTTAGTACTCTTTGGGTGTTAATCACACAGTGATGTGAAATATATTATTGACTCTAGTAAACCCTTTGGGTGTTAGTCACATGGCGATGTGAACTAATCACATAAATATGTGAACTATTGGTGTTAAATCACATGACGATGTGAACTAGATTATTGACTCTAGTGCAAGTGGGAGACTAAAGGAAATATGCCCTAGAGGTAATAATAAAGTTGTTATTTATATTTCCGTATATCATGATAAATGTTTATTATTCATGCTAGAATTTTATTAACCAGAAACTTGATACATGTGTCGATACATAGACAAAACACAGTGTCCCTAGTAAGCCTCTACTAGACCAGCTCGTTAATCAAAGATGGTTAAGTTTCCTAACCATAGACATGTGTTGCCATTTGATGAATGGTATCACATCATTAGGAGAATGATGTGATAGACAAGACCCATCTGTTAGCTTAGCATAATGATCGTTAAGTTTTATTGCTATTGCTTTCTTCATGACTTATACATATTCCTTTGACTATGAGATTATGCAACTCCCGAATACCGGAGGAATACCTTGTGTGCTATCAAACGTAACAACATAACTGGGTGATTATAAAGATGCTCTACAGGTATCTCCTAAGGTGCTTTTTGGGTTGGCATAGATCGAGAGTAGGATTTTTCACTCCGAGTATTGGAGAGGTATCACTGGGCCCTCTCAGTAATGCACATCATAATAAGCCTTGCAAGCAATGTGACTAATGAGTTAGTTGTGGGATGATGCATTACAGAACGATTAAACAGACTTGCCGATAACGAGATTGAACTGTTGGGGAACGTAGTAATTTCAAAAATGTCCTACGCACACGCAAGATCCATCTAGGTGATGCATAGAAACGAGAGGGGGAGAGTATGTCTACATACCCTCGTAGACAGAAAACGGAAGCGTTATGAAACGCGGTTGATGTAGTCGAACGTCTTCGCGATCCAACCGATCAAGTACCAAATGCACGGCACCTCCATGATCTGCACACGTTCAGCTCGGTGACGTCCCTCGTACTCTTGATCCAGCTGAGGCCGAGGGAGAGTGTCGTCAGCACGACGGTGTGATGACGGTGATGATGAAGTTACCGACGCAGGGCTTCACCTAAGCACTACAACGATATGACCGAGGTGGAAATCTGTGAAGGGGGGCACCGCACATGGCTAAACAATCAACTTGTGTATCTATGGGGTGCCCCCCTCCCCCATATATAAAGGAGTGTAGGAGGGAAGGGCCGGTCCTCATAGGGCGCGCCCAAGGGGGGGAGTCCTACTCCGAGTGGAGTGGGTTTCCCCCCTTCCTAGTAGGAGTAGGAGAAGAAGGAAGTGGGAGAGAGAGGGAAGGAAAAGGGGGGCCGGCCCCCACCCAATTCAGATTGGGCTTGGGGGCACGCCTTCCACCTAGCCGCCTCCTCCTCTCTCCCACTAAGGCCCAATAAGGCCCATTGACTCCCCGGGGGGTTCCGGTAACCCCCCGATACTTCGGTAAATGCCCGAACTCATCCGGAACCATTCCTATGTCCAAACATAGCCTTCCAATATATCGATCTTTATGTCTCGACCATTTCGAGACTCCTCATCATGTCTGTGATCACATCCGGGACTCCGAACTACCTTAGGTACATCAAAACACATAAACTTATAATACCGATCGTCATCGAACGTTAAGCATGCAGACCCTACGGGTTCGAGAACTATGTAGACATGATCGATACTCATCTTCGATCAATAACCAATAGCGGAACCTGGATGCTCATATTGGTTCCTACATATTCTACGAAGGTCTTTATCGGCCAAACCGCATAACAACACACGTTGTTCCCTTTGTCATCGGTATGTTACTTGCCCGAGATTCGATCGTCGGTATCTCAATACCTAGTTCAATCTCGTTATCGGAAAGTCCCTTTACTCGTTCCGTAATGCATCATCCCACAACTAACTCATTAATCACATTGCTTGCAAGGCTTATAGTGATGTGCATTACCGAGAGGGCCCAAAGATACCTCTTTGAACATGGATTGACAAATCCTAATCTCGATCTATGCCAACTCAACAAACACCATCAGAGACACCTGTAGAGCATCTTTATAATCACCCAGTTTTGTTGTGACGTTTGATAGCACACAAGGTGTTCCTCCGGTATTCGGGAGTTGCATAATCTCATAATCATAGGAACATGTATAAGTCATGAAGAAAGCAAAAGCAATAAACTAAACGACCATAGTGCTAAGCTAACGGATGGGTCTTGTCCATCACATCATTCTCTAATGATGTGATCCCGTTCATCAAATGACAAAAATGTGCATGGCTAGGAAACATAACCATCTTTGATTAACGAGCTAGTCAAGTAGAGGCATACTAGGGACATTCTGTTTGTCTATGTATTCACACATGTACTAAGTTTCCGGTTAATACAATTCTAGCATGAATAATAAACATTTATCATGATATAAGGAAATATAAATAACAACTTTATTATTGCCTCTAGGGCATATTTCCATCAGTCTCCCACTTGCACTAGAGTCAATAATCTAGTTCACATCTTCATGTGATTTAACACCAATAGTTCACATCTTTATGTGATTAGTTCACATCTCCATGTGACTAACACCCAAAGGGTTTACTAGAGTCAATAATTTAGTTCACATATCTATGTGATTAACACCCAAAGAGTACTAAGGTGTGATCATATTTTGCTTATGAGAGGAGTTTTAGTCAATGGTTCTGCCACATTCAGAGTCGTATGTATTTTGCAAATTTTCTATGTCTACAATGCTATGCACGGAGCTACTCTAGCTAATTGCTCCCACTTTCAATATGTATCCAGATTGAGACTTAGAGTCATCCGGATCAGTGTCAAAACTTGCATCGACGTAACCCTTTACGACGAACTCTTTGTCGCCTCCATAATCGAGAAACATATCCTTATTCCACTAAGGATAATTTTGACCGTTGTCCAGTGATCCACTCCTGGATCACTATTGTACCCTCTTGCCAAACTCATGGTGAGGTACACAATAGGTCTAGTACACAACATAGCATACTTTGTAGAACCTATGACTGAGGCATAGGGAATGACTTTCTTTCTCTTTCTATTTTCTGCCGTGGTCGGCTTTTGAGTCTTACTCAACTTCACACCTTGCAACAAAGGCAAGAACTCCTTCTTTGACTGCTCCATTTTGAACTACTTCAAAATCTTATCAAGGTATGTACTCATTGAAATAACTTATCAAGTGTCTTGATCTATCTCTATAGATCTTGATGCTCAATGTGTAAGCAGCTTCACCGAGGTCTTTCTTTGAAAAACTCCTTTCAAACACAACTTTATGCTTTCCAGAAAAATTCTACATTATTGTTGATCAACAATATGTCATTCACATATACTTATCAGAAATGTTGTAGTGCTCCCACTCAATTTCTTGTAAATACAGGCTTCACCTCAAGTCTGTATAAAACCATATGCTTTGATCACCTTATCAAAGCGTATATTCCAACTCCGAGATGATTGCACCAGTCCATAGATGGATCGCTGGAGCTTGCACACTTTGTTAACACATTTAGGATTGACAAAACCTTCTTGTTGCATCATATACAACTCTTCTTTAAGAAATCCATTAAGGAATACAGTTTTGACATCCATTTGCCAGATTTCATAAAATGTGGCACCTGCTAACATGATTAAGACAGACTTTTAAGCATCGATACGAGCGAGAAAATCTCATCATAGTCAACACTTTGAACTTGTCGAAAACCTTTTGAGACAATTCGAGCTTTGTAGATAGTAACACTACTACCAGTGTACATCTTCCTCTTGAAGATCCCTTTATTCTTAGTGGCTCACCAATCATCGGGCAAGTCAATCAAAGTCCATAATTTGTTCTCGTACATGGATCCCATCTCAGATTTCATGGCCTTAAGCCATTTCGCGGAATCTGGTCTCATAATCGCTTCCTCATAGTTCGTAGGTTCGTCATGGTCTAGTAACATGACTTCCAGAATAGGATTATCGTACCACTCTGGTGTGGGTCTTACTCTGGTTGACCTACGAGGTTCGGTAGTAACTTGATCAGAAGTTTCATGATCATCATCATTAGCTTCCTCACCTACTGGTGTAGGAATCACTGGAACTGATTTTTGTGATAAACTACTTTCCAATAAGGGAGCAGGTATAATTACCTCATCAAGTTTTACTTTCCTCCCAATCACTTCTTTCGGGAGAAACTCCTTCTCTAAAAAGTATCCATTCTTAGCAACGAATATCTTGCCTTCAGATCTGTGATAGAAGGTGTACCCAACAGTCTCCTTTGGGTATCCTATGAAGACACATTTCTCCGATTTGGGTTCTAGGTATCAGGTTGAAGCTTTTTCATATAAGCATCGTAGCCCCAAACTTTAAGAAACGACAACTTGGGTTTCTTGCCAAACCACAGTTCATAAGGTGTCGTCTCAACGAATTTCTAGACGGTTCCCTATTTAACGTGAATGCAGCTGTCTCTAATGCATAACCCCAAACGATAGTGCTAAATAGGTAAGAGACATCATAGATCGCATCATATCTAATAAAGTACGGTTATGACATTCGGACACACCTTTACGCTGTGGTGTTCCGGGTGGCTTGAGTTGCGAAACCAATCCACATTGTTTCAAATGAAGACCAAACTCGTAACTCAAATATTTGCCTCCGCGATCAGATCGTAGAAACTTCATTTTCTTGTTACGATGATTTTCCACTTCACTCTGAAATTCTTTGAACTTTTCAAATGTTTCAGACTTATGTTTCATTAAGTAGATATACCCATATCTGCTCAAATCATCTTTGAAGGTTGGAAAATAACGATACCCGCCGCGAGCCTCAACATTCATCGGACCGTATACATCGGTATGTATTATTTCCAATAAGTCAGTGGCTCGCTCCATTGTTCCGGAGAATGGAGTCTTAGTCATCTTGCTCATGAGGCATGGTTCACAAGTATCAAGTGATTCCAAAAGCCCATCAGCATGGAGTTTATTCATGCACTTTACACCAATATGACCTAAACGGTAGTGCCACAAATAAGTTGCAGTATCATTATTAACTTTGCATCTTTTGGCTTCAATATTATGAGTATGTGTATCGCTACGATCGAGATTCAGTAAACCATTTATTTTAAGTGTATGACCATAGAAGGTTTTATTCATGTAAACAGAACAACAATTATTCTTTGACTTAAATGAATAATCCTATTGCAATAAACATGATCCAATCATAGTATGCTCGACGCAAACACCAAATAACATTTATTTAGGTTCAACACTAATCCCGAAGGTAGAGGGAGTATGCGATGGTGATCTTATCGACCTTGGAATCTCTTCCAACACACATCGTCACTTTGCCCTCAACTAGTCTCAGTTCATTTTGTAACTCCTGTTTCGAGTTACTAATATTTGCAACTGAGTCGGTATCAAATACCTAGGGGTTACTATGAACACTAGTAAAGTACACATCAATAATCAGTATATCAAATATACCTTTGTTCACTTTGCCATCCTTCTTATCTGCCAAGTATTTGGGGTAGTTCCGCTTCCAGTGACCATTTCCTTTGCAGTAGAAGCACTCAGTTCCAGGCTTGGGTCTATCTTTGGGCTTCTTCATGGGAGTGGCAACTTGCTTGCCATTCTTCTTGAAGTTCCCTTTCTTTCCCTTGCCCTTTTACTTGAAACTAGTGGTCTTGTAAACCATCAACACTTGATGCTTTTCTTGATTTCTACCTTCATTGATTTCAACATCGCGAAGAGCTTAGGGAATCGTTCTCGTCATCCCTTGCATATTATAGTTCATCACGAAGTTCTAGTAACTTGGTGATAGTGACTAGAGAACTTTGTCAATCACTTTCTTATCTGGAAGATTAAATCCCACTTGATTCAAGCAATTGTAGTGCTCAAACATTCTGAGCACATGCTCACTGGTTGAGCTATTCTCCTCCATCTTGTAGGCAAATTATTTGTCAGAGGTGCTCGTACCTCTCGACTCGGGCATGAGTTTGAAATACAAATTTTAGCTCTTCAAACATCTTATATGTTCTGTGGCGTTCAAAACATTTTTGAAGTCCCGCTTCTAAGCTGTAAAGCATGGTGCACTAAACTATCAAGTAGTCATTGATGACCCACAAGTGTAGGGGATCTATCGTAGCCTTTTCGATAAGTAAGAGTGTCGAACCCAATGAGGAGCAGAAGGAAATGATAAGCAATTTTCAGTAAGGTATTCTCTGCAAGCACTGAAATTATTGGTAACAGATAGTTTTGTGATAAGTTAATTTGTAACGAGTAACCAGTAATGTAACGCCCCGGATACAACTTTCCATATTTGTACTCCGACTCTTGCCATTTCTGGCTTTAAGTTATGAGATTCGTGGTTGGGTTCGTGCCTTTGTTTTGCATTTTGTTCATGTCATGCATTTCATATCATGTCATCACATGCATCGCATTTGCATACGTGTTCGTCTCATGCTTCCGAGCCTTTTCCCAGTTGTCCGTTTTGCAATCCGACGCTCCTACGTCCTCCGGCGCCCCCTTTTGTCTCTTTTCGTGAGCGGGTATTAAACTGTCTCGGAATGGACCGAGATTTTCCAAGCGGACTTGGTATACCACCGATAGACCGCTTGTCAAGTTTCGTGCCATTTGGAGTCCGTTTGATACTCCAACGGTTAACCGAGGAACCGCAAAGGCCTCGTGTGTGTTGCAGCCCAACACCACTCCAAAGTGGCCCAATAACCCATCCAAACCCCCTCCATCCTCTCGGCCGTTCGATCATGATCGCGTGGGCGAAAACCGCACCTCATTTGGACACTCCCACCTCCTTCTATGTGTAAATAGGTGATCCCCTCCTTTCTCTCGCGCGGACGAAACCCTAGCTAAACTCCCTCCCCGCCGCCGGACACGTCCGGCCATCGCAGGACGAAACCGCCACGTCGCCCGGACCTATCACGAGGCGCCACATCAGCCAACCGCGCTCCTCGCCCAATCCCTGCCTGCCACCTGTCCAACGCCTGTCCCGCGCGCCGCCGCGGCCCGCCGGACCTAGATCGGGCCCGCGCGAGCCCGACCAACCGCGCCGCTCGCCCGTGCGAGCACGGAGCCTCCACGGCCGCTCAAGTGCCTCGTTCCTCCGCGTCGATCCCGCCGTGCCTCCCATCTCGCCGGAGCGCCGCCGCGCCTCGTCTCCGCCACCACCTCGGTTCCACCGCCGCCGTCCCTCGTCCTCTCCTATGCGCGCCGCCAAGGATCCCCGCCTCCTCTCCGACCCTACCCCGTCCAGATCCGGCATGGAGCTCGCCGGATCTGCCCTCCTCGCTGTGCTCCGACGCCATCACCACCGCCAGCCGCCGGAGCCGAGCTCCCTCATGCCGCCGCCGCCCACCAAGGGGATCGGGAGGAGCCCCGATCCAGTCACCGCGTTGACCGCGCGTGGTCTGTGCGTGGGCCAGCACCTCCCCGCGGCCCATCTCCTCCGGCCCGCCTACTTCTCCTTCTTGGGCCGAGCCCACTGGGTGAGCTGCCCATAAGTCTCGCTCTGAGCACACTTTTACTATTCGTCACTCGTCTATGTTCTTCAAAACGAATAAGTCCCAGATCTGTGTAATTTTCATGCATACTTCATCATGCTATATCTCCATGACCGTAGCTCCGTTTTGCATGTATCTTATATCGAAATGTTCACCTGGATGTGCTCTTCATTTTGTTCCATTGTGCCATGCTTGTTTGAGTCCATCTTGATGCCCAAATTGTTGTTGCAAGAGTGCTATAAAGTGTTAGGTGCTGATTCTTATCAGATCATGAGCATTTGTCATTTTTGCCATGATTATTGTGTGCTGCATATGGACTTGAGCTTTACATGTGTTTTGGGCTATGCCATGCCATCTTTACAGGGGTGTATGCCATTTATTTTTGTGATCAATGGGGTGACTAGCACAAGCATGCAAAGTAGCTCTCGTGATATTGCTGATTTCAGGGACTTAGAATTTCACTAAGTCTTTTCCCTGTTGTTATTTTTATGCCATGTATTCATGTTGCTACAGAGAGATCCATGCTTCTTTTGAGTATGTTCAGTAAGGATGATTTGGACATATGGTTGTGCTCTATCCATCCATGTCCCTGTTTGCATTTATGGAGTGCCCTAGCATGACTCAATCTTGCTCTACTTTTGCTATAAAATGTTCCTGGCAGATTGTTTACGTGTTAATCAATTTTGCCAAGGTTGTTGTAGTTGATCCATGCATTCTATGAGATTGTTGTTGCCATGGTTAGCTTCATGAACATGCCTTCTTGCTGGTAGTATGCTTAGCTTGTCATGCAATGCCTTGTGTTGAGTGAATCAAGCTCACAAACATGCCTTCATAATTCTGTTTTACCATGTCCAGTTTTCTGCTAAGTCTGAATCTGTTAACGAAACTTGCTATGTGTACATGGGTGCCATCATATCTTCTGATCCTTTTTGGCTTATGGTCAGTAGGGGACTTTTGTGATATGCTTTGAGTATATTCATGCCATGCCTTGTATTGCTATGTTCTGATCCTGTAGCATGTTGTTAGCTTGCTCTAAACATGTCTTCCTGATGTTAATTCTTGGCATGCTAGTATTTTCACTAAGTCTGTGAAGCTGATATCTTTTGCACTTTTGCCATGCTTGTTTGAACCTGCTCTTGTGGGATTTAGCCGTAGCTCAGTGTTCATCTTTTGTCAAGAATCTTGAGTAGATCACTGCCATGTGATTTGTTGCTATGTTGGAGTGCAGTAGCTTAGCTTCTTGTTGCATTCTAGATGGCATCATGATGTTAATCGCAGAATTGTGCCATTATTGTGTTGCTTGCCATTTGCAAACCGTGCCTCCGATTTCGGTGATCTTTATATCGATTTAGACCGGGATCATATCATCTTTCCAGTGGCACCCTTGGTTTGCCAAGTTGATGCCTGGATCAATCTTTTCCTTCCGGAGCACGCATATGCATTGCATATCACATCCCGCATATCATGTCATGTTTTGCATCATGTTGCTTGCGCATTGCACCGTGATTGATTGTTGGTATTTTGCTTGTGTTCTTGCTTTGGGTAGATCCGGGAGACAATTACGTGATCGAGGAACCCGTTGAGTACGCTTACGAGGATCTGGCTTTCGTCAACTCGGAGAACTTTGCAGGCAAGATGACCATACCCTCGAAATCACTTCTATCTTTGCTTGCTAGTTGTTCGCTCTATTGCTATGCCACGATACCTACCACTTGCTATATCATGCCTCCCATATTGCCATGACAAGCCTCTAACCCACCTTTCCTAGCAAACCGTTGTTTGGCTATGTTACCACTTTACTCAGCCCCTCTTATAGCGTTGCTAGTTGCAGGTGAAGATGGAGTTTGTTCCTTGTTGGAACATGGATATTGTTGGGATATCATTATTATATCTTGTTTACTTTAATGCACCTTTATACTTGGTAAAGGGTGGAAGTCTTGGCCTTTTGCCTGGTGTTTTGTTCCACTCTTGCCGCCCTAGTTTCTGTCATACCGGTGTTATGTTCCTTGATTTTGCGTTCCTTACGCGGTTGGGTTATAATGGGAACCCCTTGACAGTTCGCCTTGAATAAAAGTCCTCCAGCAAGGCCCAACCTTGGTTTTACCATTTTCCACCTAAGCCTTTTTCCCTTGGGTTCTGCAGACTCAAGGGTCATCTTTATTTTAACCCCCCCCCCCCGGGCCAATGCTCCTCTGAGTGTTGGTCCAAACTAGAGCCCCTTGCAGCGCCACCTCGGGGAAACTTGAGGGTTGATTTTAGTTGTATGGATTGCTTATACGATGTGCCCTGAGAACGAGATATGTGCAGCTCCTATCGGGATTTGTCGGCACACTCGGGTGGTTTTGCTGGTCTTGTTTTACCATTGTCGAAATGTCTTGTAACCGGGATTCCGAGTCTGATCGGGTCTTCCTGGGAGAAGGAATATCCTTCATTGACCGTGAGAGCTTGTGATGGGCTAAGTTGGGACACCCCTGCAGGGTTTTGAACTTTCAAAAGTTGTGCTTGCGGTTATGGGCAGATGGGAATTTGTTAATATCCGGTTGTAGAGAACCTGACACTTAACTTAATTAAAATGCATCAACCGCGTGTGTAGCCGTGATGGTCTCTTTTTGGCGGAGTCCGGGAAGAGAACACGGTCTCATGTTATGCTTGAACGTAAGTAGTTTCAGGATCACTTCTTGATCATGATAGCTTATCGACCGTGCTTTGCTTCTCTTCTCGCTCTCATTTGCGTAAGTTAGCCACCATATATGCTAGTGCTTGCTGCAGCTCCACCTCACTACCCCCATTTCCTACCCATAAGCTTAAATAGTCTTGATCGCGAGGGTGTGAGATTGCTGAGTCCCCGTGACTCACAGATTACTTCCAAAACCAGTTGCAGGTGCCGTTGATACCAGTGCAGATGATGCAGCTGAGCTCAAGTGGGAGCTCGATGAAGATCGTGTTCGTTGGGTTGTTTCGTTTCCTTTCAATCAGTAGTGGAGCCCAGTTGGGGCGATCGGGGATCTTTTGCATTAGGGGTTGTCTTTCTTTATTTGGTTCCATAGTTGGACCTTGATTGTATCTGGATGATGTAATGATATATGTATGTATTGTGTGAAGTGGCGATTGTAAGCCAACTCTTTATCCCTTCTTATTCAGTACATGGGATGTGTAAAGATTACCCCTCTTGCGACATGCCTACTATGCAGTTATGCCTCTAAGTCGTCCTCCGACACGTGGGAGATATAGCCGCATCGTGGGTGTTACAAGTAATCAAAGTAAATAAGGTGCAGCAAGATGTCCCAATCCTTTTTGTAGCAAAGGACAAGCCTGGACAAACTCTTATATAAAGTAAAGCGCTCCCGAGGACACATGGGAATTATCTTCAAGCTAGTTTTCATCATGTTCATATGATTTGCGTTCGGTACTTTGATAATTTGATATGTGGGTGGACCGGTGCTTGGGTACTGCCCTTACTTGGACAAGCATCCCACTTATGATTAATCCCTATTGTAAGCATCCGCAACTACAACAGAAGTATTAAGCTAAACCTAACCATAGCATGAAACATATGGATCCAAATCAGCCCCTTACGAAGCAACGCATAAACTAGGGTTTAAGCTTCTGTCACTCTAGCAACCCATCATCTACTTATTACTTCCCAATGCCTCCCTCTAGGCCCAAACAATGGTGAAGTGTCATGTAGTCGACGTTCACATGACACCACTAGAGGGATGACAACATACATCTCATCAAAATATCGAACGAATACCAAATTCACATGACTACTTATAGCAAGAATTCTCCCATGTCCTCGGGAACAAACGTAACTACTCACAAAGCATATTCATGTTCATAATCAGAGGGGTATTAATATGAATAATGGATCTGAACATATGATCTTCCACCAAGTAAACCAACTAGCATCAACTACAAGGAGTAATCAACACTACTAGCAACCCACGGGTACCAATCTGAGGTTTGGATACAAAGATTGGATGCAAGAGATGAACTAGGGTTTGAGATGAGATGGTGCTGGTGAAGATGTTGATGGAGATTGACCCCCTCCCGATGAGAGGATCATTGGTGATGACGATGTGGTGATTTCCCCCTCCTGGAGGGAAGTTTCCCTAGCAGAACAGCTCCGTCGGAGCCCTAGATTGGTTCCGCCAAGGTTCCACCTCGTGGCGGTGGAGTTTCGTCCCGTGAGCTTGCTTATCATTTTTTTCCTCGACGAAAGACTCCATATAGCCAAAGATGGGCATCAGAGGGCCACCAGGGGGCCCACGAGGCAGGGGCGCGCCCCCTACCCTCGTGGATGGTGGGTGGCCCCCCTCTGGTACTTCCTTCGCCCAATATTTTTTATATATTCTGAAAATAATTCCCGTGGAGTTTCAGGACTTTTGGAGATGTGCAGAATAGGTCTCTAATATTTGCTCCTTTTCCAGCCCAGAATTCCAGCTGCCGGTATTCCCCCTCTTCATGTAAACCTTGTAAAATAAGAGAGAATAGGCATAAGTATTGTGACATAATGTGTAATAACAGCCCATAATGCAATAAATATCGATATAAAAGCATGATGGAAAATGGATGTATCAGTCATCATACCGAGGTTTGCCAAATGTTCATAATGTCTGCATCTGCTCCTGCAATAGGTCCGTCACCTAGCAGTGCATCAAAGGACATAATTCTTCTATGCAACAATGAGGATAATCCTCAGATCACGGACCTAGTACGCATCATTTCTACTATCATCTTTCAACTTATTTTTCTCTAGGAACATATCAAAAAATAAAACAGGGAGCTATATGTGAGCTATTGATCTACAACATAAATATGCAAAATACTATTAGGTACTAAGTTCATGATAAATTAAAGTTCAATTAATCATATTACTTAAGAACTCCCACTTAGATAGACATCCCTCTAATCATCTAAGTGATCACATGATCCACATCAACTAAACCATGTCCGATCATCACATGAGATGGAGTAGTTTTCAATGGTGAACATCACTATGTTGATCATATCTACTACATGATTCACGCTCGACATTTCGGTCTTAGTGTTCCGATGCCATATCTGCATATGCTAGGCTCGTCAAGTTTAACCCGAGTATTCTGCATGTGCAAAACTGGCTTCCACCCATTGTATGTGAACGTAGAGCTTATCACACCCGATCATCATGTGGTGTCTCAGCAAGAAGAACTGTCGCAACGGTGCATACTCAGGGAGAACACTTATACCTTGAAATTTTAGTAAGGGGTTATCTCATAATGCTACCGTCGTACTAAGAAAAATAAGATGCATAAAAGATAAACATCACATGCAATCAAAATATGTGACATGATATGGCCATCATCATTTTGTGCCTTTGATCTTCATCTCCAAAGTACCGTCATGATCTCCATTGTCACCGGCATGACACCATGATCTCCATCATCTTGATCTTTATCAACGTGTCATCACATGGTCATCTCGCCAACTATTGCTTTTGCAACTATTGCTATCGCATAGCGATAAAGCAAAGCAATTATATGGCGCTTGCATCTTATGCAATAAAGAGACAACCATAAGGTTCCTGCCAGTTGCCAATAACTTTAACAAAACATGATCATCTCATACAACAATTTATATCTCGTCATGTCTTGACCATATCACATCACAACATGCCCTGCAAAAACAAGTTAGACATCCTCTACTTTGTTGTTGCAAGTTTTATGTGGCTGCTACAGGCTTAGCAAGAACCGTTCTTACCTACGCATCAAAACCACAACGATTTTTCATGAAGTGTCATGCTTTAACCTTCAACAAGGACCAGGTGTAGTCACACTTGATTCAACTAAAGTTGGAGAAACATAGACCCACTAGCCACCTGTGTGCGAAGCACGGCGGTAGAACCAGTCTCATGAACGAGGTCATGTAATGTCGGTCTGGGCCGCTTCATCCAACAATACCGCCGAATCAAAGTATGACATGCTAGTAAGCAGTATGACTATTATCGCCCACAACTCTTTGTGTTCTACTCGTGCATATAACATCTACGCATAGACCTGGCTCAGAAGCCACTGTTGGGGAACACAGTAATTTCAAAAATTTCCTACGCACACGCAAGATCAATATGGTGATGCATAGCAACGAGAAGGGGAGAGTATGTCTACGTACCCTCATAGACCGAAAGCGGAAGCGTTATGAAACGCGGTTGATGTAGTCGAACGTCTTCATCATCCAACCGATCAAGTACCGAACGCACGGCACCTCCGTGATCTGCACACGTTCAGCTCGGTGACGTCCCTCGTACTCTTGATCTAGTTGAGGCCGAGGGAGAGTTTCATCAGCACGACGGTGTGATGACGGTGATGATGAAGTTACCGACGCAGGGCTTCACCTAAGCACTACAACGATATGACCGAGGTGGAAATCTGTGGAGGGGGACACCGCACACAGCTAAACAATCAACTTGTGTATCTATGGGGTGCCCCCCTCCCCCGTATATAAAGGAGTGGAGGAGGGGAGGGCCGGCCCTCATAGGGCGTGCTCAAGGGGGGGAGTTCTACTCCCAGTAAGAGTAGGTTTCCCTCCTTCCTAGTAGGAGTAGGAGAAGAAGGAAGAGGGAGAGAGAAGGAAGAAGAAGGGGGGGCCGGCCCCCCACCCAATTTGGATTGGGCTTGGGGGGTGCCCTCCACCTGGCCGCCTCCTCCTCTCTCCCACTAAGGCCCAATAAGGCCCATTGACTCCCCGGGGGGTTCCGGTAACCCCCCGATACTTCGGTAAATGCCCGAACTCATCCGGAACCATTCCTATGTCCAAACATAGCCTTCCAATATATCGATCTTCATGTCTCGACCATTTCGAGACTCCTCGTCATGTCCGTGATCACATCCGGGACTCCAAACTACCTTCGGTACATTAAAACACATAAACTCATAATACCAATCGTCATCGAACGTTAAGCGTGCGGACCCTACGGGTTCGAGAACTATGTAGACATGACCGATACTCATCTCCGGTCAATAGCCAATAGCAGAACCTGGATGCTCATATTGGTTCCTATATATTCTACGAAGATCTTTCTCGGTCAAACCGCATAACAACATCGTTGTTCCCTTTGTCATCGGTATGTTACTTGCCCGAGATTCGATCATCGGTATCTCAATACCTAGTTCAATCTCGTTACCGGCAAGTCTCTTTACTCATTTTGTAATGCATCATCCTGCAACTAACTCATTAGTCACATTGCTTGCAAGGCTTATAGTGATGTGCATTACCAAGAGGGCCCAGGGATACCTCTCTGAAACACGGAGTGACAAATCCTAATCTCAATCTATGCCAACTCAACAAACACCATCGGAGACACTTGTAGAGCATCTTTATAATCACCCAGTTATGTTGTGATGTTTGATAGCACACAAGGTGTTCCTCCGGTATTCGGGAGTTGCATAATCTCATAGTCATAAGAACATATATAAGTCATGAAGAAAGCAATAGCAATAAACTAAACGATCATAGTGCTAAGATAACGGATGGGTCTTGTCCATCACATCATTCTCTAATGATGTGATCCCGTTCATCAAATGACAACACAAGTCCATGGCTAGGAAACTTAACCATCTTTGATTAACGAGCTAGTCAAGTAGAGGCATACTAGGGACACTATGTTTGTCTATGTATTCACACATGTACTAAGTTTTCGGTTAATACAATTCTAGCATGAATAATAAACATTTATCATGATATAAGGAAATATAAATAACAACTTTATTATTGCCTCTAGGGCATATTTCCTTCATGAACTAGGTATGAAGATACCGACAATCGAATCTCGGGCAAGTAACATACCGATGACAAAGGGAATAACGTATGTTGTCATTACGGTATGATCGATAAAGATCTTCATAGAATATGTGGGAACCAATATGAGCATCCAGATTACACTATTGGTTATTGACCAGAGAGGTGTCTCGGTCATGTCTACATAGTTCTCGAACCCGTAGGGTCCGCACGCTTAACATTCGATGACGATTTTGTATTATATGAGTTATGTGATTTGGTGACTGAATGTTGTTTGGAGTCCCGGATGAGATCACGGACATGACGAGGAGTCTCTAAATGATATATAGGTAAAGATTCATATATATGACGGTAGTATTCGGACATCGGGAGTGTTTTGGGGGTACCGGGTACGTATCGGGTCACCGGAAGGGGTTCCACGCAACCCCTGGTAAGCTATGTGGGCCTAATGGGCCAAGAGTTGGACAGACCAGCTCCAAAAGGGGCTGGTGCGCCCCCTATAGGCCAAATAGGAGGGGAAGGAAAGGAAGGGAAGGTAGAAGGAAAGGGGAGGATTCGGCCTCCCCCTTTCCTTCCCCTCCTCCCTCTCTTTCCTTCCCCCTCCGATGGATATGGAAGGGGGAGGCCGACTTGGAGGAGGCGCCCAAGTAGGATTACTCCTACTTGGGGCGCCCCTTGCAGTCCCTCCCCCTCTCCCACCTATATATATGTGGGGGGCACCTCTAGAACACACAACATTGATTCCTAGCCGTGTGCGGCGCCCCCCTCCACAGTTTACGCCTCATGTCATATTGTCGTAGTGCTTAGGCAAAGCCCTGCATGGATCACTTCACCATCACCATCACCATCACCGTCGTGCTGACGAAACTCTCCCTCGACACTTTGCTGGATCAAGAGTTCGAGGGACTTCATCGAGCTGAACGTGTGCAGAACTCGGAGGTGTCGTACGTTCGGTGCTTGATCGGTCGGAACGAGAAGAAGTTCGACTACATCAACCGTGTTGTCAAACGCTTCCGCTTTCGGTCTACGTACCCTGGACACACTCTACTCCTCTCATTGCTATGCATCTCCTAGATAGATCTTGCATGAGCGTAGGAAAATTTTGAAATTGCATGTTACGTTTCCCAACAGTTGGTGCTCTTAGCTTGCCAGGCGGGCAGTGCGGTCAAAACACATCTTTATACTTGTAGGTGTTGCAACTTTGTTCGCATCGACGGTGGCTTTGGGTGGATCTTTGTATTTATCTTGTCAGACTTTGTTGAATAACTTAATAAAGATGGTTGCATGCATCATTTTGATGCAGAGGCTGGCGATAATCCTCCTTTTTGAAAAAAAAATCTACTACCCCTATGAAAACACGAGAAGGCGGATCCAAATCATCATCTAGACCATCTAATCCCAAAATCTAAAGGTCCAAAACCTTTTAATGTTGATCACCTAAGACGTTGAGTGCATCCCGGTTCACTAAAGCACCAATCCAACACTAATATGTCTCTACCGCTTCGTCATCTCCAAAAAATATGTGAGAATGATCCATCTCTCCCTATTGCCATCGCCAACTGGTCGTCCTTCGGAGGGTCGCTGACAACTGCTCCACTATTGGAAATATGCCTTGGAGGCAATAATAAAGATGTTATTACCATATCTCCTTGTTCATGATAACTATTTATTATCCATGCTAGAATTGTATTGACCGGAAACTTAAATACATGTGTGGATACATAAACAGACACCATGTCCCTAGCAAGCCTCTAATAGCTAGCTCGTTGATTAAAGATGGTTAAGGTTTCCTAACCATGGACATGGGTTGCCATTTAATAACGGGGTCACATCATTAGGAGAATGATGTGATGGACATACCCAATTATAAGCTTACCATCTGATCGTGTCACTAAGTTCAATTTGCCATAGCTTTCTTCATGTCAAGTATCTGTTCCTTAGACCATGAGATCATGCCACTCCTGAATATCGGAAGAATACTTTATGGGCTATCAAACGTCACTTTGTAACTGGGTGATCATAAAGGTGCTCTACAAGTATCTCAGAAAGTGTTTGTTGGGTTGCATGGATCGGGACTGGGATTTTTTGCTTCGTGTGATGGAGAAATATCTTTGGGCACTCTCGGTAATACAACATCATGAATAGCTTGCAAGCATGTGACTAATGAGTTCGGTCATGGGGATCTTGTATTACAGAACGAGTAAAGAGGCTTGCCAGTAACAAGATTTAACTAGGTATGGAGATATAGATGATCGAACCTCGGGCAAGTAACATACCGCCGGACAAAGGGAATTGTATACGGGATTAAATAAATACTCGACATCATGGTTAAAACCGATATGGGCATTCAGGTCCTGCTATTGATTATTGATCAGAGAGGTGTCTCAGTCATGTCTGCATGATTCTCGAACCCGTAGGGTCACACACTTCATGTTCGGTGACGCTAGGGTAGTAATGGGATATTAATAATGGCAAGACCGAATATTGGTCAGAGTCTCGGATGGGATTCGGGACATCAGAGGAGCTCCGGAATGGTTGATACGTCCATTTTGCATCATATTTTCCTACTGTTATTTATGATGTTTTTTTGCATAATAATGCTTTTCGGAGTAATTCTAATGCCTTTTCTCTCATAATTTGCAAGGCACACACAAAGAGGAAGAATTCCAGCAGGTGGAAATCTGGACCTGGAAAAGCTACCTCAGGCTACCTATTCTGCACAACTCCAAACAAGCTGAAACTCCATGGAGAATTTTTATGGAATATATGAAGAATATTGGAGCAAATAAGTACTAGAGGAGGCCCACCAGGTGGGCACAACCCACCTGGGCGCCAGGGAGCCCAGGCGCGCCCTGGTGGGTTGTGCTCACCCAGGCCCACCTCCGGTGCCCATCTTCTGGTATATAAGTCATTTTGAACTAGAAATAATAAGGGGAGGACTTTCGAGACAGAGCGTCGCCGTCTTGAGGCGGAACTTAGGCAGGAGCACTTTTGCCCACCGGTGGAGCGATCCCGCCTGGGGAACTTCCCTCCCGAAGGGGGAAATCATCATCATCATCATCACCAACAATTCTCCCATCTTGGGGAGGGCAATCTCCATCAACTCTTCAACATCACCATCTCATCTCAAACCCTAGTTCATCTCTTGTGTTCAATCTTGTTACCGGAACTATAGATTTGTGCTTGTGGGTGACTAGTAGTGTTGATTACATCTTGTAGTCGATTACTATATGGTTTATTTTGTGGAATATTATATGTTCAGATCCAATATTCTATTTAATACCCCTCTGATTTTGAGCATGATTATCATTTGTGAGTAGTTACTTTTGTTCTTGAGGTCACGGGAGAAATCATGTTGCAAGTAATCATGTGAACTTGATATGTGTTCGATATTCTGATAGTATGTATGTTGTGATTCCCTTAGTGGTGTCATGTGAACATCGACTACATGACACTTCACCATATTTGGGCCTAAGGAATGCATTGTGGAGTACCAATTAGATGATGGGTTGCGAGAGTGACAGAAGCGTAAACCCCAGTTTATGAGTGTAGCGACCAGACCTCAAACGGTCCAATCTCTGTGCTCCGGTGTCATCCCTGGATCAGTAATGCTGACACCACACAGTACTTGAAGGATTTATAGCAGAGTAGCAATCACACACTTATTACATCGAGTGTCTCAAGAGAGAACTTATTACAATAAATATGGCTTAAGGCCATCTAATAACGATAACAGCGGAAGGCTTGGAAGATAAGTGAGTCCATCAACTCCAACGGCATCGCTGAGTATAGAACCACGACCTAAAACTCCTTAATCGTCGTCTGAAAAGTCTGCAACATTAACGTTGCAGCCCGAAAACGGGTCAGCACATGGAATATGCTAGCAATGTAACACATAGAGAGAAATGAAATGAAACAGCTATTCTATATGCATATTTGGCTGGTGGAAAGCTCTATGGTTACAGTTTTGCGAAAAGCTAATTTTTTTCCTACTGCAAAGGAATAAATTTATTTAACTATCATGGTGGTTGTTAATCATTGAGAATGGTTGACAGCATTCTCAATCCCAATTAAACATCATCATTAAACAAAACCCAACAAAATTAATTTTAGAGTAACATGTTGAGATTCACATGATAATCTAGGTACTAGATACTCAAGATGTCCATAACCGGGGACTCGGCTAACCATGATTAGATTTTACACTCTGCAGAGGTTTGCACACTTTTCCCCACAAGACTCGATCACCTCCGTTTGATTTCTCGCACTACACGGTGTTTGAGAAACGGATGGCCGAGACATAGTCTTTCAGAAGCGCTAGCACCTTACGATGGGTAGACCATACCACCTACATCCCCTACATATGCTAGTCTACCACTGTAAGAGTTCTCACGACTTAGTCAACTATGCTAGAGCCCATAATAGCTTGTGGCTGCACACGGAAGTTTCTAGCATGAATAATCTCATGATCCCTTTGAGCCTGGGTGGCGGTCCATAAAGAAAAATAGGCAATCCTGGAATACCCAGGTACCTCAATCCACCCAGATGTGTGTTTAAGTTGCCACCTTAAATAAACCATTAATTAACAATCTCACATCTGTCATGGATACACTCACCCAATCCACGTCTACTAGCATAGCATGGCATAATGAGCAACGTAGAAGTAACTCCCAAAGGTTTGATAATTAAATAGGTAATAGGTACTACCTCAACTACTTCCCAAACCCACAATTTAATTAGATCCTATTCATGCAATGTGTAAGGATTGATCTAATGCAATAAAACTAGGTAGTAGGAGGTATTATCAAAGTGTTGCTTGCCTTGCTGATGATCCGGGAAACCTAGCGATTCGAAGTAACAAGCGGCGCACTCCGGGTACTCTATCGCAAACAAACAAGCATACAATAAGTACTCAACTAATGCACAAGTAAAACTCAAATAAGAGATCTAACCAGAAGGTTCAACTTAAGAACTCTGGTTGGCAAAAAAATCAAATCGAACGAAAGACAAACAGCAAAAGAAACTGGCTTCGTTTACTATTCTGGATCTAAGGCAATTTTTACAGTGGCAAAAACTTGTTTGAGTTGGTTAATCGGAAAGAGGGTTTCGAGATGAAACTCCAGGCGCTTGAATCGCCTGATTCCGATAAACGAGCGAAAAGTTAGACTAAAAGAAAATCGGATCAGAAATCGCGATCAGAAAAATCGCGGATTTAATCCGAGAAAAAAGAAAAACGACGAAAGTTCGTTAAAACGAACGAACGGACGAACGCTCACTATTTAAATAAATCGGAAAACCGATCTATTAAAAAAACCTAAACTAAAAAAAGAACAAAACCGTCGGAAAACCGAACGGTTTTTTTGGGAAAAACCGATGACTAAAAAAAACTACCTCCGGCAACTCCGGCGACTATTCCGGTGGTGGCGGCAGTGGTCCGGCGGCGGCGGTGGTCGGCGGCAAGGCGGCGGCGGCGCGGGGCGAAGGCGGCGGCGGTGCGGCAAGGCGGCGCGGCAAGGCGGCGGCGGGCGCGGGGCTAGGGTTTGGGGGGGTTCCGGCTAGGCCTCCCCGGCTTTTAAAGCCGGACGGGCCTTAGTGTCCGGGTCGGACACGGCCCGTAGGTTGGTTGCGTGTTTTTTTATGAATAGTTACGCTCAGAAAAAAAACAAAAGGACTACTAAACGGACTCCAAAAATCCCGAAATAAATTTTTCCCGGCTTCTAAAATCAAGCCGAACAGGATGAACATTTATTTGGGGACTAAATGCAATTTTGAAAAACGCGCATTTTTCCTAAATTCAAATAAAATAGCAAATAAAACAAAATAAAATCTTGTTTGATTTTTTTATTAAATCCTCAATGTTTCTTTATTTTTGGGAAAGTCATTTTATTCCCTCTCTCTTATTTTTATATTAGAAATAATTGAAGATAAAATAAATAAAATCAAATGATCCTATTCTCACAATTTGAGACAACTCAAACATGAAAATAACGAAATCCCCAACTCTCTCCGAGGGTCCTTGAGTTGCGAAAATTTCTAGGATCAACCAAAATGCAATGAATATGATATGTAATGATGATCTAGTGTATAACATTACAAATTGAAAATTTGGGATGTTACAAACCTACCCCCCCCCTTAAGATGAATCTCGCCCTCGAGATTCGGGTTGGCTAGAAAATAGGTGAGGGTGGTCTTTCAGCAATTCTTCCTCTCATTCCTAGGTGGCTTCATCCTCCATGTGGTGGCTCCACTGAACCTTGCAAAATTTGATAACCTTGCTGCGGGTGACTCGACTGGCATATTCTAGAATCTTAACTGGTTTCTCCTCATAGGTCAAATCACTGTCCAACTGAATTGCTTCCAGTGGTACCGTATCTCTCAGTGGTATGTCAGCCATTTCTGCGTGGCACTTCTTCAACTGGGATACATGAAACACGTCGTGAACTCCTGACAGTCCTTCGGGTAATTCCAACTTGTAGGCTACTTCTCCCATACGCTCCAAAACTTTGTATGGGCCTACAAAACGTGGCGCTAGTTTTCCCTTAACTCCAAAGCGCTTAACTCCTTGAAGTGGAGATACTCGAAGATAAACTCGGTCTCCAACTTCGTAAACTGTCTCCTTGTGTTTAGAATCTGCATAACTCTTCTGCCTGGACTGATCTACCTTGAGCCTATCGCGAATCAATTTCACTTTCTGTTCAGACTCCTTTATCAGATCCGGTTCAAACAACTGGAGGTCTCCAACTTCATCCCAAGACAATGGGGTCCTGCACCTCCTTCCGTACAAGGCTTCGAAAGGGGCCATCTTCAAACTGGATTGATAGCTGTTGTTGTAAGAGAACTCTGCATATGGCAAATTCTCATCCCAACTAGATCCATAATCTAGCGCACAAGCTCTTAGCATATCCTCCAAAATCTGATTGACTCTCTCGGTCTGTCCATCTGTCTGCGGGTGAAAAGCTGTGCTAAACTCTAGTCTGGTTCCCAAGGTCTCATGCAACTGATTCCAGAACTTTGAAGTAAACTGGGTTCCTCTATCTGATACAATGCTCCTTGGAACTCCATGCAGACATACGATCCTGGTCATGTATATATTTGCCAACTTTTCACTGGTATAGGTAGTCTTTACTGGAATGAAATGAGCTACCTTTGTCAAGCGATCGACTACAACCCATATCGAGTCATAGCCTGAACGTGTTCTGGGCAATCCTGTAATAAAATCCATGCCTAGCTTATCCCACTTCCATTCGGGTATCGACCATGGTTGTAGCAACCCTGCTGGTTTCTGATGCTTTGCCTTCACTCTCTGACATACATCACAAACTGCTACATACTCCGTAATATCCTTCTTCATTTCGGTCCACCAGAAAATATCCTTCAAATCCAAATACATCTTGGTATTTCCTGGGTGAATCGAGTATGGTGAGTCATGGTCCTCTTGCAAAATTAGCTTCCTGATATCCGAATCATTTGGCACATAAACACGATCTTCAAACCATATGGTATCGTGCTCATCCTCACGAAATCCCTTAGCTTTTCCTTTGCTAATTTTCTCCTTAATAGAAGCAATCTCCTTGTCAGTCTTTTGGGCTTCTCTGATTTTATCCATCAATGTAGACCGAATCTCCAATGCTGCTACATAGCCTCTTGGAACTATTTCCACACATAGCTCTCAAAGATTTTCGGCTAACTCACTTGGTAAATCTCCCGTCATTAGGGTGTTGACATGGCTTTTACGGCTCAATGTGTCAGCTACTACGTTAGCCTTTCCGGGGTCATAATGCAATTTCATATCATAATCTTTGATGAGCTCCAACCATCTCCTTTGTTTGAGGTTCAACTCCTTCTGTGTGAAAATATAATTCAAACTCTTGTGATCCGTGTACACCTCGCAATGGTTTTGAATCAGAAAATGTCTCCAAGTCTTCAATGCATGCACTACGGCTACTAACTCCAAATCATGCGTAGCATAATTCAACTCATGAGGCTTAAGTTGTCGTGAGGCATATTTAACAACTCTCCCTTCCTGCATCAGCACTGCTCCAAGTCCTCGACGTGAAGTGTCGCAATACACCTCATAATCCTTGGTCTGATCCGGTAAAATCAACACTGGTGAGGTAACCAAACGCTTCTTCAACTCCTGAAAACTAGCCTCACATTCCTCCGTCCATATGAACTTGGTATCCTTCTTCAACAACTCCATCATAGGCTTCGCAATCTTTGAGAAATTCTCAATAAACCTCCAGTAGTATCCTGCGAGTCCCAGAAAACTCCGGATCTCTCCCACGGTGGTTGGTGCTTCCCACTTGGTCACGGTATCAACTTTAGTGGGATCTACTGCTATACCTTCTCCGGATATAACGTGTCCGAGAAATCCAACTTCCTTCAACCAAAACTCACATTTGCTAAACTTGCCATATAATTGATGTTCTCTGAGCTTTCCAAGAGCCAAACGCAAATGTTCCTTATGCTCCTATTCATTCTTCGAGTAAACCGGGATATCATCAATGAACACTACGACGAACTTATCCAAGAACTCCATAAACACTTTGTTCATCATGTTCATAAAATATGCAGGTGCGTTAGTCAGACCAAATGACATAACGGTATACTCGTACAGCCCATACTTGGTGGTAAAAGCCGTCTTGGGTATATCCTGTTCCCGAATCTTCAACTGGTGGTATCCTAATCGCAGATCGATCTTGGAAAATACTTTAGCTCCTTGCAATCGATCAAACAGATCATTGATCATCGGTAGGGGGTACTTGTTCTTGATGGTTACTTCATTCAATCCTCGATAATCGATAACCATCCTTAACGATCCATCCTTCTTTTCAACTAGAAGTACTGGTGATCCCCAAGGTGAAGAAGTTGGGCGAATATATCCTTTATCCAGTAACTCCTTAATTTGTTTCTTAATTTCCACCAAATCCTTTGCAGGCATCCTATATGGTCTCTTTGATATTGGCCTTGTGCCTGGCAAAAGCTCAATCAAAAACTCAATATCTCTATCCGGTGGCATGCCTGGCAACTCTTCTGGAAATACATCAAGGAAATCCTTCACTACTGGTACTTCCTCCTGCACAACTCCTGTTAAGCAATTTACTTGAGTCCTCTTTGGCACATGTCGGGATACATACTTGATCCTTCTCCCTTCTGGGGTGGTAAGCAAATTTGACTTACTGGCACATTCAATATTCCCTTCATACTTTGACAACCAATCCATGCCTAATATCACATCCAATCCTTGGGATTCCAACACTATTAGGTCTGAGGGAAAAACATAGTTACCAATTCTTAATGGTAACCGTTCACACCATAGACTAGCCATATATTCTGCTCCAGGCGAGGTTACTAACATGGGTGGCCTAAGGGCTTGGGTTGGCAGTTTATACTTATCCACAAATCCCCTTGATATGTATGAATGCGATGCACCAGTATCAAAAAAACGAGTGCAGTAAATGACTTAACCAAAAACTTACCGATTACTGCATCCGGCTGCTCTTCAACCTCCTCCACGTTAACGTGGTTCACCTGTCCCCTGTTGAAAGGGTTCGGCTTCTTCCCAGAGCTTCCATTGCCATTTCCATTCTGGGATTTAGGACATTCATTGGCATAATGTCCAGTCTTCTGGCACTTAAAGCAAGTGACTTGGCTCAGGTCTTTCTTGGATGGGGTTGATGGGTTGGTACGGTTCTGGCCGTTGCTTCCTCCATTCCCATTACCATTCCTGGGGCCATTGTGATTGTGCGAGCTACCTCCTCCATGGGTATGCTGAAAATGTCCTCCCGGCCTAGGGGTAAATCGTGGCTTCTGCTGAGCTCCTGAATTGTACTTTCCTTGTGCATCCTTCCTCTTGTGATTCTCAATTTGCTGTTGCTTCCCTTCAATCATGAGAGCACGATCTACCAACTCCTGGTAGTTGTTGAAGGTTGCTACCATCAACTGCATGCTCAACTCATCATTCAGTCCTTCCAGAAATTTCTCCTGCTTTGCTGCATCCGTAGCAACGTAATCTGGGGCATAACGTGCTAATTTACTAAAGTCTTCCACATACTGGCCAACTGTCCGTCCTCCTTGGCGCAAGTTGCGAAACTCTCGCTTCTTCATGGCCATAGCTCCTGCTGAAACATGGGCAGTACGAAAAGCCTGCTGAAACTGGTCCCATGTGATAGTATCAACAGGGAAAGTGGCTGTGAAATTCTCCCACCATGATGCTACGGGTCCTTCAAGCTGATGTGCGGCAAACTTCATCTTCTCCGCATCCATGCATCCTGCTGTGGTCAACTCTCTAGCTGTCTTGCAGAGCCAATCATCTGCTACTATCGGCTCGGTGCTACTAGAAAACACCGGTGGATTCATCCTAAGAAAACGGGCTAAGTGATCAACAGGTGGTGGTGGTGGTGGGTTGTTGTTGTTGTTGTTCCCCTGGTTCTGATTCTGGACTAGCAACTACATCAATGTGTTCTGCTGCTGGATCAACTGAGTGAGCTCCGGTGGAAAGGTAAATCCGGGGTCACGTCTCGGAGGCATCTGAGGGTTTAGAAAAGATGAGATTTAAGAATAGAGGGGGTCTAAAGAGAAAACACTACCCATATGCACATGAGGCAAAAGCAAACAATTCACTTCATTCAATCAATCAAACAAGGGCATACAATCGATCTAACTATCGCAAAAGTGCTCGGACTATAATATTTACATGATGGACTACTACTACTGATGTGGTGGTCTACTAGAAATATTCTTCGGTTGCAGACTCCATGATATCTGCTCCGGCTTCATCAACATAGTCATCATCGCTATCGTCGGGATCCGAGTCGGTGTCGTCGATGATGATGTAGTCTTCCGGGCGAATCTCCTTGGGTTCTTCGTCTTCTTCTACCGGTGTAGGGCCTCCCATAAATATTCCGATCTTCATTGTTAGGTCGGCATTCTTATCCACTAATACTTCAATTTCTTCTTCATAATCTTCACGAGTAGCCTTGAGTTCTTCCTCCAGTTCCTTGATTCTTGTCTTTGCCTTCTTCAGGTCTATCATGTCGGCGCACATCTGATTCTCCTGACGTCTAATGTGTTGGTTTAACTCCTGGATGAAAACTGCAATTGATCTATCCTTCCCGGTGCTGATCATCTCCCAGTGCTCATCTCGGCACCCACAAATCTGGTAGATAGTATCCTTGAGATCATTGCGGTAGACTTCTCCAATGCGTCCCATGGTGATGTGAGCTGCCATGCTCTTTCCTAGATTCCAAGTTGGTGCATCAAAAGAAAACTCTATGGGCTTAGTGACTGGCATGAACATCCTTCCTAGAACTTGAACTTGAATCATCCAGCGCTCTTCTTCAGGTAAAGTGGCGTTGTAGGTTCCGGTGAAGCTTGGTACTCCTATGTTCAGGTATCTAATGACTTCCTTCAAGTGACGTCCAAAGGGTGTGTCTTCATCCGGTTGAGTGAACTTGTTCCTTGCATCCGCCATCCTAAAAGAGTAGAAAAGATGAGGAGTCAGAAAGAGAAAAGAGTGAGTAGTGATCTAGGTCTTTAGCTTAGTGGTCGTGTCCTACAGTCAGCGTGTGCTCTGATACCATCTTGTAGTGACCAGACCTCAAATGGTCCAATCTCTGTGCTCCGGTGTCATCCCTGGATCAGTAATGCTGACACCACACAGTACTTAAAGGATTTATAGCAGAGTAGAAATCACACACTTATTACATCGAGTGTCCCAAGAGAGAACTTATTACAATAAATATGGCTTAAGGCCATCTAATAATGATAACAGCGGAAGGCTTGGAAGATAAGTGAGTCCATCAACTCCAACGGCATCGCTGAGTATAGAACCACGACCTAAAACTCCTTAATCGTCATCTGAAAAGTTTGCATTATTAACGTTGCAGCCCGAAAATGGGTCAGCACATGGAATATGCTGGCAATGTAACACATAGAGAGAAATGAAATGAAACAGCTATTCTATATGCATATTTGGCTGGTGGAAAGCTCTATGGTTACAGTTTTGCAAAAAGCTAATTTTTTCCTACTGTAAAGGAATAAATTTATTTAACTATCATGGTGGTTGTTAATCATTGAGAATGATTGACAGCATTCTCAATCCCAATTAAACATCATCATTAAACAAAACCCAACAAAATTAATTTTAGAGTAACATGTTGAGATTCACATGATAATCCAGGTACTAGATACTCAAGCTGTCCATAACCGGGGACTCGGCTAACCATGATTAGATTTTACACTCTGCAGAGGTTTGCGCACTTTTTCCCACAAAACTCGATCGCCTCTGTTTGGTTTCTCGCACTACACGGTGTTTGAGAAACGGATGACCGAGACATAGTCTTTCAGAAGCGCTAGCACCTTACGATGGGTAGACCGTACCACCTACATCCCCTACATCTGCTAGTCTACCACTGTAAGAGTTCGCACGACTTAGTCAACTACGCTAGAGCCCATAATAGCTTGTGGCTGCACACGGAAGTTTCTAGCATGAATAATCTCATGATCCCTTTGAGCCTGGGTGGCGGTCCATAAAGAAAAACAGGCAATCCTGGAATACCCAGGTACCTCAATCCACCCAGATGTGTGTTTAAGTTGCCACCTTAAATAAACCATTAATTAACAATCTCACATCTGTCATGGATACACTCACCCAATCCACGTCTACTAGGATAGCATGGCATAATGAGCAACGTAGAAGTAACTCCCAAAGGTTTGATAATTAAACATGTAATAGGTACTACCTCAACTACTTCCCAAACCCATAATTTAATTAGATCCTAATCATGCAACGTGTAAGGATTGATCTAATGCAATAAAACTGGGTAGTAGGAGGTATGATCAAAGTGTTGCTTGCCTTGCTGATGATCCGGGAAACCTAGCGATTCGAAGTAACAAGCGGCGCACTCCGGGTACTCTATCGCAAACAAACAAGCATACAATAAGTACTCAACTAATGCACAGGTAAAACTCAAATAAGAGATCTAACCAGACGGTTCAACTTAAGAACTCCGGTTGGCAAAAAAAATCAAATCGAACGAAAGACAAACATCAAAAGAAACTGGCTTCGTTTACTATTCTGGATCTAAGGCAATTTTTATAGTGGAAAATACTTGTTTGAGTTGGTTAATCGGAAAGAGGGTTTCGAGACGAAACTCCAGGTGCTTGAATCGTCTGATTCCGATAAGCGAGCGAAAAGTTAGACTAAAACAAAAATCGGATCAGAAATCGCGATCAGAAAAATCGCGGATTTAATCCGAGAAAAAAGAAAAACGAAGAACGTTCGTTAAAACGAACGAACGGACGAACGAACGCTCACTATTTAAATAAACCGGAAAACCGATCTATTAAAAAAACCTAAACTAAAAAAACGAACAAAACCGTCGGAAAAATGAACGGTTTTTTCAGGAAAAACCGGCGACTAAAAAATCTACCTCCGGCAACTCCAGCGACTATTCCGGCGGCGGTGGCGGTGGTCCGGCGGCGGCGGCGGTCGGCGGCAAGGTGGCGGCGGCAGCGCTGGGCGAAGGCGGCGGCGGCGATGCGGCAAGGCGGCGGCGAAGGCGGCGGCGGGCGCGGGGCTAGGGTTTGGGGGGGTTCTGGCTGGGCCTCTCCGGCTTTTAAAGCCGGACGGGCCTTAGTGTCCGGGTCGGACACGGCCCGTAGGTCGGTTGCGCGTTTTTTATATAAATAGTTACGCTTAGAAAAAAACAAAAGGACTACTAAATGGACTCCAAAAATCCCGAAATAAATTTTCCTCGGCTTCTAAAATCAAGCCGCATAGGATGAACATTTATTTGGGGCCTAAATGCAATTTTGAAAAACGCGCATTTTTCCTAAATTCAAATAAAATAGCAAATAAAACCAAATAAAATCTTGTTTGATTTTTTTATTAAATCCTCAATATTTCTTTATTTTTGGGAAAGTCATTTTATTCCCTCTCTCTTATTTTTATATTAGAAATAATTGAAGATAAAATAAATAAAATCAAATGATCCTATTCTCACAATTTGAGACAACTCAAACATGAAAATAACGAAATCCCCAAACTCTCTCCGAGGGTCCTTGAGTTGTGAAAATTTCCAGGATCAACCAAAATGCAATAAATATGATATGCAATGATGATCTAGTGTATAACATTCCAAATTGAAAATTTGGGATGTTATAATGAGCTATTCCGTAAGGGACCGATTGGATCCAAAAGTTTAATGCTATGGTTAGAATGTATTCTTAATACTTTTCTCGTAGTTGCGGATGCTTGCGGGAGGGTTAATCATAACTAGGAGGTGTGTTCAAGTAAGAACAACACCTAAGCACCGGTTGATGGCACCTGAAACTACATCGGTATTTCCCCAGAGAGGGAGGGATAATGCAGCACAGCGGCGGTAGGTATTTCCCTCAGTTATGAAACCAAGGTTATCGAACCAGTAGGAGAACCAAGCAACACAATGTAAACAGCCCCTGCACACAAATAAAAACACCTCGCAACCCGACGTGTTAAAGGGGTTGTCAATCCCTTTCGGGTAACGGCGCCAGAAATTGGTGCGTGACGGTAAAAAGGTTGTAATAGATTGGATAAATAGATAGAAAATAAAATAAAGTGCAGCAAAGTATTTTTGTATTTTTGGTTTAATAGATCTGGAAATAAAAGCAAGGAAAAAGTAGATCTCAAAGGCAAATATATGAGAAACAAGACCCGGGGGCCGTAGGTTTCACTAGTGGCTTTTCTCAGGAAAAATAGCAAACGGTGGGTAAACAAATTACTGTTGGGCAATTGATAGAACTTCAAATATATGACGATATCCAGGCAATGATCATTACATAGGCATCATGTCCAAGATTAGTAGACCGACTCCTGCCTGCATCTACTACTATTACTCCACACATCGACCGCTATCCAGCATGCATCCAGTGTATTAAGTTCATGGAAAAACGGAGTAATGCAATAAGAACGATGACATGATGTAGATAAGATCTGTTTATCCATATGGCGGTAGGTATAGATCTCGTCTTTTTATCCTTAGTAGCAACGATACATACGTGTTGATTCCCTTTCTGTCACTGGGATCAAGCACCGTAAGATCGAACCCACTACCGGGCACCTCTTCCCATTGCAAGATAAATAGATAGATTTGGCCAGACAAAACCCAAATATCGGAGAAGAAATACGAGGCTATAAGAGATCGTGCATAAAAGAGATCAAAGAAACTCAAATACTTTCATGGATATAAAAACATAGATCTGATCATAAACTCGAAGGTCATCAATCCCAACAAACACACCGCAAAAGAGTTACATCATATGGATCTCCAAGAGAGCATTGTATTGAATATCAAGAGAGAGAGAGAGAGATGAAGCCATCTAGCTACTAACTACGGACCCGAAGGTCTACAAAGAACTACTCACGCATCATCGGAGAGGCACCAATGGAAGTGGTGAACCCCTCCATGGTGGTGTTTAGATTGGATCTGGTGCTTCTGGACTCTGCGGCGCCTGGATGATATTTCGTCGACTCTCCTAGGGTTCTAGGATTTTGGGGGTATTTATAGAGCAAAGAGGCTGTCCGGGGGGTACCTGAGGTGGGCACAACCCACTAGGGCACGTCAGGGCCTCCTGGCACGCCCTGGTGGGTTGTCCCCTCCTCGGGACTCCCCCCAGGTGCAACCAGGGCCCATCTGCTTCCTTTTGGCCTATAAAAATCATCGTAAAGTTTCGTGCCATTTGGACTCCATTTGATATTGATTTCCTGCATGTAAAAAACATGGAAAAAAACAAGAACTGGCACTGGGCACTATGTCAATAGGTTAGTACCAAAAAACGATATAAAATGACTATAAAATGATTATAAAACATCCAAGATTGATAATAAAACAGCATGGAACGATCAAAAATTATAGATACGTTGGAGACGTATCAGCATCCCCAAGCTTACCTCCTACTCGTCCTCGAGTAGGTAAGTGATAAAAACAGAATTTTTGATGTGGAGTGTTGTTCATCAAGTCATATCATATTCTTTTCTTTATAGCATGGACATTTGGACTTTTATGTGATTCAAAGCAATAGTCTAGTTTTGACATAATAATTTAGATACTCAAGCATATCAACAAGCAACCATGTCTTTCAAAATATCAATGCTAAAATAAGTTATCCCTAGCCCATCATGCTCAAACATTGATCCATTCATGAAACACACTCGAATATTAACTACACCCAATACTTGAGCACGATCATATTGCCTCCTAGTTGGTTCTTTTCATGAGAGAAGATGGAGACTCAAATTTCAAAATAAAAATTGCATAAAGTAAAAGAAAGCCCCTTCGCAGAGGGAAGTGGGGATTTGTAGAGGTGCCAGAGCTCAAAGCGAAAAATTTGAGATAAAACATTTTGAGAGGTGTATCCATCCCACCAACAAGAATGACTAGAGTTCCCAATACTTTCCATGCATAGATATATCATAGGCGGTTCCCAAACAGAAAATAAAGTTTATTCCTTTTCCACCATAACTTTCACTTTCCATGGCTAACCGTATCCACGGGTGCCCTCCATATCAACACTTTCCAAGGAATTTATTATTTTACAACATAAAGTAAATTCATTTCTTTTTGCATTTCGGGACTGGGCATCCCTAATACCTTTGCCTTAGTCTCGTGCAATGATAAGTGAATAAACACTCATCTTGAGAATAACACATCTAGCATGGAAAATATTAGCCACCCCTCACCGCTCCGCGAGCGAAACAAACACACAAAATAGAAGTTTATTTTGAAAATTAGAGATGGCACATGCAAATTTGCCTAGAACGACAAAAGAATACCGCATATAGGTAGATATAGTGGACACGTGTGGCAAAACTGGTTTAAAGGATTTTGGGTGCACAAGTAGAGGTCATACTTAGTGCAAAATGAAGGCTAGCAAAAGACTGGGAAGCGACCAACCAAGAAAAGAATAATCTCATAAGCAAGCGTTAATCATAATTAACACCGAATAATGCACCACAAGTAGGATATAATTTTCATTGCATGACTATTGACTTTCATACTTGCATAGGGAATCACAAACCTTAACACCCATATTCTTACTAGAGCATAATTACTCATCAACATAACTCACATATCACATCATCATATCTCAAAACTATTACTAAGAATCAAGTTTATTTTGTCCAATGATCTTCATGACATTTTCTTTACTTTATCCTTCTTGGATATCTATCACTTTGGGACTAATTTTCATGAGTTGCTTTTCATAAGCTCAACCAAATATAAGTGAAGATCATGAGCATAACAAATTTTCTTTCTCTCAAAACAATTTAAGTGAAGCAAGAGAGAATTTCTTCAAAATTTTACTAACTCTCAAACAAATCTAAGTGAATTAAGAGAGTATTTCTTCAAAAAATACTAAGCACACCGTGCTCAAAAAGATATAAGTGAAGCACTAGAGCAAGTCCTAGCTCATAAAAGATTTAAGTGAAGCATAGAGAGCAATTCTAACAAGTCATGACATAATTTTGGCTCTCTCAAATAGGTGTGTCCAGTAAGGATTGATAACTTAAAATACAAATAAAACAAGCAAAGACACATATCATACAATACGCTCCAATCAAAACACATATCATGTGACAAATAAAAATATAGTCTTGAGTAAAATATTAATAGTTGCTGGAAGAAAGCGGGGATGCCACTCGGGGGCATCCCGAAGCTTAGTTGGTTGCTCATTCTTGAATAATAGCTTGGGATGCTGGGGAATCCCCAAGCTTAGGCTCTTACATCCTTCCTTCATCCATCGTAAGATAGCCCAAAACTTGAAAACTTCAATCACAGAAAACTCAACAAAGCCTTCGTGAGATCCGTTAGTATAAGAATAATAAATCACTACTATAAGTGATGTATGAAACCAATTCATATTTTGTTTTTGTATTATATCTACTGTATTCCAACTTTTCTATGTCAAAAACTCATCAAAGAAAACCATAGAGCCATCAAAATAAGCACACAACACAAAGAAAACAGAATCTGTCAAAACAGAACAATCTGTAGAAATCTGACTATTTCGAATACTTCTGTAACTCCAAAAACTCTGAAAAATTAGGAAGACATGAGAAATTTGTATATTGATATACTTCAAGTGGAATGGGTATTTTATTGCTCTCTGGTAAAAGAAGAAAATTAATTTTGTGAGCGCAAACTTTTTGTTTTTTTTCAGCAAGATCATACAACTATTGCCCAAGAAGATCCTAAAGGCTTTACTTGGCACAAACACTAATTAAAACATAAAAACACAATCATAACAATAGCACAATTTTGCTAACACACAAGAACAGGAAGCAAAAAGCAAAAATAAATTTATTCATTGGGTTGCCTCCCAACAAGCGCTATAGTTTTATGCCCTTCGCTAGGCATATAGCAAGGATCTAAGTTTTGTCATCTTTGGTTCGAGATCCATAAGATGCCCTCATGATTGATTCATAAGGTGGCTTAATTCCAGTTCTTGGAAAGTGTTCCATACCTTTCCTCAAAGGAAATTGGAACTTAATATTGCCTTCTTTCATATCAATCACGGCACCGATAGTGCGTAAAAACGGTCTACCAAGAATAATGGGACAAGAAGGATTGCAATCAATATCAAGAACAATGAAATCTATGAGCACATAATTCCTATTTGCAAGAATAAGAACATCATTAATCCTTCCCATAGGCTTTTTAATAGTAGAATCCGCCAAGTGCAAATTCAAGGAACATTCTTCAAGATTGGTAAGACCAAGCACATCACATAAAGATTTCAGAATTGTAGAAAAACTAGCACCCAAGTCACACAAAACAAAACACTCATAATTTTTAATCTTGACTTTGATAGTAGGTTCCCATTCATCATACAATTTTCTAGGAATTGAAACTTCTAATTCCAATTTTTCTTCAAGAGCTTTCATCATAGCATAAACAATATGTTTAGTAAAAGCTTTATTTTGTTCATAAGCATGGGGTGAATTTATCATGGATTACAACAAAGAAATACAATCAATCAAAGAGCAACTATCATAATTAAAGTCTTTGTAATCCAAAATAGTGGGTGCATCAGTAGCTAAAGTTTTGACCTCTCCAATCCCATTTTCATCAATTTTCTCAACAAGATTTTCACCCTCCGAAATATTGGGACGCCTTATACCTAAAGTTGACTCTTATCCAGTCACTTTTTAACCACTCTTAACTTTACTAAACAAGGAATCAATAGAAGAGACACCAATCATTTTAAGATCTTCATCACTTTTGCAAGAATAATCACTAGAAAAAGCTTTTTACAAAAATTCACTTTTAGCTCTAAGCATAGCAGTTATTTTCTTACTTTCATCCATAGAAACATAAAGATCTTTAATTGATTCATCAAACTTAGGCACAAAAAATTTCATCTTGAGATTTTCCACATCATGAGCAATTCTATCAACACTTCTAGACAAATCATCAATCTTATTCAACTTTTCTTCTATGGAAGTGTTGAAAACTTTTTGTGTATTGATAAATTCTTTAATATTATTCTCAAGATCAGAGGTGTTCCTATTATTATTATAAGATTGATTTCCATAGTAATTGCCATAATTATTAGAGGAATTACTAGGAAAAGGCCTAGGATTAAAATTACCTCTATAAGCATTGTTGTTGAAATTATTTCTAGAGATAAAATTCACATCAATGGCATCACTATTTTGCTCAATCAAAGTAGACAAAGGCATATAATTAAAATCAATAGGGGCACTTTTACTAGCAACCAATTTCATAAGAGCATCAACTTCATCACTCAAAGAAGAAATTTCTTCAACCGGGTTAACTTTTTTACTAGTAGGAGCTCTTTCGATATGCCATTGTGAATAATTTGCCATAATATTATCAAGAAATTTGGTGGCTTCACCCAAAGTAATTTCCATAAAAGTACCACCCGCTGCGGAATCTAAAAGATTACGAGAAACAAAATTCAATCCTGCATAAAAAATTTGTATGATCATCCAAAGATTTAACCCATGAGTTGGGCAATTCCTTAGCATCATTTTCATCCTTTCCCAAGATTGAGCAACATGCTCATGTTCAAGTTGCTTGAAATTCATGATCTAGGTTCTAAGGGAAATAATTTTGCGAGAGGAAAATACTTAGTGATAAAAGCATCTTTGCACTTATTCCAAGAATCGATAATATTACGAGGCAAAGAAGAGAATCATTTTTTTGCAGAATCATGCAAGGAAAACGGAAATAATTTCATCTTGACCACATCATTGTCCGCATCTTTTTTCTTTTGCATATCGCATAATTCCATGAAGGTATTAAGATGGGACGCGACATCCTCATTAGGAGTACCGAAAAATTGGTCTTTCATAACAAGATTCAGCAAAGCAGTATTAATATCACAAGTCTCCGCACTAGTGGCGGGAGGAGCAAGCGGAGTGCCAATAAAATCATTGTTGTTGGTATTTGAAATCACATAACTTGGTGTTCTCTTGAGTCATGATGATCACACAACAATATTCTACTCAAAACAGATCCGGCAAGAAAACGGCAAACGGAAAAAGAGAGGCGAATAAAATGACAAATTGTTGTGAAGTGGGGGAGAGGAAAACGAGAAGAAAATGGTGAATAATGTAAATTGCAAGGAGATGATATTTGTGATTAGGAACCTGGTTATGTTGAAGATCCTCCCCGGCAACGACGCTAGAAATTCTCCTTGATGGCAGCTAGAACTACGTCGATATTTCCCCGGAGAGGGAGGGATGATGCAGCACAGCGGCAGTAGGTATTTCCCTCAGTTGTGAAACCAAGGTTATCGAACCAGTAGGAGAACCAAGCAACACAACGTAAACAGCCCCTGCACATAAATAACAACACCTCGCAACCCGACGTGTTAAAGGGGTTGTCAATCCCTTTCGGGTAACGGCGCCAGAAATTGGTGCGTGACGGTAAAAAGGTTGTAATAGATTGGATAAATAGATCGCAAATAAAATAAAGTGCAGCAGAGTATTTTTTTGTATTTTTGGTTTAAGCAAGGAAAAAGTAGATTGCAAAGGCAAATATATGAGAAATAAGACCCGGGAGCCGTAGGTTTCACTAGTGGCTTCTCTCAAGAAAAATAGCAAATGGTGGGTAAACAAATTACTGTTGGGCAATTGATAGAACTTCAAATAATTATGACGATATCCAGGCAATGATCATTACATAGGCATCACGTCCAAGATTAGTAGACCGATTCCTACCTGCATCTACTACTATTACTCCACACATCGACCACTATCCAACATGCATCTAGTGTATTAAGTTCATGGAAAAGCGGAGTAATGCAATAAGAACGATGACATGATGTAGATAAGATCCGTTTATCTATATGGCGGTAGATATAGTTCTCGTCTTTTTATCATTAGTAGCAATGATACATATGTGTTGGTTCCCTTTCTGTCACTGGGATCAAGCACTGTAAGATCGAACCCACTACCGGGCACCTCTTCCCATTGCAAGATAAAAAGATCGAGTTGGCCAGACGAAACCCAAATATCGGAGAAGAAATACGAGGCTATAAGAGATCATGCATAAAAGAGATCAAAGAAACTCAAATACTTTCATGGATATAAAAACATAGATCTGATCATAAACTCGAAGTTCATCGATCCCAACAAACACACTGCAAAAGAGTTACATCATATGGATCTCCAAGAGACCATTGTATTGAAGATCAAGAGAGAGAGAGATGAAGCCATCTAGCTACTAACTACGGACCCGAAGGTCTACAAAGAACTACGCACGCATCACCGGAGAGGCACCAATGGAAGTGGTGAACCCCTCCGTGATGGTGTTTAGATTGGATCTGGTGATTCTAGACTCTACGGCGGCTAGATGAATATTTCGTCGACTTCCCTAGGGTTCTAGGATTTTTGGGGTATTTATAGAGCAAAGAGGTGGTCCGGGGGGTACTTGAGGTGGGCAAAACCCACCAGGGCGCGCCAGGGCCTCCTGGTGCGCCCTAGTGGGTTGTCCCCTCCTCGGGACTCCCCCAGGTGCAACCAGGGCACATCTGCTTCCTTTTGGCCCATAAAAAATCATCGTAAAGTTTCATGCCATTTGGACTCCGGTTGATATTGATTTCCTGCGATGTAAAAAACATGAACTGGCACTGGGCACTATGTCAATAGGTTAGTACCAAAAAATGATATAAAATGATTATGAAACATCTAAGATTGATAATAAAACAACATGGAACAATCAAAAATTATAGATACATTGGAGACGTATCACTGGTCCACCCACATATCAAATTATCGAAGTAGCGAACACGAATCGAATCAACATGATGAAAGTGACTAGATGAAATTCCCGTGTACCCTCAAGAATGCTTTGCTTACTATAAGAGATCGTTTTGGCCTGTCCTTTGCCTCAAAAGGATTGGGCTACCTTGCTGCACTTTTGTTACTATTATCATTACTTGCTCATTACAAAATATCTTGCTATCAAACTACTCTATTACTTACAATTTCAGCACTTGCAGACATTACCTTGCTAAAAACCACTTGTCATTTCCTTCTGCTCCTCGTTGGGTTCGACACTCTTACTTATCGAAAAGAGATAAAATTGATCCCCTATACTTGTGGGTCATCAATGGTCTGGAGGTAAAGAATTATATACGGGAAGTCATATTTAGGGTTCTGAAAAATGTTCGAGATTTTTCGGTATTATACCTGGAAGGTTTTAGAAGGTTCTGGAGTGGGGCCCACCTGCATGGGGGGCCCACATGGATGTGGATAGTGGGGCAATGCTCCACACCCCTGGTCTAGGTGCAGCAAGATCCCCCTAAAAGGAATAGGATCATATCCCGAAGGGATAAGATCAAAATCCCTAAAAGGGGGATAGCAATCGGTGGGCAAGGAAAGAAGGGATTTCCTTCCTCCCCCCTTGGCCAACGACCCTAGGGGCTTGGAGGGAAATACACCCGCCCCCCCCCCCCCGCCGTCGCCTATATAAAGGTGGGGAGGCACAGGGGGAAGCACCCCTTCGAACCTTGGTGCCTCCCCCTTCCCCTCCCATTACTCCTTCTCCTCCGTGTAGCACTTGGCAAAGCCCTGTCGGTGTTCCGCTGCCACCACCACTACCACGCCGTTGTGCTGGCTTAGATCCCATCTACCTCTCCACCCTCCCTTGCTAGATCAACAAAGCAGAGACATTACCGAGCCATACGTATGCACATCTCGAAGGTGACGTCCGTTCGGCACTAGATCAGATTGGATCACAAAGGGGGTACGACTACACCAACCACGATCTTTAGATGTTAACACATTTGATCTACAAGGGTATGTAGACACTCCCCCTCTTGTTGCTAGCATCTCCATAGAATAAATCTTGGGTGTCCATAGAAAAAAAATTGTTTTCCATGCAACGTTCCCCATCATCCACCTCTATGTCGGCGCCCCATGCTGCACATGTCGCCTTTTCCCTATTGACCCTGGCCATTGTCCTCCTCTCCACCGCCCACCAATTCTTCGCTTGTCAAGGTCGCACGATTCCGGCACCGTAAAAGTTTCAGAGGCGTTGAAAACGTTTCGAAGAGAAAACCATAAGTGTTTCGGAGTAACCAAAAAAATTTCAAAGGAAACCACAAAAACCATCAAGCCGGAAAAGTTTTGGAGTGCATCCAGAATTTTTCGAAGGGTTCCAGAAAGGTTCTTGGACCTCCCGGATTTTTTCGGGAGGCCCCAAGGGGCAGCACACACAAAGCACCAAGTGTTGGGAAGGGTTCCCTCATTGGGGGACAACCCTCCTCCTTTGGTGGGATGTGTTGGTGGCTCCCCCCTTTGGGGGGCAGCTCCCCTTTTTGTGGAAAGTGTTGGGAGGGGGGTTCCTTTGAGGGCAGCCTCCTCCATGTGGTGTGGCCTTTGGGTACAACCCATCTCCTTTTTGTGGGACATTTTTGGTGGTGTGGGGGGGAGGACTTTGGGCTGCCTCCTTCCACCCCACCCCTCCCCTCTCCATCTATATATGGAGGAGGAGGGAAACCACAATTCACACACAAGTTGAGGACTTGAGCTCTCAAACAATGGCATGCAATGATCTGCTTTCTCTCTCAAACTACTCCATGAAATAGTTTTGTTGTGTCGCAAGGTTGCCTAGTCTCCGGTGGAGATTAGTTCTCGGCAGCAAAGTGCTTCTGGATCGGTGACACCGTATGCTGTGGTGGAATGATCATACTTTCAATCTTTGTTCGAGGGAGAAAATTCTCGCAGTTGGAACGTTGTAAAATCCTAGCTGCGGAAATCTGCATCGATGATTTTCACCAACTCTTCTTCTGCTGCTGTCTTGAGTTGGTAATGATCAGATCAAACCTTGTATGCATCTTCACAGTGGTCCTAGGCATGTACTTAGTACATAAATTTTTGTTTTCTATTGCGTTAGCCTACAGTTCCAACAGCCACCACGATGAGCTGTGGTACACTCGTATCGTTTGTGTTCATGTCTAAACAAGTTTTTTCATATGATTGTGAATATATTCTTTGCAATATAAATTATGCTATTCATCGTATAATAATGCCTATATATCTTTATGTTGCAAATTGCAATATTTGTATATGTGTTAAATTGTTACGATGCTAAGAGTTAAATATAAAGATTGTGTTGCAATTGCTATGTGATAATGACATTGAGATGATGATATCAAACAAAAACATGTAGCAATTGCTATGTTATAATGTCGTTCTGCTAATAGTTACAAAAAGAATCGTGTACAATTGCTATGCCATTGTGATGTATGTTCAACTATCATTGTTCTATATGTTCAATTTTTCTGGCACATTGTTTCAATATATTAGTAAAGATTTTTCATTTTACCTTATTCGCTCTTGACTATCCTGCAACCCTAGGCAGCTGCCGCCACTCCTCCTCCCGTGACCACCCTCTTCTCTCTCTCTCTCTCTCTCTCTCTCTCTCTCTCTCTCTCTCTCTCTCTCTCTCTCTCTCTCTCTCTCTCTCTCTCTGGCCGGGTGGCGGCGGTGGTCGCCTCCATGGCCGGAGGATCTGTGGGGATCGGTATCCGGCATACTCTTAGGAAATGGTTGGTAGCGGCGGCCGGTGATCTAATCCCCATTCAGATCCATCCAGTGTGCCCCTTGGCCAGCCGGCGACATGTGGAGGGCTCGGTGAGGGGCGGTTGGATCTCCTCTACCTGCATTCCGGCGGTTGCGTGCATCTTCATGGCGCGGCTCCCCACGGATCCAATCACATGTGGAGTCGGGGTGGAGCGAATGCCGGTGAAAATCAAGCCGACTTCGGTCATGGTGGACAATGGCGGCATCTTTGATGTTGTCAGCGTTCTTGGAACTAGGGTACCCAGACTTGCCTGCCTGCGACCCACGGCGTGGATCCATCGATGACCTGGTATGGCCCATCTACAACACCGACAAGACACGACCCCTTGCAAGGGGCCAAGCCTCGTGAGGCGGATGGCGCCAAGACCTCCGGAGGGAGCGGCCTCCCCATGTTGCTCCCGGGGAGCGGAAATTTCTATGCAGGCGCCCAACCTCATGAATTTGCAGTGACGCAAGCCATGACAACCAAGGCCAGGAGGGCGCCAGCGGGCGCAGAGAAGACAGTTTCCTCTTTAGTGCTAAGGAGGCAAGCGCAGGCGCGGGGTCCCGAGGAATCAGGCAAATGTTTCCATTCCCGTGCAACAAGACCAAGACCGCCAGGACGGCAAGACGGATGTCATCGCCGATCCCAGCGCAGCGTCACGACCAGAAGCTTTGCAGACGAAGACCACCTTTCTTCAGGATAAGATGTACTACTTGTCTTCTTTCAAATTGGCCACTGTGGGATCCCTTCCCACCTACGCTTTGGGGGAAGAGGACCAAGGCCACTATAAGTATAGGCTAGCCGCCACCATAGGAGGGGGCGATCTGATCCCCTCAGCTCATTCACTCACCAGAGCAGACCTCGCGAGGTTGTTCTTCCCTTGTACTAGTTCATCCTCAGCCCCTCGTGAGGCAAATCCACCACAAAACAGGAGTAGGGTCTTACACCGCAAGGTAGCCCGAACCTGGGTAAACTGTCGAGTCCTTTCTCTTCCTTGTTCATCGAGCTAGGCTATGGGGGTGATGGATTGGTTGGCTGGAGAGGTTGAGTTCTTCGCACACGCCCCAGAGTTCGAACATTTCTTAGGTCTGCGGAGCCCTGAATCTGACAGATGTTGTTTCCTTGTTGAGGCACCATCGGTTGTAGTCTGTGTCACCTTGCTCAGGCTACTCTGGGGGAAACCCTAGATCTGGGTGTCCTAGATCAGATGATGTTGGCATCTTTGGTGCCTTTTCCCTCTTGGGGGCATCATATTGGAGCAGGTGCTGGCTGGAGGGGACAAGAGGTAGTGCGGTCTTGCATCTACCGCAACGACAATGACGAGTCTCGACGGTGTGGTGCAACGGAGTCTCGGCGATGGGACGTGTGTGGATGGACGCGCAGGGTGGTGGCACTATCTGGCGGCGTGGTGCCCTTGACGACGGTTGGGCCTGGCAAGGTCAATGTGTTGATCCCTCCTGAAGATGAGATGACAGAAGATGGCGGCGGCGGATTCTAGAGCGTGTGCATGTGGTACATGCGGAGGGTCTGCTAAACCGGTTGGTGCTCTCGGCTCGCCGTAGGACGGCTTGGCGAGGCCACCGAGTTATATGGTCTGTGTTGATGCAAGCTCAGTGCACATCGTCAAGCTTGCATGCCTGCAGGTCGACTCTAGAGGATCCCCGGGTACCGAGCTCGAATTCGCCCTATAGTGAGTCGTATTACAATTCACTGGCCGTCGTTTTACAACGTCGTGACTGTGTGCATCCTTGGATGCAGAGGTTGGGGATTTCAACCTCCTTTCCGGAAAAAAATTGATTCCCTCTCATCTGATTTGGACACTTATCAAACATATATAGTTATTTCGTCGCACGACACAAAAAGATCATAGCATTTTCATTACCATTCTAAGTATATCATTATCAAATAGCTAGTTCTCACATGCTACCCACTAGTGCAAATCATCACCCCACACGGTTCACCCCCCCCCCCCCCAATCGCACACAATTTCACTAACCATGTGGTTGCGTGGATTTGTGATTGGGGGTTCATTGCAGAGGGAAGGACAATCATGTGCGATGGGGTCGCCGTCCCACATGTTTGCCGTGGAGGAATTGTTTGTAGTGACGTGAACAGTCGCATACAATTGGCTCAACGGAACATCCATCCATCCCACACGATTCATTACAAAGAAAACATGTGTGCAATGTAGTGCATCGCATATGGTTGTCATTGCACAATTGTGTGTTGTGCTGGTTCATCACACACGATGTTTTAATGGTAGAACATGTGCGTTATTTGGTCTACTGCACTTTGGTTCAATCATTTGTGTTATGGTTGTCCATTGCACATGGTTTGTTTTTCTGGACTGTGTCGAACGTAATTTTTGCATAATTTATTCCATGCAATAAGCAAATTGGTCAGAATTTTAATTTGAACCTAGACCCACAACATAATTCATATCAATCAAACATACCCAAACATAACAAATGGTCAACCACCATTGCATAATTAATGGATATCACAATAGCACCATAGCATACATATACAAGTGGCACAGTAGCAGTACTCATTTGACATCTAAAATCTTTAACATCATCAACATCATAGACGGTAACATTCTAGGTGAAGACCTGCTGGGTTGTTGGCGAAGCAGAAAAAGCGAAATGCCCATAGTGTGGTCTCCTCCATGCGTATGGCACACACAACTTCACTCCAATTCCTATGGATGAGTGCCCGGCTGTCCTTCGCCTTCTTGATGAACACTTGAAGATGATAACAGTGCTGTTGCTCATAATTTATTATTATGTCCCTTGCCTCATTAGCAAGCCGATGCTTTGCGATGTAAGACTGAGTGAACAGTCCTGGAAAGCACTGAAAAAGAAAATATTCAGATATTTGTTGTCCACACCCTCCCTTACCCCCCCCCCCCCCCCCCCCCCCCCCCCCCCCCCCCTGTGCATTCGAAGGTGCAGGAAAACCCAAACCTTGGGTGCTGAATACATCAATCTTTAAATATCACTCCGTTTTCTGCATTTGCTTTAAGATATAGCATGATCACTTTCATGTATTCTGGAGTTGTTCTTGCTAATTGTAACTTACACACTCAGGTTTTACATGGTGGATTCAATCATCGAATTCAAATTGGCTACTTTTGGAGACCTTATATTTCAGTAGGGGCATAGAATGAAAAGTAATTTCAAGTTTGTGAAGTTAGATGATTGAATCACATAAGTTCAAAGAGGTATGCAGTTTTGTCAACAGAAAATGTACTAACCGTTATGGAAAGCCGGTTGGTATCTTTTGATGTATATATGTCCTGAAGAATTTAGTCAACCGGGTGTCCACCCAAAACTGTCTTGTATAATATCTTTCCCAGTAAAATGCTGCCTATTATATACCTGCAATAGCGTACTTATTTCATTCATGAATTTTTCAGGCATGCAAGCAATAAACAAAAATGAAATTTGTAGGTTTCCTGTAACAAATTATTGTCCCAACAAATAATGAAAACTCCTATTTTTGCAGATTCTTCAAAGAATAATTTACCCAGTTTTGGAGATTAAGAGGAGAGATGAATTTAAGAGTTCTTACATAAATTTCGAGGTATCATAAATAGTCCAGCACTTCCATCTCATCATATGAGCCCCTCTGGCCCTTTATAACTCTTGGTCTGTCATTGACTATTTCTAGGACCTAGCCATTAGAGTTGAAAATCAGAAACCAAAAAATGTTTTGTCCAAAATCCTTATCATTAGAGAATAAGGAAAACATGTTTATGTGCATCAACATATTAAATTTTACTACTCAAACAGGCTTAAATTTTCGAGAAATCAAGTCATTTCTTCATTAAAACTGGAAAAATATCATGATGTTACTGCAGATAGTACATATATGATGCGGCTACAACAATTAACCACAGCATGGATTTAGCAAATTAATCCTAACGTAGCAAACACTAAATGTTTGTAGAAGAGCACACTACTTAGGACAAAACATGGGATGTCATGAATTAGGCCAAAAGGAATAAATTTACCTCTGGTCTCGAATGCAGTACACCATAAGACATGCCCACATCAACACACCAAACTTTACCATCACATTTGCTGGGAACAAAGAGACAGTCATCTATAGCTTATTTGAGAAAATATTGGTATCTTGTCTTTACCCAATTTAGAACAATGTATACCAGTTCACTCCACGAGTCTGGGGAGTGTGTCCGACGACCATTCCTTTAGCTCCAACAGATTTCAATGTTTGTTCAGCGATAATAGAAGATAGCTGAAACCAACAAAAATATTTGTATGATAATTATGTTAAGCATGTGACAACAGTTCTGTAACTAGCAAACATTTTCCATGGTGAAAAATGAAACCATATGTTTAGTGGGTTGGATCTTCTCACATCCCAAGAACGCCGCGTCCTTTCGACTGAATCTTGAGAGTACAAACGAGTCCATACTACACTGTCATATCCTCTGGTAGCTATGAAGGGGAGATCGGTATCATCGATGTCTTCACTTGAACATTGCATCCAATTCGATACTTCCTTGTTGATGCGTTCGATCCCGTATTCAACTATGGAGTGGAAATGGACTTAGAATCTTAGATAACACTTACAGAAATATGTGATATCAACTGGAACATATTAGGTGATCTGTTTTATATTAGAAGCGGAATTGTAAATGCCGAGCTCAAATCACACGATCTCTTGAGCGACTCACCATGATGGGGAAGAAGGCCACCATGGCAAAACATCCAGTCATTGACATTCAGGACAACAGGATGTCGTGCCAATTCGCAAGCTAATGGTCCACCTTGCTTAAAAAGTGATGCTCTTGCAGCGAACCCTTTATTTTTCTGTCTTGGCATTTGGAGGGAAATGTCTCAGAAGCAGATGAGAATACATCATTACTCATTTTTTGAAGGCTATTCATCGAATGAAATGCTGCTGGTTATTTCTTTTATTTTCATTTTGTTGTGGATTTGGGATGTACTTACCGATGTAGTAAAATTGGAAATGTACATATTACAATATGAACATTGTACATTCGAATGTGGTTAATTGAACAAGCTCAATCATTCTTCATTGACAGTCAATGCTTTGTTACCTTGACAAAGTTCAAAGGAAGCCAGTCACCATTAGGCGACACCCGATATTCTTCCTTCCACTTTTGAGAAACATTAACCCAGTTGAGGAAAGCATCATCCCACTCGCCATCAAATTCCTCCAAGTATTCCAGGAAGCGTATACACTCATCAAATGATCCTGGATCGACGTACCGGAAATCGCCTTCCACATTCATGGTTTCATGATTTCCGTTTACCTAACATTTTTTTTCTTAAGTATTACAATGTTGTAGAGTACTTAGAAGGACATGAAGTAATGGTCAAACCTGAAACACAGCACCGCCTTGAGATTTTGCTTGCACATTGAGTGAACTCAACAGGGACAGTATTGCGATTTCATCTTCTCCACGGTCAAGGATATCCCCAACTTGAACCAGAACCTGTACACAAGCACATCACACACATTTCTAAAATAAAAAAAAAAGAAGCACATCACACATTTGTCTAAAAGGTTCAATTTTAAACACACTCCACCTGAGAGCAGTAGAGAACACAGACACAGTATGCTAAAGTAGTGCTTGGTTCGGCTTGAAGCCTGACTATGAAACGTCCATATTAACCATACATTTCCAAAACCGTTTAACCTGAACTCTTGTCCGATTTTTAATAATGTTTTGCATTTCTTGCCTTTCAAAAATATTAGAAGTTTCCTGTATGTAGGAAAATGCTATGAAACAGTAACCTGCATAACATCGTCCCAAAATATGACTATTTTTATCCAGTGAAAAACAAAAGAACTTGCGTTTTTGTATGGAAGGAGAATGATCATATTGGTAGAGGAAATTACTATAGCAGGTTTTTTTTGGAACCTTAGATAGGCAAACAAAGGCCCAAACCTTATCCATTACGGTGGTTTTGGACCTCTGAATTTCGAAATTTTTGAAAGTGTTACTGGGAGCAAGGACTGCTATAGAATGAGAACTTGCAAAGATTCATTAATAATAATATTATTTATGTCATAAACAAAAAATGCAAATGTAATCTTTATCTATTGTCATTTTTCCTGCATACACAAAGCCATATTGTTTTGAACTCTGTGGGTTATAGTTTCAGAGCATTCCCTATATCTATGATATTTTATAGTTTTGGGAAACCCCAAAATGCATAATCATTAACCAAAAGTGGATTAGAGTTCAGGTTAAACAGTTGTAGAACATTCAGAATTAAATATAGATACAAACTTTAGGATTTTAGTCTAACCAAGCACCACAATTCAGGATTCAGAATGGACCATTGTCTATTCTTAACAAGACCATTGTCTATTAAAAAACGGTAAAAAGCTAAGATGCCCTACATTTTGGCAAGGAGATTACGAAGGCTATTCTACAAGAAAGCGCTATCTAGCCAATCCCTTAACAAGAGCCTAGAAATGGAAATCTTAAAAGAAACGGATAATAGAACTTCAAATATGGTGTAAACATAGCAGTACCGTCTGCCCGCCTGTCCATACATGACAATCTGATTCCGTGCTCAGGACACCGGCCATCACCAGTGCAGCCCTCGTTTGGTGGAGATCACCATGGAGGTCGCCAACTGCAACGCAAAGTACTTGTTCAGATCACATATTACTATGAAAAACCAATGTCAATCAATTTTCAAAACACAAAGGCCAATTTCACTTGGTCTCTAACTCTCTATTACTGTTACTCTTCTTCTTTTCTACTGGCACCAAATTAATTAACCAAAGAGATGATCGAGCACATCTGCACATGTGTGATTAGGCAGGATACTGGCAAGCACAAGCATGCGGTTGCAAATGGCTCGGCGCTTGGCCGTTGAACGAATACACAGAGCTGTCTATTTCTTCAGAACGAAAAAAAAAAGCGAACAGACGATAGTATACGTACCAGCGACAATGCGGCGGCCGGGGGCGGAGACGAACGTGGGCGGGTCCCCGGAGACGATGATCGGTCCCCCGGCTGCCGCCGCGGCGCGGCAGGAGAAGGAGCCACCGTCTCTGTGCTGCCTGCTAGGACAGACGACAGAAGACGAGGGGCTCGGGCCGGAAATGGCCGCCGTGCGCAGCCGCAGCCTGAAAGGAAGGACGGCCATGTCGCGGCAGGTGGCGGCGGCTCCGTGTACGTGGCTGCCAGTCGGCCAGGTGAGCTAGAGAGAGAGACGAGAAGATGAGCGTGCGCGTGCGTACGCTGTAAAAAGCGTGGAGTGAAAGGGCTCCGGCTCCGCGGCTCGTCCATGATCTTCTTCTCAGCCAGTCATTTGCGGATGACTGTCTTCGCCCGCCACACCGCGTCGGGTGCCGGGTGCCGGCCTGGGCCACGAAGCCACACACCCTCTCTCGATGTCTCATGGGCTTCTCATCTCTGTTTCTCTCCCTCGCAGCCTACTTTCTCGGGATTCCCTGAGTAAAAAAATTGAGGGCCTCTTTGATTCGCCGGATTTGTAAAATGCAGAAATCTCTACTTTATTTGCTTAAAAAGAATGAAAAGATTCTTGCGTCAACTATTCTTTCTACCACCTTTTCGTCCGTCCTCCCATTCGTTACCATTTTTTATGGTTAACTCTAATACCGACCAGACATCTTTGATAATCCTTTTAATAAAAGTTGGCGCGGGGAACCCCTTTGATTAAAAAACAACTTTGACAATTCAATAAATAGAAAAATTCATGGTCCGTAAAAAAAAATCGTGATATATCTGCTGACTTAAAAAAATGTAAGGTTCAATTTCCTGCCGCACCAGCCTTTTGCGCCTGATTTCATCTGCCCTTCTTTCTCCGCTATTTTTTTCCATAAAGCATAAATAGGCTTTAATCATGATGACTCCTAGACTACCCCCCCCCCCCCCCCCCCCCCCCGACCTGTTCTCATTTTGGATCCCCCTCGCCCCACCCATCAAAACCTCTAACCCTTTCCTCTCATGACCTGAATCTAGCGACACCATATCGCACCAAGCCCATGATGCCCACGAGAACTTTTTTCCTCTCACAAAAACCCTACCCCCCCACTCACACACACCCCACCCAAACCCTTTAGCAACCGCCACAGGCGAAGCGCGCGGTGAGATGGTGCTCGACCTCCTCTTAGTCTGCAGCCAAAATGCAGTTTAACCTTTTGCAACTGTAATTTTCAAAAAATCTTAAGAACATTCGAAAAAATGTTTGTTTCCTTGAAAAGATCAGGTTTAGAATGTGCCATTTTAAAAAATGGTATAAAATGTAAAAAAATTGTGCAATTCAAAACATTTTTTCGTACCATTCAAAAAAATATCACAATTTAAAAAAATCATGTGTTTCGAAAATATGTTTGTGCCATTTAAAAAATTATCAATGTAAAAAGTTCCATATCATTCAAAAAATGTTTCAATGTTTATTTGAAAAATATTTAAAGCTCGTTCACAAAAATAATCACAGCATTTATTTTTTTAAATGTTTTTTGTGATGGTATTTAAGAAAATTTTAATAATTTATTTAAAAACTTAAAGTGTATAAAAATATTTTAGATGTATATGAAAAATGTACAATGTGTATAAAAGAAGTTGACGTCCAAAAATATATTTCAAAAAATCATTTATTCAAACAATATTAAAGGTGTTTAAAAAATGTTCATGCAATTCAAAACATTGTTTCGTACCATTCAAAAAATATATTAAAATTTAGGAAAAATCATGCATTTCAAAAGTATGTTGTCTGTTAGTTAAAAAATTATCAAAGTAAAAAAGTTCCATATCATCAAAAAAATCAATTTTATTTGAAAAATATTTAAAAACATATTCACAAAAAATGATCAGAACATTTATTTTAAAAATAATTGTGAGGGTATTTCAAAAAATTAATCATGTATTTAAAAAAAGTTTAATGTGTATAATAATATTTGACATGTATACGGAAAATATACAATGTGTATGAAACAAGTTGACATACAAAGATATATTTCAATCAATCATGCATTCAAAAAATGTTAAAAAAGTTACCCGATGTATACAAAAAGTGTACAATGTGTATGAAAAAGTAGGTGTTGTTGAAATGAAGGGAAAATAAAAATAAAAACCCCAAGTTAAACCGGTGAAACTAGGGGGAGGGGGACAAAGAAAATCAAAGAAACCCGAAGAAAAAAGCGAAGGAAAGAGTGAAAAACACAAATAAAAAGGAAAAAACTAATAAAACAGTGAAAATCGAAAAAGAAATAAAAACGCTCGTGCATAGGCATCTAGCCTCGAGCAAGAGGCAAGTCGGAGCTACATCTCAAAATAAGCAAGAAATAGCTCCCACCCTTCGCCACCACACGTCTCAAGGTCTCTGCCTCTCGATGACAGCGTGGGCCACAAACTCTCTGTGGGCTTATCTTTTCACTGTCTCTAACATACGGGCTTTCTCATGATTCAAGAAAATCGAGGGCCTTTTTGATTCACCGGATTTGTGAAATGCAAAATTAGGGGAAAACACAGGGAGCTCCTACTTGACGCTCGTTGCGTCCAACAGGGCGCCGACGCACAGGGGGCAACGCGACTTTTGCACAAGCACGTCGCCGCAGTGCGCCAATTGGGCCGGCCCATTGGAGTGCGCTGCAAATACAAGGTGATAATTTGCAAAAAAAATAGCAACACGTGATAGCTGGGAATCGAACACAGCACTGCAGACTTGCACTAGCACCCTACTAGCCACAAGGATGGAAGCGCTCAGTTGACCAAACTACAGCGGAAACCTACAAGAACTAAAGAAAGTATAAGACTATTTGAAAAACATCCTTTACGATTTTCCAAATAGCAAAAACAAAACGTGAATGTTTTATCAAACACGAACATTATTAGAATTTTTTTACAAATTTTGAGAAAACTCAAACATTTTTCAACACACAAACGAATTTTGGAGACGTGAACATACTTTTTAGAACGGAAACATTTTTTAAAATACCCAAAAACCTGAACAGGAACAATTTTTCAAATTTGGAAACACAAATAACTTTTGAATTTCCCAAACATTTTTGGAATTTGTGACATTTCTTTAAAGCACAAGCATTTTCTGAATCTTGAGAACCAATTTTGAAACGGAGAACAAATTTGGAAGCACAAACATTTTTTGAGTCTTTGGAACAAATTTGGAAATGGAGAACAAATTTGGAAGCGCGAACGATTTTTAAAGCATGAACATTTTTTCAATCTTGAGAACAAATTTTGAAAACTCCTAAACAAATTTGGAAGCGCAAACAATTTTTTAAAGCACGAACATTTTTTGAATCTTGAGGACAAATTTTGAAATAGAGAACAATTTTGAAAAATCCTGAACAAATTTGGAAGCGTGAACAATTTTTTAAAGCGCAATCATTTTTTTGAATCTAGAGAACAAATTTTGAAATAGAGAACAATTTCAAAAAATCCCAAACAAATTTGGAAGCGCAAACATTTTATGAAATCTGGTATATTTTCTGCATTTCGAAAGTTTTGAACTTTTTGTGTAACGGGAACAAATTTTGAATTGGAGAAAAAAATTGATAACTTAAAATTTTGTGAAAATACGAACAAATTTTGAATTTTTTCAATTTCTTTTGAGAAAAAGAGAAGAAAAAGAAAAGGAAAAAGAAAGAAAACAAGAAAAAATCAGGAACATTTTTCGAAATTGTGAACAAAATTTTGTAAATGTGAACACTATTTCAGAAATATGAACAATTTTTGACAAAAAGAACATTTTTGAAAATTCTGAACCATATATGAACTTTTTGAAAAGCTTACAAAGAAAAAGTAAAAAAAAAACAGAATAAGACAAAGAAAACGAGAAAAAAGAAAGACAGAATAAGACTAAAGAAAAAACAGTAGAAGGAACAGATGGTTTTTTCCTCGGTTTTAGTTTCTTTAAGTTTAGCATTGCTATTATAATAGATCCACGGGCCAGGCGCTGTGGCTAGCTTGGTGTGTTCCGCTACTGGAGGTTGTAGGTTCGATCCCTAGCGCGATCGTTTTTTGCGGTTCATCTCGCGAGTCGAAACCACTAAAATGGGCCGGCCCAGGGTGAGCTGCGCCCTGTGCGAAGCAGCGACTACTTGCCGCAGTAAGCGGCGAATAGGGAATTCCGAAAACACAGATATGCAATGGCATGTCACCCAGAATTAGTGTGGACGGTTGATTATGCTCAAGAAAAAGATAGGATTTTTCACATAAAGGTCAAAGTGGATGGTAATTTTGTTATGGAAACTAGCAAAATGACTCCTAAGGAAAATGTTATATGAGAAGGGGGCTTATAAATCCAGATGGAGAAAGTACCAAGTCTCATTGAGCCTCTGACTATAAAATTTTAAGGTAAATACACTCGTGGTGCTTGAATTTGCTGTGGATGTTCACTTTAGTGTCTGAACTTAAAAAATACGCCAAACTGGTTCTAAAACTTGGCACGAACACGCAAATACGGTGCTAATCATGTTCGTAGACATAAAGTACGTCGACATGGCATCGTATGTGCCTGACGTGGCACTGACATTGCAAGGGGCCCACTTGTAGCTATGAAACATGATAACTTAGTAATCTATGACTATGATTAATGGGCCCGGCTGTTAGTAATTAGGAAAATTAACATAAAAATGCCCTAGACGGGAATCGAACCTGCAACATGATGCTTGGTCCATGCTTGCGCTAGCCAACAAAACCAGAATTTGTATTGACGATAATGGTGGCCCTTCTGGCTTATATTTTTTTTGAGTAACGGCCCTTCTGGCTTAATGTTGTTGAACCAAAAACTGTCGTGTACATCAACGGGCTGTAGGTAGTGGCCCAGTTTGCAAGGGCTATTTTTTAATGTAAAAATTATGTAAATAATAATCATAATAATTAAAGTTAGATTCAAATATTCACGTGTAATAAATAATTACCTCATGCTACACAAATATCCGTGTGCAGACCAAATAAATACAAAGTGGTTTGCAAAAAAATAATTTACTTTTTAGAAAATACTATTTAAAAAATAATCAATGGGTATTAAAACATGTTTGTAAATACAAACATTTAAAATACACAGTCATGGATTATATTTAACAAGGGGATGAACTCCAAGGCCACAGGTCTGAAAAAAGAACGAACTTTCTGATTACTGCAAAAAAGATATCAAACCAGTTGGGTGATTCTTTAAAGAGATATGAATATTTAAAATATATAGTAATGAAATAACATATGAATAATAACAATGTTTGTATAATATAAATAATATATTTATTTTATATTACAGTTTTCTAAATATTCTTTCAATTATTCAAACATTTTAATATTTATATACATATTTCTAAATATTTGTATTTGCAAACATTTTTAAGTACTTATGGGTTATATTTAAAATATTAACTAGGAATGTGCCCGTGCATTGCAATGGATCCAAAGTAAAATAATACTTGCTCACAAACTTGAAAAAAGTACTCTAGTTTTGATATACATATATCACTAAAAATATATTATGTTTCACTCAAAAAAAATTCTCGAGCTGTTTTGATGAGGTGAGGGAGAGATGTGGTTGGTTTCAAGATACTAAAGTGTTTTCTAGACATTGGCACAGAGAAGTGAGCTATTTTTGCAAAAAGATCACAACTTACCTCACAGTTTTTAGATGTAGATCTAATGGTCGAAAATAACGGATGGCAGACACACCATCATCATCAACTGAATCTTTTATAGGAGTAGAGATTTCTAAATTATAAGTTAATATTTTTAAAATTTACAGTTTTAATAAGTTATTTTATTGTATACCTCTGGATATTTATATTGTGTGCACACTGATTTTTGTGCGGCATGAGGTAATTATTAGTAACACATGAATATTTGAATATAACTTTTTTTGATTCTGATTATTATTTACTTTAAAAAAATAACGTCTGTAACATGAGCCACTGGCTGCAGCCCATTTATGGACAGAAGAGTTTTAATTAAAATACATTAAGAATGAGAGGCCGTCTTAGCTATCAAATCATATTCTATGTTGTGGCTAGTGTGACCAGCGGCATTTCCTATTTAGCGCTGCAGGCGTCGGTTATAGCTGTTTCCGCAAACCGGCGCCTGCAGCCACGTTAACTGGGCCTGGCTCATCTTTTTCCTTTCCTTCCTGTCGTGAGGACAAAAAAGGCGCATTTTGGATGAGAATCGATCCCGCAACCTCAAGGTCGTTCGCCTCAGCACTAAGCACAGCACTAACACGTATTAGTTGCCCAAAAACTACTGCTTCTTCACTTTTTCTTTACAATGATTCCTTTTTCCTATTTCTTTTTCCTTTTTATTCGAACTGTTTTGTTATTTTTTTCTTCTTTTTCTTTTTTCTTCTTTTCGGAACGGTTTTATATTTCTTTTGCTAATTTGAAAGAACTATTTTTCAAAATCGGTGAACTTTCTTTCACAATCAATGAACTCTTTTTCAAGATCGATGAACTTTTTTCTAAATCGATAAACTTTTTTTCTAAATTGATGAACTCTTTTTCAAAACTGATGAACTCTGTTCACAATCCATGAACTTTTTAAAAAAATGGATGAACTCCTTTTCAAAATCGATGAACTGTTTTTCGTAATTGATGAACTTTTTTCAAAATCGATGAACTGTTTTTCAAAATGGATGAACTGTTTTTCAAAATGGATGAACTGTTTTTTAAAATTGATGAATTTTTTTAAATTCGGTGAACTTATTTCAAAATTGATGAACTCTTTCCCAATTTGATGAACTTTTTTCAATTTTTTAGAACTTTTTTCCAAATTTGATGATTTAAAAAAATGGATGAAGGTTTCCAAATCTGTGAACTTTTTTGAAATCTCATTTTTTTTCTTTTTTTGTGATTCTTTCGTTTTAAGTTTTCATCTTTTTTCTAAAGTCAACGGTAGTCAACTGGTCAACCGCGACCATACAAACAGCCTCTCGATCGAGCGAGGGACCAGTCAGGGCGAGTTTAGCGAGCGACTGGGCGTGGTCGCCACATGGGCCAGCCCACGATTCAGCGGCTGTAGGCGCCAGCTCCCTTAGCTGGCGCCTGAAGCGCCAACTAGGAGCTCCCGTGACCAGCTCACAAGCAGTAGGTTGCTGGTTCAAATCCCTTCTGGCGCATTTTTCATATTAATTTTGCTAACGTATTGACAGGCAGGCCCATTGATCATAGAGACAGATAGTATTCAAGTAATTATGTTTTGTAGATGGGCCCCATGCCATGTCAGTACCACATCAGCCATATACGGTGTCATGTCGACGCATTTTACGTCTATAGACCGGATTAGCACCGTATTTGCACATTCGTGCCAAGTTTTAGAACCAGTTCGACGTATTTTTCAAATTCAGGCATTAAAGTAAACGTCCATGGCAAGTTAAAACACCGCTGGTGTATTTACCTCTAAAATTTTCTTAGTGAAGTCTTAAACTTTGTAAACTGTTTAACTTTAAGTCTAGCATAGTTTTAGACAGCGGTATAAATGTAGGCTAGGAATTTACAATCTTTCATTTTACAGGTTCCCAACCTGCAGCATCCCTTGCGTTCACAATTTTCCTACTTTTCGAAACTTCGAAGGTGCAAACCCACCCTAAGAACCAAGACCCATGCATGGAGAGTGCTAAAAAGTAAGAAATGAAAACAAACCATTTCTTTTCTATATCTATACCTATGTTGAATTAATACAATACACACCTTTTTCAAAAAAAAAATCCTGTGTAGTGTGCCTATAAGAACGAGTTACATCCGTTGGATTATTTAAATCGAACGGCTCACGGTTCAAACATGTTAATTTGTAATAAATGGAGCCGTTGGATCATAGCGGTGCATGGAGAATCATCTAATTTGAAATAAAAACTACTGCAAAATCAAAAAAAATCCTGCTAATTTTTTTTTTGAGACATATAAATGAAAAATCCTGCTAATGCAAGGAGGACCATCGGCTCCGTCGTTTTCAGAGAGTGGCCGCGGGGCCCAGCAAGGCGGAGACATGGGCGACCCACATAGGAGCATAGGAGGAGTCGCGTCGCTCTCCGGTGGCCCGAAAGCGACGTTCAGCTGCACAGCACCGGCACCCGCGCGTGGGCCAGCGAAAGGCACGTAAAAGAGCGCGACGCGCGGCAAGGCAGGCAATCAGTGGAGGCAGAGAGACGACGTCTGTTCCTTCCTGCCCCTCCATACACGTACGTGGCGTGCTCCCGTACGAATGCCTCTGCCGTTTCTTTATGTCGACAGGCTGACTGACAGAGATCCCTCTTCAAGGTTTTTTTTAATATATAATGCGTGTCTCAGTTCCGGGCTTCCGGCACCCATCTAGACATCGATTTCACAGAAATAAAAAGAGAATGGAACCCTATCTTATAGGGAGAAAAATGACAGTTTTTGACATATTTTCTTTTCTTTGTTATTAGCACAGGAGTGAATGTACGTGTGCACGCACGCCTTCTCACAGTTGTGTTTGTGTTCCTCTTAACACATGTCTATTTTTTAAAAAAGAAGGATAACCCGGCATATTTTTTTTAAGTTATAACCTCAGCTTTTGCATTGAGTGATGCAAACAACCATATATATTATTAAAAAAATGCAAAATCCAACAGAACAACATCAATCCAGAAAAAAATAAAATAAAACCCGAGGTCACATGCCTCGCGACAGTAACACCATCAGATAGTCACTAACCCTATGATATAAGAGGAAATCGAAATGAAAAATACACAACTCCTAAGCTACGTCTTCAAGAAGGAATCGTTGCACGTGCCCCAATGATGACGAGTCCAACACAAGGTTGAACTTTGGATTCTCATCCCCGAAACCAAGCTTCAATCCACTACCTTCAGCAGGGGCACCACTCAGACGCGTGTCCACACTAATTAGAGATGTTGTGTTTTCACCGAAGTGCACAAAGTCGTCATTGAAGCCGTATGTAACATCGTCCCTTATCCAGCTACCAACGCCTCCATAATCGGACGCCTCTGGAGAAGACACCAGAAGACAGACGTCCCATACCGCCTACCTCCCGCCACTGCCGCACTACCTTCGATCAAGCAGCAACAAAGCTAGACATGACACTTCCCAGAGCCAATGTGCAGCACGTTCCTGTAGCATGCATGACTTGATGCCTCCGCATGAGACTCGTGCGGCATCCGCCAGCTGTGCATCGAGGCTTCACCTGTCGGCGACAGACACTACCACGACTCCAAAAGAGGCACATGTGTCACCTGTCGGGCGCATTGAATTGAGGAGACGTCCCATACCGTCGCTAGCTATAGAAAGGCCGTCACCATCTCAAGATTCAGACTCCGAGTTGCCTACAGGACCACGGAGTCCACCGCCGTTGAATAAGAGGGGCCGCCGCCCCGATTTCGGGCGCTACAAGGAGCACCCACCGTCGCGACAACCGCTGTCGTCGTCCATACAATGGCAACCGCTGTCGTGATCCCGCATCAAGCTCCATAGACGCCGGAGGAAGCTTCGGAGGAAGCTCTGGTAGCCACGCGTATCCTGCGACACCCCTGGGAACGGGATCCCGAGATCCACCACCATCGGCGTCGCCACAAGGATCCATCACCTGGCCGTCATCCCCAGTGGAGGGGACGCCGTCACCACCATGACTCGAGCCGCCGCTCCGAGGATCGTTGATCGGTCACATCCCCTCCCGATCCACCCTCCCCATGAAGCCGCTGGAGCAACGCCGAGCCGCAAGGATGGACGGTCATTAGAGGATGATCTCGCGTCGCCCATCCCTCCAGACAGTCGGGCTACAGCCAAGCTCCCCGTCATTTTCCATCATGGGTGATCGTTAGGTTCCCCCCCCCCCCCCCGCGCGCGATCGCCCTGAAGGGGGCGAGACGAGGAGGTGTGAGGGGTTATGAGAGACACATATTTGAAAGTAGATTCACTTTCACTCATCCAAAACTGAAAAACCTCGCTTGTATGTGAAAGAGAATACATAGATTTGAATTCTTAAATTTTAGTCATGCCGTCACGCGGGTGGATATTTTCTTTTAGAAGTGTCTACGATTTAGTTTAATGGCTATTTCGTAGTCGGTATTGATAATTGTTTGATCAAAACATTTTTATACATTTTTTGTATTTTTATGGATAGCATGCTTATATAGGATAGTTCTTAGTGGTGAGCCCAAAATAATGATTGCTCGAGCCTCTTCTCAAAAAAGAAAATGATTGCTCGGTGGCTTAAGAAATAGAAAATCCTTTTATTTTTCTTCACTACAGATGATGTATACACATATAATGTCACTGCACACATGCTTACCGGTCTCCGTGACACATGTATGTAATTATTTTGACAATAAAAAAAAGGAGAACGAAGAGGAATTAGAAGTCACCCGTCGTTGCTTTTTTAGGAGAAACTCCAGAAGTGAGACTTGAACTCGGTCTGGCGACATCCCCATTAGGTATTGTCTACTAGTTGGCACTGACTCAGCTATAATCACTAGTAGAAAACAGGGCTTTGGTCCAGGCTGGGTCAGCCCATTAGTTCCGGTTTAGTCCAGAACCGGAACCAATGGGGGCATTGGTCCTGATTCGTGAGCCCAGAGGGCCGGCCGGGCCACGTAGGCCATTGGTCCCGGTTCATCTGAACCTTTTGGTCCCGATTGGTGGGATGAATCGGGACCAATGGGCCTCGCTCCTGGCCCATCACCATTGGTCCCGGTTGGTGGCTTGAACCGAGACCAAAGGCTCTCCTTTAGTTCCGGTTCATGCCACCAACCGAGACCAATGAAGTGCCTATATATACCCCCTCATATAAGAGCAGAGCACACTGCTCTGTTTTTTTTTGGCCGAGGGGGAGAGGGCTTGGTGGTGCTCTAGCTCACCTCCTATGCACACAAGGTGTTTGATGTAATGCCCGAGCCACACTACTTAAGCTTTCTCCTCTCCAAGCTCGACCTCCAAGCTCCATTTTCCACAATATTTGTCTAGGTTTAGCGGTCCGTCACGCCCCGTCCCCGTCTTCACCGTCGTCAATCACCCGCGCCGAGCTCATCGCCGGCACCACCGTGGTGAGCCTCTTGTTCTTATCTTTTTTCTGAAAGGAAAAATATTCTTACTTGTATGTTTACATAGATACTTGTATTATTTTCTTACTTTAATTTTGCATCTTATATAGTGCGATGGTTTTGGTATCCGCCCCCGTCGGCCCTCATCCTGTCTATGATTCGGATGTGGTATATATATTATCTTTATAACTATTGGTTCATTTATTGTTTATAAAAATTATGCCGACCAACGTGACATAGATTTTATTTATGTAGGATGTATGTGAATTGGAAATGCCAACCGACCCTATTGTCAAGAGGTTAAATTTAGTTGAAGAAGAAAACAATTTGTTGAAGGAAAAAATAAAAAAAATTGAGGAGGAGAAGATGATATTGGAGTTGCATGTTGCGGATGTCGTCGATGATCACAAGATCAAGATGGATACAATGCGCTTGAAGATTAGAAAGATTAGAAAATATGCCATTCATACCAAGGCATGGTATCATTATGTCATTGGATCAATTGTTACCTTTGTTACGGCATATCTTTCTTAAGGTAGTTTTGGTGATTGATAACAACATGTTTGCGGACTAATCTTGTGCGTTGAATTATTCACAGATTCTCCCCTGGCACGAGACGCTTTCTTCTCCTCGGAGTGTATTTCAAGACGGTGTAGCTTTTTCGTTTCTTTCTCGGTGGACTAGTTGCGTAGAGGGCACCGTACTATCAAGAAGGGGTCCGCTGGGGTTTTGCATGGGTGGAATCATCACGTACACATCAGCTTCTCATCCTCTGAGCTTTTCCTGTCCATTGAAGAGATCTCTCCTCTCTTCCTTGTTCTGTCTGGGTCTAAGCGGCAGTACCGCGCACCCAGCGGTAGTACCGCTGAGAAGCCACAAGCGGCAGTACCGCTTCGAAGCGGTAGTACCGTTGTGGCTCCACAGCAGTAGTACCGCTGGGGGCCTGGCACATCCGCCGTGTCCTCAGCATTTTTGAGAGATCCCTTCTCTCTCGCGCGCGCCCCAGTGGTAGTACCGCACTGCCTGCGGTACTACGGCCGAAGGGTCACAAGCGGCAGTACCGCTCCACAACGGTACTACCGCCCTTGACCCCACTACCGTAGTACTGCTGGGTAGTCTGGCTCCTACCCCCTCGATTCAAGAGGTCTTTTTCTCGTGTCGGGTTTTGTGGCACTAGTCATGGTTGTAGTGGCGGTAGTACCGTTCCAGGAGCGGTAGTACCGCCCTACCACTGCGGTAGTACCGCATTTGGGTCCGTTCCCTACTAAGTCTCCTCAGCGCGGCAGTACCGCAGGTTGGCGCGGCAGTACCGTCGCCTGGCGGTAGTACCGCCTCCTCTCAGCGGTAGTACCGCCCTGTGCGGGGCTGGTTGGTGGGGGGGGCAACGGGATTGTTGCCCCCACTATAAAAGGGAGTCCCCTTCCTTCTTCTTACCTACCTCTTCCTCCTCCAAGCTCCATTTATTGCTCAAGCTTCATTAAATACTCCAAGCTTCATTTCCGCCCGATCTATCTCTCTAGCCAATCAAATTTGTTGATTTGCTTGGAAGTGGTTGAGAAGGCCCCGATCTACACTTTCACCAAGGGATTTTCGATTCCCCCACTCATCCCTAGCGGATCTTGTTACTCTTGGGTGTTTGAGCACCCTAGACGGTTGAGGTCACCTCGGAGCCATATTCCATTGTGGTGAAGCTTCGTGGTCTTGTTGGGAGCCTCCGATTAAATTGTGGAGATTGCCCCAACCTTGTTTGTAAAGGTTCGGTTGCCGCCTTCAAGGGCACCAATAGTGGAATCATGGCATCTCGCATTGTGTGAGGGCGTGAGGAGAATACGGTGGCCCTAGTGGCTTTTTGGGGAGCATTGTGCCTCCACACCGCTCCAACGGAGACGTACTTCCCCTCAAAAGGAAGGAACTTCGGTAACACATCCTCGTCTCCACCGGATCCACTCTTGGTTATCTCTTACCTTTACTTGTGCAACCTCTTTATTGTTTCTACCCTTGCTTGCTTGTATGCTTGTTGCTATTGCGTCATATAGGTTGCTCACCTAGTTGCACATCTAGACAACCTACTTTGATGCAAAGTTTAATTTGGTAAAGAAAAGCTAAAAATTGGTAGTTGCCTATTCACCCCCCTCTAGTCAACCATATCGATCCTTTCAATTGGTATCAGAGCCTCGTCTCTTTATTAAGGAATTTACCGTCCAAAGAGTATGGTTGATACCGTAGACGGTGTGGAGGAACACTCCGGTGTGAATCCGATCTCGTCAACGGGAGATGGGGAAACTTCGGTCTCTCGTGAGGAGTTCAATGTGGCCTTGGAGACATTGAAAACCTCCATGACGACCGAAGTTGAAAGCATGTTTACTAAATTTCTTGAGGGGCTTAAACTTTCCACCGCACCGTTGAAAGTGGGTGATCCCGCCAACAAGGTGTCGGGTGCTATCCCCGACAAGGGGGAAGCTAGTAGTGAAAAGACTCCTTCTAGTGGCAAGAATGGCACCGGCATCTTTGCCCATGTGGAACCACCACTTGTTTATGATGGACCGGTTCCTTCCACTCATTTGAATCATGCCGGTCCTCCCCCTAAGATTGTGAAAAATGAGGATTTTGATTCTTGGTTTTACCGCTTTAAACGTCATTTAAATCATGTGAACACTAACCTTTGGAGAATCATTGAAGAAGGTTTCTATCCACATGATCCAAGCAACTTCACTCCTCGAGAAGCCGCGGACAATCAATTCAATGAGAATGCTCTCTTCATCATTCAAGATGCAATTCCACCCAAAGACCTACCTCATCTTCGTCCCTTCGCCTTGGCCAAAGATGCATGGCATTGTGTCGTGTCTCTCTACCGGGGAAGCGCAAGCATTCAACGGTCCAACTATGAAGTGGTACAAGATGAGGCCGATGAGTTTGCAATGAAGGAAGATGAAGAACCTCGTGAGCTTTATCGGAGAGTAACCAAACTCGCGGTCTCACTACGAGATCACGGGAGCAAGGACACGGATGACAATTGGATCAAGCGCAAATTCCTCAAGGCAATGATGCCCTACCACAAGGCCATGTCCTCCGTCATTCATCAAAGACCGGACTTCCACACTTTGACCTCAAGCGAAGTGTTGGATGAGTTTGTGTCCATGAACATTTTGGACAAGACCGCCGACGGTGCGGTGCTCCGTTCTCAATGGGCAAAGAAGCCTAACCTTGCATTGAAGGCCAAGCTCACCGTGGAAGAAGAAGAAGAGGAAGAAGAGGAGAGCAACCCCGAAGATACGAAGTATGCATATCATGAACACATGGCACTTGCTTCAAGGCAATTTTGGAGCAAGAAAAACTCGAGGCCCAACTTTAGCAAAAACAACTCGAGTGGCACAAGGGGCAAGCAACGTGTAAGAACTTGCTAAAATTGCGGCAACGTGAGTCATTTCGTTGCGGAATGCCCGTATGAGAAGAGGGAAGACAATGGTGGCAAACTCATCCGAAATGACAAGGCCAAGTCATTCCCTAACAAGAACAACTTCACCAAGAAGACTCCTCCCAAGGCTTTGGTTGTGCAAGAAGAGTACAATGAGGATGATGACGATGATGAAGATGATGAGTCGGTTGCCATGGCCTCCGTTGCCATTGCAACAACGTCACGAGTGTCTCTCTTCGACTCACCCAACGAGAGCATCACCGCCAAGTGCCTCATGGCTAAAGCCACCAACAAGGTAACCTCCAACATCAAAACTACCATCATTAATCATCCTTCCCCAACGGATAGCATTAATGAACTTGAGGGAGCTAATGTGGAGGCTAATGAGTTTGAGGCTTTTATGGGTAAACTCAAGGGAAAATCCAAGAAGCACTTTGTTGCTCTCTTGGAACAACTTGGTGAGGCCAATGACATGATCGAGGCTCACGAAGACACCATCTCTAAGATGGAAGGGCATAGTCGTGACTATGCCGATGAGATTTCGGATCTTTCCAATGCTCTTGAGGAAGAGCGTGGTGTTCGTTTGGCTCTTGAGGAGTCACACAACGTTGATCATGCTAAGTTAAAGAAAGATTATGATCATGCCCTCATTGTTTCTCGTGTGCTAAATTCCGAGAAGGCCAAACTCGAGGTTGATCTTGCTAGACTCAAAGAGGAGTTTGATATACTTGACAAGGCCCACAAGGCCTTGAAGGGTATTCACGCTAGTCTCAAGGAGTCTCATGATCAACTCCAAGTGAAGCTAACTAAGGAGAAAGCAACTTTTCCTCATATGGTTTTAATTGATAATGCAAATGCTACTAACCCGTGCTTTGAGCATATACATCTTGTTGAGGAAAATTCTAAGTTGAAGGAGCAACTTGAGAGAGGTCTTGCGACTTGCATACAAGGCAAGAAGAATCTCAACGATCTCTTGATCAACCAAAAGGGAGGTGTGGCCAAGGAAGGGGTTGGGTACGTGCCCGACTCCAAGAACAAGAAGAAGAATGACAAGACCAAACGACCTCCTCCCCTCATGCAAACCTTTGTGAGGGAGGGAGAGAGTTCCCCCGAGGAGAAGAAGAAGAACAATGTCAACAAGGGCAATGTCACCCCTCCCAACAAAGCCGGCGATTTTAATCCTTCTTATGTGTTATGCCGTGCAAGTGATGGGCATGTTTATGCCAAATTTGTTGATTCTCTTCATGAGTATATTGAATGGTCTATTTGGGTTCCTAAGACCCTTGTTACTAACATCAAAGGACCCATCACAAAATGGGTACCTAAAACCAAGCATTGATCTCTTGTAGGTGTTTGCTTCCGGTGGTGGATCATGGTTGCTCGATAGCGGAGCTACAAATCATATGACCGGAAGCAAGGACTTGGTGGTGGACGTGCACAAAGTTCCATCTATGCCCACCAATGTCGAGTGGGGTGACGCCTCATCCTCTAAGGTATTGGGACTTGGCAAGGTGGTCATCTCTCATGATCTCACGATCGAGAAGGTCATGCTTGTTGAGTCCCTTGCATACAATTTACTTTCCGTTCGTCAACTTGCAATCATGGGCTTTGCCACTTTCTTTGATATCGATACCGTGGCCCTCTTGTGGAGCAAGACTCTCAAAGTAGCCTTTGTTGGGCATGTCGAGAACGGTCTATATGTGATTAACTTTTCGGAGCGACCCACTAAGACCGCGACATGCCTAATGGCTAAAGTTGATGTGGAATGGCTTTGGCATCACCGTTTAGCCCATGTCAATATGAGATCTTTGCAAAGTCTTCTCAAGGGGGACCATGTCCGTGGACTAACGGATGTTAGTTTTGTTAAAGATCGTGCTTGCAGTGGCCTGTATCGAAGAAAAGCTACATGAGAAGGCTCACCCTCCCACGACTATCATTTATTCAAAGAGGCCCTTGGAGCTCCTTCACATGGATCTTTTTGGGCCCCCATCCTTCGATAGTCTTGGAGGTAGGAAGTATTGCTTGGTGATTGTGGATGACTACTCAAGGTACACATGGGTGTATTTCTTCAAGAGGAAGAGTGAGACCCAACAAACCGTCATTGACTTTGCAAATGAAGCACAAGGTCAACACAATGCAAAGATATTGACAATAAGAAGTGACAACGGCACCGAGTTCAAGAACTACACCTTGGATGAATTTTTTAGTGATGAGGGAATCAAGCATCAATATTCCGCACCATACACCCCTCAACAAAACGGTGTTGCGGAGAGGAAGAACCGGACGTTGATGGATGCGGCAAGGACCATGATGGCGGAGTTCAAGTCTCCATACAACTTTTGGGCCGAAGCCATCAACACCGCGTGTCATGCATCCAATCGGCTCTACCTCCGCAAGGGCTTGAACAAGACCCCATATGAGATACTCACCGGTAACAAGCCCAACCTCAAGTACTTCCGGGTATTCGGGTGTAAGTGTTTCATTCTCAAGAAAGGTGTTCGGTTGTCTAAATTTGAGGCTAGAGCTTATGAGGGCATATTCGTTGGTTATGCTACAAACTCTCATGCTTACCGTTTCCTCAATAAATCCACGGGACTTATTGAGGAGACGTGTAACGTGGAGTTTGATGAGAATAACGGCTCCCAAGTGGAGCAAAGTGGCACTTGTGATGTAGGTGATGAAATTCCTCCTCAAGCCATAAGAAGAATGGGTGTTGGTTTCATCCTACCCATTGAGGAACCCCTTATGGCCGAAGGAGAAGGACAATGCTCCACTCAAGTGGAGCCATCACCAACCCAAGGCCCACACGCTTTCGAAGAACAAAGTGAAGGCCCTCAACCTCATGAACAAGACCAAGGGCAAGATCATACTCAAGACGGTGTTGACACACCAAGTGATGCCCAAGGTCAAGTTCTCTCCCCCGAGCAAGTTCAAGATCAAGAAAAAGCTCATGACGGCGCTCAAGATGATCAAGTAACCGCTCCTCAACTCACCACCGAGGAGGAATTAGAGCGTTGTGCCGCCAAGGTTGCTTCCAAGCTCTCCACCAAGGATCATCTCATGACGAATGTGCTTGGAAGCTTAAGAAAGGGGGTAAGCACTCGTAGATAATTAGCAAATTATTGTGAGCATCACGCGTTTGTCTCTTGTGTGGAACCCCACAAGGTCTATGAGGCACTAGAAGATCCGGATTGGCTCAATGCCATGCACGAAGAACTCAACAATTTCGAGCGCAACAAAGTGTGGTGGTTGGTGCCAAGGCCAACGGGGAACCATAATGTCATTGGAACCAAGTGGATATTCAAGAACAAGCAAGATGCCCATGGGATTATAATTCGCAACAAGGCTCGTTTGGTAGCACAAGGCTACTCCCAAGTCGAGGGTATCGACTACGGTGAAACCTTTGCTCCCGTTGCTCGTCTTGAATCCATTCGCATGTTGATTGCATATGCTTCTCATCATAACTTTAAGTTACAACAAATGGATATGAAGAGTGCTTTTCTTAATGGTCCCATCAATGAATTGGTTTACGTCAAGCAACCCCCTCGGGTTCGAGGATCCCTACTTTCCCGATCATGTGTATCAACTCGATAAGGCACTCTATGGCCTTAAACAAGCCCCACGTGCGTGGTATGACCACCTTACCGAGTTGTTACAAGACCGTGGTTTTGAAGTTGGGCTAATCGACCCCATTCTTTTTACTAAGAAGGTCAAAGGGGAGTTGTTTGTGTGCCAATTATATGTTGATGATATTATCTTTGGTTCTCCTAACAAAGCTTTCAATGAGGAATTTGCCGCTCTCATGACCTCAAAATTCGAGATGTCTTCCATGGGAGAGTTGAAGTACTTTCTAGGGTTCGAAGTGAAGCAAAGAAGAGAAGGAACCTTCATCAATCAATCCAAATACACCCAAGACATGCTCAAGAGATTCAAGCTAAGTGACGTCAAGCCGGCCTCCACTCCAATGCCCACCAAGTGCCAACTTGACTTAGATCCCAATGGTAAAGTGGTGGATCAAAAGGTATATCGTTCCATGATTGGTTCCTTGCTTTACCTTTGTGCATCTAGACCGGACATCATGTTGAGTGTGGGAATTTGTGCTCAGTTTCAAGCCGCACCTAAGGAAAGTCACTATGTGGCGGTCAAACGAATCTTCCGATATTTGGCTCATACCCCAAACTTTGGCTTATGGTATCCAAGAGGATCAAACTTCAAGCTTGTAGGGTACTCGGATTCCGATTGGGCGGGAGACAAAGTGGATAGGAAGTCCACTTCCGGAGGGTGCCAATTCCTTGGTTGCTCTTTGGTAAGTTGGTCTTCCAAAAAGCAAAGTTGTGTGTCTCTCTCGTTCACTGAGGCGGAGTATGTTGCCGCTGGTAGTTGTTGTGCACAACTTCTATGGATGAGGCAAACTTTAAAGGATTACGGTGTCACTTGTGACAAAGTGCCTCTTTGGTGTGACAATGAAAGTGCCATCAAGATTTCTCTCAACCCAGTGCAACACTTCAAGACGAAGCATATTGAGATTCGGTATCACTTCATCCGGGATCACATTAGGCGAGGAGAGATCGAGCTCAACTATGTCAACACTCATGACAACCTTGCAGATATCTTCACGAAGCCCTTGGATGAAGCAAGATTTCGCGAGTTAAGGCATGAGCTAAATATCATTGATTCGAGCAATGTTGCTTGAACCCGCGCACACCCTATCACGCTCAACTTGTTGTCTAGTTTAGGTGTAGGCATGGACATAGGGGGAGTGTTGTTCTCTCAATGAACTCTCCCTCCCCCCATTATGCATAAATTGATCAGGTCTTTCACTTTAGCCATTGTTGATGGCACTTGTGCTTAAAAGACGAGTTTTGGTCATGGGCCCAAGGTTAAAATCTTCGCGGTGCCATACCTTTTGACTCAAACATAGGTGGCCTCGGCCACCGCCCTCTTGTGAAGAGGTGTGTCTTGGTCGTTTGCTGGTGTGTTTGCCGTTTTGTCGTTTCGTCGAGCTAAAGCCGTGTCTGTTTAGTTGCCGTGGCGGGCTGGGTGGTACTACCGCTGGTGGTGCGCGGTACTACCGCTTATAAGCGGTACTACCGCCCCCCAGCGCGGTACTACCGCTGAGGGACGGGACCAGGGGTTAAATCGGGGCAGGGGGAGGTTTCTTCTCCCCCATACCCATTCACTTCGCCCCTCTTGTCTCTTCCTCTCTCCAGCCTCCTCTCGTCGTGGGAGGGCTCCGGCGGATCTCCGTCTCCGGGGCGTCCCTCTCCATTTCCCTTGGTGGAGTCGATCCCCACCTCGTCCTCTTGCCATGGATGTCGGTATTGCCCCTGTTTTTTCTTTCATTTTGTTTCCTTTTTGGTTCTTGTTTCTTAGGGGCAATGGTGGTTTCATCTCTAGATTTTGGCTAAATCTAGGCTTGAGTTGGTTGGAGAAAGCAACTAGACTATCTCGATTAGAGTTTGGTAGGATTATTTTTGAATTTGGTAGGCCGGTAGTGCCGGATCTGACCACGGTAGTAGGAACCCGTTGTTTCACTGCCTCGTGCTAAGAAACTGTTGTTTCTCCGCCTCAAGCGGTACTACCGCTCTCCTGGAGCGGTACTACCGCTTGACCTAGAGCGGTACTACCGCTCTCTCTGGGGTGGTACTATCGCTTGGGGCGGTACTACCGCGGGCAGGTCACGGTACTACCGCTGCCTGCCAATTTCCATCATTTTCGTGCCTTACCTTGATCTTTTGTTGAGTTTGTTGGCTTATGCTCGTTCTTTCTGGTTGTTTCGCATTGTTCTTGTGTTTGGCTCCAGGTGATGACCGTTCCGAGCAGCAAGGTCGCCGTATCAACCCCGGGCGTGCCACATCAAAACGCTACCGCACCTCAGAGCCTGCCGGTGGTTCCTCGAGCACCCAACCGCCTCCAGCAAGTGCTTCTGCAAGTGTTCCTCCACCTCCTCAGCAATCGAAGCGAGCTGCCAACAAGCCAAAAGGGAAGACTGTGACTGAGATGACCAACAAGGAGTTTTGGGAGAAGCGTCGCCGCAACCCCTATGCGGTGGACCAAGAACCCACTTTGGTCAACCGCCCATTCTGGAACCGTTTTCAGTTTGCCATCTACTTTGATGCGATCAAGGCCAAGAAGAATCTTTTTATTGATGTTCGCTCCATTGACACTGATGCTATGGAGAAGGATACGGAGTACTTTGGCGAAGCTCTTCAGATGTGCACTCAGCTAAACATTCTCAGGATCATGCAATTCAATAAGGATTTCGATGCGGATTTGGTGGCTCAATTCTATGCCACCGTCCACCTTGGGACGGATGTCGACAGGACTCTGACATGGATGACCAATGGCAAGCTGCTTTCTGTCAAGTGGAAGGCTTTCATGGAGTTACTTGATGTGGTGGATACCGGGCTTGAGACTCTTGTCGGTTTCCGTCCTCACCGCAATGCTACATCCACCCACAAGCAAGCCCTTTGGCCCTACTGCACTGTGAAGATTCACCCAGTAACTGAGAAGAAGACCTATGAGCTGTCTCCGTATCTGGACATTCTTCATCGCATATTCCGTGAGACTCTCTTCCCTCGGATCGGGAATCTGGATATGGTCCACTCTTACCTCGTGGACATGCTCCTTTTCTGTCAGCATGAGAAGGAAGCAAGCACTGGAGAGAGCCTGGATATCTCTCATGTCATGTGGTCTGAACTTCTATCTGCCGTGTCTGAGCGCAAGTGTCCTATCTATGGTCCATTCATCATGAGGCTCATTGAGAGGGCTGGGCACAGACTTATCACAGAGTGCTGCTAGAGACTGGAGACTTGGTGTCTCACGAGATCAAGCGTCTGAGGAAGAAGGACAACTGGACAACACCTCACACAGGGGGTCCATCTGCTACTGCTGCCACAGGGGGTCCGTCTGCTGAAGCTGCTGCTGCCATGGGGACCGAGGGTGAGGCTGCTACTGATGATCATGAGGAGAACTTTGGCCCCTCTAGTGCAGAACCGTCGTGGGCACATAAGCTTAAGCGCAAGATGAAGAAGCTTTTCTGCATGGAGTCTCATGGTCAGTACATGACTCATGTGGCGGAGAAGCATGCCAGGACGCGCCACAAGGAGCTCATGCGTCAGATGGGAGCAACTGTTGTCAGTGGGTCTGAGGGTCAGATCACTAAAGAGGAGGACTGGATTCATCAGAATTGCCACTGGACCGACTCCGATGCTGAGCAGTTTTCGACCCACGATGAAGATGCAGAGATGTGATGTTCGAGCTCTTCCTCCTCCCATCACCTGGAGTCGTAGTGTCATTCTATGCCCTTTTTGGTGTCTCGCTGCCAAAGGGGGAGAGAGTGTAGGGATTTGCTTCTTGTGTCGTGCTTTGAGTCGTCTTGTGTTTTCTTGTGTGTTCCTTCTTTGGTTTGGTTTGGTTTGGTGTGAGACCTAAGTCCTAGTCATATGGTGTAATACATCTGCTCCCTATCGCTACCTTATTACTTATGTCATTTCAGAGTACTGTAGTTTATTGTGAGATGCATGCTTGTCTCTTCTCTCATATATTTTGTGCTTAGTATTGTTGGACTATAAAATATAGGGGGAGTGTTGATCCCAATGTGCGTGTCGTGCCTTCTCTTGGTGCACACATTCTGGGGGAGCCCGTCTATATTTTGTAGTTCTTAGTTTTCTTTGTTTCATCTCTTTTCCTTGTGCAAATCCCTAGTTGTTATCAATCCACCAAAAAGGGGGAGATTGTTACGGCATATCTCTCTCAAGGTAGTTTTGGTGATTGATGACAACATGTTTGCGGACTAATCTTGTGCGTTGAATTATTCATAGATTCTCCCCTGGCACGAGACGCTTTCTTCCTCTCGGAGTGTATTTCAAGATGGTGTAGCTCTTTCGTTTCTTTCTCGGTGGACTAGTTGCGTAGAGGGCACCGTACTATCAAGAGGGGGTCCGCTGGGGTTTTGCATGGGTGGAATCATCACGTACACATCAGCTTCTCACCCTCTGAGCTTTTCCTGTCCATTGAAGAGATCTCTCCTCTCTTCCTTGTTCTGTCTGGGTCTAAGCGGCAGTACCGCGCACCCAGCGGTAGTACCGCTGAGAAGCCACAAGCGGCAGTATCGCTTCGAAGTGGTAGTACCGCTGTGGCTCCACAGCAGTAGTACCGCTGGGGGCCTGGCACATCCGCCGTGTCCTCAGAATTTTTGAGAGATCCCTTCTCTCTCGCGCGCGCCCCAGCGGTAGTACTGCACTGCCTGCGGTACTACGGCCGAAGGGTCACAAGCGGCAGTACCGCTCCACAGCGGTACTACCGCCCTTGACCCCACTACCATAGTACCGCTGGGTAGTCTGGCTCCTACCGCCTCGATTCAAGAGGTCTTTTTCTCGTGTCGGGTTTTGCGGCACTAGTCACGGTTGTAGTGGCGGTAGTACCGTTCCAGGAGCGGTAGTACCGCCCTACCACCGCGGTAGTACCGCATTTGGGTCCGTTCCCTACTAAGTCTCCTCAGCGCGGCAGTATCGCTGGTTGGCGCGACAGTACCGTCGCCTGGCGGTAGTACCGCCCCCTCTCAGCGGTAGTACCGCCTTGTGCGGGGCTGGTTGGTGGGGGGCAACGGGATTGTTGCCCCCACTATAAAAGGGAGTCCCCTTCCTTCTTCTTACCTACCTCGTCCTCCCCCAAGGTCCATTTATTGCTCAAGCTCCATTAAATACTCCAAGCTTCATTTCCGCCCAATCTATCTCTCTAGCCAATCAAATTTGTTGATTTGCTCGGAAGTGGTTGAGAAGGCCCCGATCTACACTTCCACCAAGGGATTTTCGATTCCCCCACTCATCCCTAGCGGATCTTGTTACTCTTGGGTGTTTGAGCACCCTAGACGGTTGAGGTCACCTCAGAGCCATATTCCATTGTGGTGAAGCTTCGTGGTCTTGTTGGGAGCCTCTGATTAAGTTGTGGAGATTGCCCCAACCTTGTTTGTAAAGGTTCGGTCGCCGCCTTCAAGGGCACCAATAGTGGAATCACGGCATCTCGCATTGTGTGAGGGCGTGAGGAGAATACGGTGGCCCTAGTGGCTTCTTGGGGAGCATTGTGCCTCCACACCGCTCCAACGGAGACGTACTTCCCCTCAAAAGGAAGGAACTTCGGTAACACATCCTCGTCTCCACCGGATCCACTCTTGGTTATCTCTTACCTTTACTTGTGCAAGCTCTTTATTGTTTCTACCCTTACTTGCTTGTATGCTTGTTGTTATTGCATCATATAGGTTGCTCACCTAGTTGCACATCTAGACAACCTACTTTGATGCAAAGTTTAATTTGGTAAAGAAAAGCTAAAAATTGGTAGTTGCCTATTCACCCCCCCTCTAGTCAACCATATCGATCCTTTCAACCTTGGTTGCGATTATGATCGCATTTGTTTTCGCATTGAAATGTTTTACATAGTTTCAATGTATGGTTTAATTAATTAGATGCTCTGGAGAGCTATATGTTGTTAGATGAGAACTATGTATGCACTTTGGTTTTAATGCGATGATGAACTTCTATTAGTTTGGACACTTAATTATATATAATGCACGCAGATGAACCGGCAATGGATGTACGGTGACAGACACACCTGCGAGTACATTAAGGGCGTGCATGAGTTTCTTGATGCGGCTGAGGCAAACAAGCAGAATGGTTTTATGTGTTGTCCATGCACTGAATGTGGGAATACGAGGTCTTACTCTAACCGGAAAATCCTTCACTCCCACCTGCTTTACAAGGGTTTTATGCCACACTATAATGTTTGGACGAGGCATGGAGAAATAGGGGTTATGATGGAAGACGGCGAAGAAGAAGAGTACGATGACAACTATGTGCCCCCTGAATACGGTGATGCTGCAACGAGGGGAGCTGGTGAAGATCAAGAGGAACTAGACGATGTGCCCAATGATGCTGCAACGGGTGAAGCTGCTGAAGATCAAGAGGAACCAGACGATGTGCCCGATGATGATGATCTCCGCCGGGTCATTGTCGATGCAAGGACGCAATGCGAAAGTCAAAAGGAGAAGCTGAAGTTCGATCGCATGTTAGAGGATCACAAAAAAGGGTTGTACCCCAATTGCGAAGATGGCAACGCAAAGCTCGGTACCGTACTGGAATTGCTGCAGTGGAAGGCAGAGAATGCTGTGGCTGATAAAGGATTTGAGAAGCTACTGAAAATATTGAAGAAGAAGCTTCCAAAGGATAACGAATTGCCCGACAGTACATACGCAGCAAAGAAGGTCGTATGCCCTCTAGGATTGGAGGTGGAGAAGATACATGCATGTCCTAATGACTGCATCCTCTACCGCGGTGCATACAAGGATCTGAACGCATGCCCGGTATGCGGTGCATTGCGGTATAAGATCAGACGAGATGACCCTGGTGATGTTGACGGCAAGCCCCCCAGGAAGAGGGTTCCTGCGAAGGTGATGTGGTATGCTCCTGTAATACCACGGTTGAAACGTCTGTTCAGAAACAAAGAGCATGCCAAGTTGATGCGATGGCACAGTGAGAACCGAAAGAAAGATGGGAAGTTGAGAGCACCCGCTGACGGGTCGCAGTGGAGAAAAATCGAGAGAAAGTACTGGGATGAGTTTGCAAAGGACCCAAGGAATGTATGGTTTGCTTTAAGCGTGGATGGCATTAATCCTTTCGGGGAGCAGAGCAGCAATCACAGCACCTGGCCCGTGACTCTATGTATGTATAACCTTCCTCCTTGGATGTGCATGAAGCAGAAGTTCATTATGATGCCAGTTCTCATCCAAGGCCCTAAGCAACCCGGCAATGACATTGATGTGTACCTAAGGCCATTAGTTGAAGAACTTTTATAGCTGTGGAATGGAAACGGTGTACGAATGTGGGATGAGCACAGACAGGAGGAATTTAACCTTAAGGCATTGCTGTTCGTGACCATCAACGATTGGCCCGCTCTCAGTAACCTTTCAGGACAGACAAACAAAGGATACCACGCATGCATGCATAGTTTAGATGACACTGAAAGTATATACCTGGACAAATGCAGGAAGAATGTATACCTGGGACATCGTCGATTTCTTCCGACCAACCATCAATGTCGAAAGAAAGGCAAGCATTTCAAAGGCGAGGCAGATCACCGAAAGAAGCCCGCCATGCGTACCGGTGATCACGTACTTGCTATGGTCAATGATTTACACGTAACGTTTGGAAAGGGTCCCGGTGGACTAGCTGTTCCGAATGACGCTGAGGGACACGCACCCATGTGGAAGAAGAAATCTATATTTTGGGACCTACTGTTGGAAATATGCCCTAGAGGCAATAATAAATTGATTATTATTATATTTCCTTGTTCATGATAATCGTTTATTATCCATGCTATAATTGTATTGATAGGAAACTCAGATACATGTGTGGATACATAGACAACACCATGTCCCTAGTAAGCCTCTAGTTGACTAGCTCGTTGATCAGTAGATGGTTATGGTTTCCTAACCATGGACATTGGATGTCGTTGATAACGGGATCACATCATTAGGAGATGATGTGATGGACAAGACCCAATCCTAAGCATAGCACTAGATCGTGTAGTTCGTATGCTAAAGATTTTCTAATGTCAAGTATCATTTCCTTAGACCATGAGATTGTGCAACTCCCGGATACCGTAGGAGTGCTTTGGGTGTATCAAACGTCACAACGTAACTGGGTGACTATAAAGGTGCACTACAGGTATCTCCGAAAGTGTCTGTTGGGTTGGCACGAATCGAGACTGGGATTTGTCACTCCGTGTAAACGGAGAGGTATCTCTGGGCCCACTCGGTAGGACATCATCATAATGTGCACAATGTGATCAAGGAGTTGATCACGGGATGATGTGTTACGGAACGAGTAAAGAGACTTGCCGGTAACGAGATTGAACAAGGTATAGGGATACCGACGATCGAATCTCGGGCAAGTACAATACCGCTAGACGAAGGGAATTGTATACGGGATTGATTAAGTCCTTGACATCGTGGTTCATCTGATGAGATCATCGTGGAACATGTGGGAGCCAACATGGGTATCCAGATCCCGCTGTTGGTTATTGACCGGAGAACGTCTCGGTCATGTCTGCATGTCTCCCGAACCCGTAGGGTCTACACACTTAAGGTTCGGTGACGCTAGGGTTATAGAGATATTAGTATGCGGTAACCCGAAAGTTGTTAGGAGTCCCGGATGAGATCCCGGACGTCACGAGGAGTTCCGGAATGGTCCGGAGGTAAAGAATTATATATAGGAAGTGCTATTTCGGCCATCGGGACAAGTTTCGGGGTCACCGGTATTGTACCGGGACCACCAGAAGGGTCCCGGGGGTCCACCGGGTAGGGCCACCTGCCCCGGGGGGCCACATGGGCTGTAGGGGTTGTGCCTTGGCCTATATGGGCCAAGGGCACCAGCCCCAAGAGGCCCATGCGCCAAGAGATGGGAAAAAGAGGAGAGTCCTAAAAGGGGAAGGCACCTCCGAGGTGCCTTGGGGAGGATGGACTCCTCCCCACCCTTGGCCGCACCCTTCCTTGGAGGAAGGGGCAAGGGCTGCGCCTCCCCCTCTCCCTTGGCCCTATATATAGTGGGGAAAAAGGAGGAGCAAACCAATCTAAGGCCTGGCGCCTCCCTCTCCCTCCCGTGACACATCTTCCTCCTCCCGCAGCGCTTAGCGAAGCCCTGTTGGAATCCCGCTACTTCCACCACGCCGTCATGCTGCTGGATCTCCATCAACCTCTCCCTCCTCCTTGCTGGATCAAGGCGTGGGAGACGTCTCCGTTCCGTACTTGTGTTGAACGCGGAGGTGCCGTCCGTTCGGCGCTAGGATCATCGGTGATTTGAATCACGACGAGTACGACTCCATCAACCCCGTTCTCTTGAACGCTTCCGCGCGCGATCTACAAGGGTATGTAGATCCAATCCTCCCTCGTTGATAGATGACTCCATAGATTGATCTTGGTGATACGTAGGAAAATTTTGAATTTATGCTACGTTCCCCAACACCTACCCTACTGGAAAGACCTAGAGGTCCGCTCTTCAATCGACGTGATGCACGTGACGAAGAATCTTTGCGTGAACCTGCTAGGCTTCTTGGGCGTGTATGGGAAGACAAAAGATACACCTGAGGCACGGGAGGACCTGCAACGTTTGCACGAAAAAGACGGCATGCCTCCGAAGCAGTATAAAGGTCCTGCCAGCTACGCTCTTACGAAAGAAGAGAAAGAAATCTTCTTTGAATGCCTACTCAGTATGAAGGTCACGACTGGCTTCTCGTCGAATATAAAGGGAATAATAAATATGCCAGAGAAAAAGTTTCAGAACCTAAAGTCTCATGACTGCCACGTGATTATGACGCAACTACTTCCGGTTGCATTGAGGGGGCTTCTACCGGAAAACGTCCGATTAGCCATTGTGAAGCTATGTGCATTCCTCAATGCAATCTCTCAGAAGGTGATCGATCCAGAAATCGTACCGAGGCTAAGGAGTGATGTGGCGCAATGTCTTGTCAGTTTCGAGCTGGTGTTCCCACCATCCTTCTTCAATATCATGACGCACGTCCTAGTTCATCTAGTCGTTGAGATTGTCATCCTGGGGCCCGTATTTCTACACAATATGTTCCCCTTTGAGAGGTTCATGGGAGTCCTAAAGAAATATGTCCGTAACCGTGCTAGGCCAGAAGGAAGCATCTCCATGGGCCATCAAACAGAGGATGTTATCGGGTTTTGTATTGACTTCATTCCTGGCCTTAAGAAGATAGGTCTCCCTAAATCACGGTATGAGGGGAGACTGACTGGAAAAGGCACTCTTGGAAGAGACTCAATAATATGCAGGGACGGATATTCTTGGTCTCAAGCACACTACACAGTTCTACAGAACTCTACCTTGGTGACCTCGTATGTCGATGAACACAAGAACAGTCTGCGCTCCAAACACCCGGAGCAGTGCGATGACTGGATTACATGTGAACACATCAGGACTTTCAGCAGTTGGTTGGAAACACGTCTCAGAGGTGACAACACTGTTTGTGATAAGTTGTACTTGTTGTCCAGGGGACCATCTTTGACTGTATTGACTTACAAAGGATACGAGATAAATGGGAATACATTTTACACGATCGTCCAAGATCAAAAGAGCACCAACCAAAACAGCGATGTCCGCTTTGATGCAGCAACCGAGAGCAGAAAGGACACATATTATGGTTGTATAGTGAACATATGGGAACTTGACTACGGACCTAATTTTAAGGTCCCTTTGTTTAAGTGCAAATGGGTCAATCTGTCAGGCGGCGGGGTACAGGTAGACCCACAGTACGGAATGACAACAGTGGATCTGAAAAATCTTGGGTACACTGATGAACCGTTCGTCCTAGCCAATGATGTGGCACAGGTTATCTATGTGAAGGACATGTCTACCAAACCAAGAAAAAGAAAAGATAAGGAAGCGAATACATCATACGATGGGCCAAAGCGCCACATAGTTCTTTCAGGAAAAAGGGACATCCTGGGAGTGGACGGCAAGACAGACATGTCTGAAGATTATGAAAAGTTTCATGAAATTCCTTCCTTCAATGTCAAGGCTGACCCAAGCATCCTGATAAACAATGAAGATTATCCATGGTTACGGCGCAATAAGCAAATGACACAAGCAAAGAAAAAGTGAAGACTTTCTCCCGCAACTATTATGATGATACCATGCCAACTTTGTAACACACGAACATGCTACCATTGTCCGTTTTGTACATGCACATGCTATGTGGGTGAAATTATGATACCATGCCAACTTTCAACTTTTTTAGAGTTCATTTGAAATGCTTTAATGTCTTATGGTGCGGCCCTCGTAATACCATTATTCAAATTTTAACTATTCAAATTTGAAAACTAATGGCACTAACAGAAAGTTTATAATTTTTTCTAAAACTGATGGCACTAACAGAAAGTTTATAATTTTTCTGACCTAAAAGCAAAAATAATTAAAAAAAATGCAAAAAACAAAAGAAAATAAATAATGCAAAAAACAAAAAAAACTGGAAAAAGTAAAGTTAATCACAAACTTGTGATTCAAACAATTTTCAAAGAATTCAAATTTTAACTACTCAAATTTGAAAACTAATGGCACTAACAGAAAGTTTATAATTTTTCAAAAACTAATGGCACTAACAGAAAGTTTATAATTTTGCTCCTCGCCCCTGGCCCATGACCATTAGTCCCGGTTTGTGCCACAAACCGGGACTAAATGGTTGGTCCTCGTTGCGGGCAAAGTTTAGTCCCACCTCGCCAACCGAAGGGGGCTCACACCGGTTTATAAGCCCTTCTCTCTCTGCCTTGTTGAGCTCCTCTCAAAGTGAAAATAGATGCCCTAATAGAGAAAAGTTTAACCTAAATTCATAGTGAATTTCTCTGAAATTTATAGAAATTTACTATGAATTTAGGTTGAATTTTCTCTATAAGCGCATCTATTCTCATTTTTTTAGTAAGTTAATCACAAACTTGTGATTCACACAAATTTTAAAGAATTCAAATTTTAACTATTCAAATTTAAAAACTAATGGCACTAACAGAAAGTTTATAATTTTCCTAAAACTAATGGCACTAACAGAAAGTTTATAATTTTGCTAACCTAAAAGCAAACAGAATTAAAAATTAAAGCAAAAAACAAAAGAAAATAAATAATGCAAAAAACAAATCAAAAAAACAGGAAAAAACTATTTTTATAGTAAAGTTAATCACAAAATAAAATAAATAAAGCAACAAAGAAAACAAAAAAACTAAAAAAGTGTTTTCAAATTTGAAAACTAATGGCACTAACAGAAAGTTTATAATTTTTCTAAAACTAAAAACAAAAGAATAAAAATAGTAAAGCAAAAAACAAAAGAAAATAAATAATGCAGAAAAAAAACAAAAAAACTGGAAAAAAAATAGCAACAATAAGTATTCTGTTGTAAGTAGAAACAAAATAAAATAAATAAAGCAATAAAGAAAACAAAAAAACAAAAAAAGTGTTTCCAAATTTGAAAACTAATGGCATTAACAAAAAGTTTATATTTTTTCTAAAACTAAAAGCATAAAGAATTAAAAAATAAAGCAAAAAACAAAAGAAAATAAAATAAATAAAGCAACAAAAAAACAAAAAAAAATTGCCACCTACTGGGCCCCCACGGCCTGAATACGACTAGAAACCCATCCAAAGGCCGGATTCAGGCCCGCAGGAGGCCCAGTAGGCCCACAGGCATAGCAGTGACAATTAGGCCCGTAAGCCTGCAATGGAGAGAAGCTCGAGAGGGGTGCGGTAGTGGGGCTTATAAACCACTGCGCACCCCTCTCAACTAGCGAGGTGGGACTAAACTTTCGACGCCGCAGCAGCACAAGGCCTTTGGTCCCGGTTGGTAGCACCAACCGGGACCAAAGGCCGCCGCTTCCTGCCCTTTGGGCTGTTGAAAAGAGGCCTTTGGTCTCGGTTGGTGGCACCAACCGGGACTAATGCCCACCTTTAGTACCGGTTGCTGCCACGAACCGGGACTAAAGGCTCTGCTATATAAGTCCATACTTAGGAAATTTTCACTCTCATCTTGCAGTTGTCGCCCCCGACGACGCCGACGCCGCCAGGCTGCCCCGATGCCGCCTGCCCCGGCCTGCCCCTGTCGTCGCCGTCGCCCGCGCCCCTGCCCCGACGCGCGCCGCCCCGGCACGCCCGCGTCGCCGTCGCCCGCGCCCCTGCCCCGATGCGCGCCGCCCCGACCCGCCCCCGTCGCCGTCGCCCGCGTCCCTGCCACGACGCGCGCCGCCCCGGCCCGCCCTCGCCGTCACCCGTGCCGGCCCCTTTCCCGACGCGCGCCGCCCCGGCCCACCGTCGCCGTCGCCCGTGCCCCCTACCCCGAGCGCGCGCCCACTGCCCCGTCGCCATCCTCGCCGCCGAACCCGCGGTCCTCCTGGTCCGGCCGGCGCCCTCCCTAGCTAGCTAGCATTTTTTTTCCATATATATGCTTATATGCTTGTTTTATATATTATATGTATATATGTTCTCTGTGTATATATATGTTCATGTATATATGCAAAAGATAGTTTTTTAGAAAAATTAGGATTTTTTTCTGTTCATAGATTTTTTTGGTGATATTAATTATTGTAAATATGCAAATGTTTGTATATTCATATGAACAATGAATTAGGCAATACTACTTCATGTATTTTTAAGAAGGAAGAAGAAGAAAAAGAATGAGAGGAAAAAGGAAATAAGAAGAGGAAGAAAGGAGAAGAAGAGGGGAGAGGAAGACGAGGAGAAATAAATAAGAAGAAGAAAAAAGAAGAAAAAGAAGAGGAGAAGAAGAAAGGAATAGAGGAGAAGAAGAGAAAAATAGAATATATATTCTATTTTCTCTTTTCTCCTCTATTCCTTTCTTCTTCTCCTCTTTTTTTTAATTCTTTTTTTTCTTCGACACGTGGGGGGGGGTCGAGAACATCGGACATTCATGAGAGAGGCGAGGAAGAAGGGGAAGAAGAGGGAGAAGAAGAGGAGAGGAAGAAGAGGAAGTCTTCTCCTCTATTCTTTCTTCTCTTCTTTTTTCTTCTTCTTCCTATATGTATTAGTTTTTTTATTTAGGTTGTTAATTAGTAGATATTAATTTTGTTCATATATGTATGGATGCATGTGATATGTATGTATGTATGTATGTATCGGGTATGTCGTTGTCGATATACCCCCTACCCGATAACTTCGACATGAGGGGGTCGAGAGGGGGTCTAGGGTCGCCGAGGGGTCGAGGGTCGTCGAACATGAGAGGAAGAAGAGGATAAAAAAGAAGAGGAAGAAGAAAAAAAGAGGAGAAGAAAGAATAGAGGAGAACTTCCTCTTTTTTTATCGGGAACGAGGGTCGTCGAGGGTCGCCGAGCGGTAGAGGAAACCCTAAATAGCAAGTATTGTTGGTGTGAGATACATGTGGCCGTCGGTGTCGGACAGTACATCCACGTCCCACAAGTGACGCGGGCTTCGACGCCCACGTCACTTGTGGGACATGGATGTAGTGTCCAACACCGACGGCCACATGTATCTCACACCCACGATACTTGGTATTTAGGGTTTCCTCTACCGCTCGGTGACCCTCTTTTTTTTCTTCTTCCTCTTCTTTTTTTATCCTTGAAGCGTTGTCGAGGCCACCCCAAACCCTAGAGAAGCAGCATCGAGGCCACCCCAGACCCTAGAGAAGCAGCGTCGAGGCCACTAATTAATATTAGTTCTACGTTTGCCACTAATATATCTATCTGTCATGTTTGAATAATAATTGCCATGTTGTCAATATTTGTAGAAACTATGGACACCGCCCGAGACGAAGTACAAGACGAGTTGTTGGGGGACATAATCGCACGAGGAAGTGATGCCGTCTGCTCGTTGTTTCTCAACGACACCGGTGGTCTGGAAGCAGCTGGCTATGATTATGATGGCTCCGGTGACCTAATGCCGGTGCAAGAAGGAGACCGTGAGGACGGCTCCGGTGACCCAATGCCGGTGCAAGAAGGAGACCGTGATGATGTCTCCGGTGACCGAACCGAGTCCGGCCAGGTATATATATTAGTTAAGCTTCTGCTGACTAGCTAATTGATGCATTCACTGTTTTGGTATGTACACATATTAATTAAGTCTTTGTTCTTTTTTCTAGCCCTTCGGATCGAGCACAACTTCGGTAAAGACATGAGGCCCGAAGAAAAAGTTGAGTTCGGATGAAAAGTTTGAGATCATAGCAATCGTGCCCGACAGCCAACCGATTGAACCCCTCCGGACAAAGAGCGCATTTGTTGCTCAGTGCGGGGTTTTGGTTAGGGACAAGATCCCGATCAGCATCCAGCAATGGCTAAAGCCGGCTACAGAAGACCCTGAGGTGTCTTATGTCAATGATATGCAGAAAAATGATCTTTGGACTGAGCTGAAGTCAAATTTCACCCTACCGCTAGAGGATGATCCAGAGAAGCCAGTTAAAGAGCAATTAATCAAGTCTTTTGCTCTTAAGAGGATGGCAGAACTATTCAGGAGGTGGAAGAAAGAGCTGAATAAGTTTGTCGAAAATAAAGAGACACCAGAATTCAAGGGCAGATATGAGAAGACCAGAGATCACTGGCCCGCATTTGTGGCCCACAAGACATCGGAAAAGAGTAAGAAGATGTCGGCGACAAACAAGCAAAATGCTGCGAAGAAGAAGCATCACCATCGCATGGGCTCAGGTGGCTACCTCGTAGCCCGGCCTAAGTGGGCCAAGACTGAGAATGATCTGGTTGATAAAGGGATCAAACCAGAGACAATTAACTGGCCAGACCGTTGCCGGACTTGGTTCTTCGGGGCTGGCGGAACCTTGGACCCTGTAACAGGGAAGTGCATTTGGACGAATGATCAAATGGACATACCAGTCAGGAAGCTTCAGCAGTATATCGAAGCAACGCAGCAAGGGACGTTCTTTCCAGACAGAGAGAACGACGAGCTCACAATGGCCCTCGGGAATCCTGAGCACCCTGGACGGACACGAGGCACGCCAGGCTCCATTCCGTGAAAGGTTGGGTTTCCGGACGCAGGCGGTTACAAATCCTAGGAGAGGAGGAAAAAATTGCAGCAGACCCAAATGCAGGCACTGCAAGAAAGGGTACAAGCGATAGAGGAACGAGAAGCAAATCGCAGCAAACATACTGCCGAAGCTTCCCCCGAAGCTACCCCGCCATCTCAGCGGAGAAGCAGCGTGGCTTCCACCGAGCTGCTTCAGCCGGAGCATGCCTTGACGGCTCCTGCCAGCTATCCCGTGGATGCTATCACGGAGTCTCAAAATTGCCACCTTATGACGCAATGGATGAATTTGAAGGTCAAGGCGGCTGTTGGTTTTGTTTATCCTACTGAACCCGGCGCAACTTTTCACTGCCGGCCGATTCCAGAAGGATATGCTAGGGTGATGGTGGATGAAATAACGGAGGGATTTGAGGACCTCCAGCTTGACCATCCTACCGGTGAAGGGGAGACTAGGCTGGGGTCTGCTCTGAAGACTTCATGCCTATGGCGGAAGGAGCTCATCAACCTTCCGAACTGGACGCCTCCGCCTCCTCCTCCTCCTCCGGCAAGTCAGGGCACTCCGCCTCCTCCACCGCCTCCTCCTCCGGCGAGTGACGATCAGGGCACTCGACCGGCTCCTTCTCCGGCACGTGGCGGCACTCCGCCTCCTTCTCCGCCTGCGCCAACGCGCCCGAGAAGCCAGCCTCCTCCTTCTCCACCTCGTCAGCAAGGGCGGAAGAGACCTGCCGCCGCTCCGGCTGCTCCGGCGCGTCGTAGTCCTTCTCCTCCACCTCGTAAGCAAGTAAAGAAGACAACCGCTCTGTCTGCTCTGCCGGCGTCTAGCAGTACAACCAGAGGCGGGAGGAAATACATATTCGGTCCTTCTCTGAAGACTCCAGAGAAGTTACCATACGAGAGGACCCCGGAGGAGAACGCCGAGATCGCACGAGAAGAAGTGAGGAACTACTTTGAAGGGGTGAAAGCAAATAAACATCCACCTCCGGAGGAGAAGGTAGATCCGGTGAAAGCGAAGCGCACTCTGGCTGCCCTGACAAAACCACCCAAGTCTCCGCCGACAGGAAACTATGAGCGCATTATTGGAAAGGAATTTGCCGAAGCGGAGCGGTCGGGAAGTACTGTCGGTGATCAAAGGCTGAAAGAACGACGAGCTGGGAAACAAATTGCCCAGCTCGGCGAACAAGCGAAGCAATCACCCCCCCCCCCCGCTCAAGGTGCCTAGCGACAATGTCGCAATGATCCGAGGATGGTGCCCGGTTATAGCAATCTTGGCGATTACCTGCCCGACGATGTACATTATGATTTCATGGAGGTGTAGATACAAAGATACGAGTATGGAAAGCCTCTCGTCAAAGATGAAAGATCTCTATCAACGATGATGCGAAGATTGCATGATTGGTACTTGAAAATCTGCAGAGACTCTGGGGGGAGGAGTACTCTGTATGTGAAAGTTAAAAAGGAGCATGACCTCGTTGGAATTGAACTGTTGCCTATTCCATTTGAGGAGTTCTTTCAGTTTTTCAATCAATTGGCCCTCGATAAAACAACGGTCACCTGCTACTGTCTGTAAGTAGTACTACTTCTGTCATTAAGTCTCTCTATATAGGTCAGCTCTTTCATTGCATGTATTTATAATCATCCTCACTATATTATGCAGATTGAAGATCACCGAATTGAAGAAAAGACAAGTCGGTGATATTGGGTTCATTAACACATATCTCATAGATGCAACTCAGGTTAAATTTCATGCCGCAGATACCGAGGCCAACTTGCTACAATCGTTGGTAATAAATGAAAACAAAGATATAATACTCTTTCCTTACAACTTCAGGTGAGTGTTACTGTCTTGTGCGTATTCGGTTTCCCTTATATATTAGTCAAGGTTATAGTAATGTAATTGATGAGTTATGCATGCGTGTGCACTTACCACTATATTCTCCTAGAGATTAAGCTTCAGCAGGGCCTAGTAACCGTCTTAGACTCAAGACGAAAAGATCCCCAGGACTATGCGGACATGACTCAAATGCTCGAGAAGTAAGTTAAATCGATCATTATCCACCATATCAGCAACTTTGTTCATTTCCTGATATATCAAGTAATTGTTTTCTTTGTCTGGCAGGGTTTGGAAAAAATTCTCCAAAAAAGCTCCAGGACTCCCGAAGAAGCTGCAATTTAGACACCCGAAAGTAAGTACTATAGTAGCATGTTCCGCGCATCTCCTATTGATTCAAGCGCTAGTTTCATCAATACCATTTGGCATTCTTGCTTATCAGTTTGATTGACCTCTATTTCTTGTAAAGTGGTTGTGGCAGGAATAAGGGAATGATTTCTGTGGATACTACGTTTGCGAGTCCATCCGCCACACGACCTGTGAGCGGGGCTACACTGACGAACAATATGAAGTACGTAAATAACAACATTCACAATTTTATTTTATTACCATCATTTGTGTTGAGTTTCATTCATCCATATATATATGTATTGACCCCCTTCTTCAAATTAGATGTTTCGGAAGCGGGATGAACTCCTAGCACCAGCTCGCATGCGAGCAATTCAAGAGGAATTGGCGGCATTCTTTCTTGACCACATGATCGCTGAAGATGAAGAATACTATGTGGACCATGAGTCCATATGATTATATTTGTAAGAGATAATTATTGTATATATGTAGCCGGTAGTGTCGGATAGATATATGAGAACTTGTTGTTCGACCAATCTCTCGGAGAAGGAGAGGTGGTCGATATCACTTCTCTCTGTATGCATATATGTTCATGACGATCTTCTGTTTCCTTCGTTTGCTTACTAGCTAGCTAGCGTGTCTAGTCCTCTCTATACGTATGTATAGTACGTAGCGTCGACCAAGCACGGACATAAGAGAGGACACTTCTCTCTATTAATTATAGCTAGCTAACACAATATATGAAACACCTAAATTAACCCCCCAAAACCCCCAAACCCCCCCCCCTTTCAAAAAAAACAAAAACCCCAGCCATAGAAATGCTGACGCGTGGATGCCTATTGGTCCCGGTTGGTGCCACCAACCGGGACCAAAGGGTCTCCTGCCTGGGCTCCGCGCACAGGCCACGTGGAGGCCCATCTGTCCCGGTTCTGGATTGAACTGGGACTAAAGGGACAGGGCATTAGTACCGACCCTTTAGTCCCGGTTCAGGAACCGGGACAAAAGGCCCTTACGAACCGGGACAACAGGCCCTTTTTCTACCAGTGAATTGTTTGGCAATAAAAATAGGTCACTGAATCTCACAAAAGTCTATACTGAAAGGAATATCATAATCTTGTTTGACCAACTTGTTTTTGCATGTTCTATAGTTTGCTTGGTCCACTTTGCTTTTTTGTGATTTTTGTTACTGCGTCAAAGTATAAAGTAAGTATAACACAGTAAAGGCCGCCCCCACAAACTAAGCCCAAGACAACAACCACTTAGGTGTGAATAAAAACCCGAGATTTGAAAACACTTCACGAAAGTGTTGTTCGGTACCTTGAGGCATACAAACTTTTTTTGTAAACTTGGCAAAAGATAAGTATATGTAAGTTCTGAAATGTGCAAAAAACTTGTAAGTTAGGAGCAGAACAAATTGTTGCAATGCAATTTTTGTAACTACATATTGTGATTTTCACAAGGCTACACACGATCATATTATTTATGGAAATTACAAGAGCAACCACTATGTGATATGATTTGTGTTAGGTTTAGATAAACTATTACATATATATCATGTTGCAAATATGTGCTCTCAACTTACAAGTAGAGTCGTGCCCTCACAAGGAAAGTCACAACTCAACCTATCAAAAGACAAGTCACAACTCAACCACACATGAAAAGGTTGTCCTCCACTTTCTTTGTTTACCATCTGATAACATTTAATGCTTGCCGCATCAGCTATAATTAAGTGTGATTTTGACAAGTCCAGGATAATCATTTCCCATCTTTTGATCAGCAGGTACAACTCCATCATTCATTAAAGTGTATTGTGCAGAGGTTAACTTGTGCATTAATTTTGAAGGTTTTAGTCTGACCAATGTAGGTCCAAAACAGTCCCCAAAATAAAAATGCAAGTCTAAAAGCGACAAAGAATAAAAATAATAATAGATGAATCCGAGGCTTTAGGCTCTGGTGCTCCACCCTGCTTATTCTCTTTTATATAATTTAAATTATCCCGTGAATCTTTTTATTTTAGAAAGTCTCATGCAGTAACTCATCAAGTATAGTTTGAGCACCAATGAAAAACACAAACAAAAGAACTTGTAAACAAAGCACAAAACTAGTTGCCTTACATATGACGAATTTCATTTAAGAATGCACTTCTACATTTTTCTTACAAATATTAAGGTAGTTGCACCAACCAACTCTTTTTTTTCTCACATCAAGTTTAACACTATATGTTAATGATTCGAGTACCATCTCTATTATGATCATCATGTTTTGTCTACTCTATATGGATTAAAGTTAATGGAAAATTGTTCAATAGTCAACAATATGTGCAAGCAATTATCCAACAAAGTTAGGTCATCCACTTCACGGTAGGTCATCTTCTTGTTGCTGAAAACATGGCAGTTCCTCGCCTTCCAAATATTTCAAAGTGAATATATCATGATACCACTACGCGCTGCCACACTCCTTCCCAAGGCGTTGTCAAGGATACCCTCCCACCACAAGTTGATGGAAATTTTAGCATCTGGCGAGCTTGGGTTAGGCATCCCTTCATCAGCGGCATTGACAGTCATCCAAACATCATACAAGAATGGCCAATATATGCACGACTGTCTCATTGGATGCAAGGCAAAGGTGACTTGTAAGATTATGGGGTCATCCACGAATTGCCAAATTCTTCGTCGTGAGGATTCTCCCATGTAGAACAAGCCAGGCAAAGAGTTTGCATTTGGGGTGGCTTGAGCTTTCCAAACCTTAGGAGTGAAAACAGGTACCAAACGACAAGAGGAATGCATCAAGTAGGCAGATTTGATGGAGTATTCCCCAAAGCTCATCCAATTACAATGCATGATCCGAACGAGAGGGGTCAATGTCGAGGCCTACAAAAGCTGCCAAATGTTGAAAAATTCGTGAAGCTAGTCCACAATGCTCAAAAAGGCAATGAAACTAATCCATCTATCCCCTCAATGTCATAAAAGAGTGTCATATTTTGCCTTGTTGCAATCTTGTATAGCTCAAGAGCTCGGTTGCACAGGAAGAATCCTAGATCCATTTACCGTTCCAAAAATTGGTACTTTTCCCATCGCTGATGGTGATAATTAATAGGTGAGGCTCTAAAGAGTGCCATGTCAGAGTTGCTACAGGGCAGCTTAGCGCCTACCCATGGTCGGTCGGGACAATCCACACATAGCTCGGACACCTCAGGCGCAAGGCTCGACTAAAACAATCCAGATCAGCCACCCCAAGACCACTAAAGTATTTAGGGGCACACGCCATCTTCCAATGGACCAGGGAGAGACAACTGTTGGCATCCTCACTGTCAGCGTCATTCCAAAAAAAATCCTGGCCAACTTGTCCATCCTCTTGAGCTTCCATCCGGGGAGCGGGGTGACCGCTAGGTGGTATAATAGTGAGGATAGACTTTGCCAGATAGATCCGAGCAACCCGTGTTAGGTTTTTTGCCCCTCTAACCAGGAATGCGAGCACCGAACTTGTCGATGAGCGGTTGAAAATCCACCTTCCGGTGGTGCCGGATGTGTAGGGAAAGATTGAGGTATTTGTCGGGGAAGGCAACCAATTTAGCCTGGAAAACGAAGAGGGTGTCAGCATGGTCAATGTGTTCACAACGATTGGGAAAGACTTTGGTCTTGATGAGGTTCATTCTTAAGCATGTGGCATCGGCGAAGACATCCAACATGTGGCAGGTGGCTGATAGCACCTCCTTGCTTGGGTTAGCAAAATTTCCTGTGTCGTATGCGGGGAGGGAAGTTCTCAGTCTGGTCATTCGATCCTGGATGGGCTTGAGAACTCCCGGATCAATAGCCATGCTAAGCATATGTTGAAGTGGGTTGATGGCGAGGATGAAAAAAGCATGTCCGATAGCGGTTGTCCCTGATGAAGCCCCAAGCATCGTGGAAAGCCCCCCCCCCCCCCCCCCCCCCCCCCCCCCAGAATCCTGTTTAGTAGCACACGAGAGGTAGAGGATGATAGTGACAAGGAAATCCAATCGCACATGTTCTCACCAAAACCCAGAGCTTGCAACACCTCAAGCAGGTATGGCCAATTGACCGAGTCGAATGCCTTAGATATATCAAGCTTTAGTTAGAGGATGGGGTCTTCTTTGTGTGCAAAGTCTTGATCAAATTCCAGGCAAGTAGGAAATTATTGTGGATGTCGGTTTCTGGATGAAAGCAATCTGGCTCTTGGAGACAATGTCGCCAAGCATGGGTGCGACTCTATTGGCAAAGAGTTTAGATAAAATCTTGGAGATCCTATGAATCAGGCTGATTGGGCGGTAGTCTCCCACATTTTGCGCAACGACAGACTTAGGGAGCCGTACTATGTTGGTGGAACTGATGATGTTTGCATAGTCACCATTCATACTTGCAAGGTGCAAAATGGCAACGGTAAGATCATCTTTGACAATTTTTCAGAAAGACCCGAAAAAGGCTCCGATGAAGCCATTCAAGCCCGGCGCCTTGACAGAAGGTAAAGAGAACACCGTCTTTTTTTTTATCTCCGGCTAACAAATAGAGTCGTGCCCTCGGAAGGCACAAATCTACCACCCATCAAAAGAGAAGTCACAACTCAACCACCCATGGAAAGGTTGCCCTCCACTTCCTTTGTTTACCATGTGATAACGCTTAATGCTTGCCACATCGGCTATAATCAAGTGTGATTTTGACAAGTTGAGGATAATTATTTCCCATGTCCGAACGTCCTGCTTGTTCTCTTTTATAATATTTCTTAATCTTTCCATGACTCATTTTATTTCAGAAAAAGTTGCATCCAGTAACTCATCAAGTCTGGTTTGAGCACCAATGAAACACACAAACAAAAAAACTTGTAAAATAAAACAGAACTCAGAACTAGTGCCTTACATATGACGAATTTCATTTCAGAATGCATTTCTACATTTTTCTTCTTCTAAATATTAAGGTAGCTGCACCAACCAACCCAAGTTTAGCACTATATGTTAATGATTTCTGGTTAAGCTGCCATGTTTGCCTCTCCATAGGCAGGCAACCACATATGCATGGATGTCAACGTCGTGTACCTTGTCTGGTCAACAGGGAAAGGGATGTCCTTCATGGTTGGCTCACAGTGAACCCAGATCACAGGAAAGCTCTCTGGACCATAAATCTCAAGTGTATTGGTCATGCATGATGGGGGCTATAAATTATTTTGTTAGGTGTGCCGGCCATGAGAAGGAGCAGACAACGACGGATGCTATTGCTGCCTGAGATCGTTAAAGGGCAGTGGCACTGTATCAAGAAGCAATCATATTTCTCCTGCAAAGTAAAACAAGCAATCGTACCTCCTGTTTTCACAATTAAATTTGAGAAGACAATACTACATTGTTCTAGGGCATGACCATAATTATGCAGTAATGTTTCCTATACCCCAAGAAATTTCAAGATTGACATTAACCTAGTCCTAAACAAGGGTGATTTGGCAAACACAACAATTTCACTGAATTCCTGCCTTTCAAACAGACCAAGTTGAAATTTCTAATAATCGCTGCAATTTCTCAGTCTAGCGTGTATTTCAACCAAATTCACGCCGATCGCGGACGACGAACCGTAGGGTACGCGTTGCCTTTTTGGCCTTAAAGTGCTTATTACTGGCATATCTCTCATGATGATGACAACTCTAAGCATTGGGTTCCTATTATAAACATTAACAATAACCAAGTAGCACCACTTAACAACTACTACTAATTGCCTCCGCATGATGATTAGCCACCGCAATAAACCTCGCCCCTCTATTCCTCCCACGACGATCGCGACGCGCGAAAAGAGAGAGAGAGAGAGACCCGTCCGCATTGGATCGATCAATCGCGCGAGGATATCTTTCCCCAAATCCGCCAGGTGCTTTCAGAAAGTTCACGAGCCTCCTTGCGCAACGGCGGAATAAATGAAAACAAAGGCATGTGAGAGCTGGGGGCAGGCGAAGGGTAGCTGAAGAACTAATTGCATTCCGTAAACGGGCAGCCGGACAAGAGCCCGGGTGGAACCGCCGGAAAGCAGGTTTGCAAGGTTTGCTCAACATGGACAGCCGGCTAAAAATGGCAAAAAGCTGAATAAACAAGCTACGGGTACACATGAAACTTTCCTACTCATGCATCCAGAGACAATTAATTCTACTAAAAAAAGAAAACATAGTGTGGAAGCTAAAGTGCTCGGCTTCACAAGAGGACAAGCACTTGATTCTCATGCCCAGGCTTGATTTTTTTTTGTCTATGTGGTTGTATTTAATTCTCATATGCAGATGAAAAAGGACAAGTTATTGGTTCTCATTGGGAAATTAATATTGTTATATCATAGAATATTCTACAATCAAGATGCATTTGTATGAGTAGTTTATCTTATAGGAGAAAAGGATGAACGAGGGAAAACCTTATTCTGTAGAGAGGGGTATGGGTATCTTTTTACAAAATTATAATAGTTTCCTTCCTATCCGTCGGATATAAATCAGATCACCTATATTGCAGGATGGCAGGCACACTATCATCATCAACTCTGTTTTTTTATAAGAGTAGAGATATCATGAAATATTCTACAATTATGAGAAATAAAGTGGTTTTTTACATGTTCAACCCCCACTAATTATTAGGAAAAAATATAGTACAACAAACCATTTATCCCTTTAAAACACCTTCCACCACCAGCACCATCTCCTCCCTCCCTCCCTTCCCTCCTCCATTAGTATTCTTCATCGGCGAGACAGGTGGTTAGGAGGGAAGAGAAGAGGGGTGGGAGTGTGGAGAGCAGTACAAAACTGAAGCCCACACCTCTCTCTCTCTCCCACTATTCCCGCGAGAAAATGATGACGAGGTCTCTAGAGCCGGCAGCCGAGCAGAAGGCCTCGTCGTCCTTCGGCAACCTGCTCTCCATCTTCCTCCGGGTCAGCTCGTCCGAGCCCAAGCCGCCGAGGCGGAGCTTCGACGCCGAGGGCGTTGTCGGGCTCGGCATCGTCGCGGCCATGAGCCGCGCGTGCCTCACCGCCCAGCCGATAGCGATCGGCGCTGCCGCACGCCGCCGCGCGCGCGAGGAGGACGAGCTCTCCGAGAGCTACACGTGCGTCATCACGCACGTGGCCGCCGGCGCCGGCGAGGGCGGCAGCATGCGCAAGCGCGTCTACTTCGGGTTCGGCGACGGCGGGGACAGCTGGTTCGTGGAGGCCGCTGAGGAGGCGCCGGCGAGGGCGGACGACTTCTTGAGCCGCTGCTGCCTCTGCAACAAGAGGCTTGATGGGCTCGACATCTACATGTATAGGTGAGTGGTTAACCAACCAACAACTGACGAGTAGTAGTACTTCATATCGCAAGGAGTTAATAACTGATGCCATACTGAAACAAATAAGCTACAAGATGCATATGATCCTTCAGGAATCTCACATGTTCATATCAATTTGAATGGAATACATTCCTCCCAATTTTTTTCCTAAGAAGTTTGTGAGAATTTTAGCTAGCTACCATCCTTTAGGAATCTCCTTTCCTTGTTTTAATTTTGGTTGTGTGGACAGTGAGCCTTCATGTCTGTTGGACCAAGCAAAGCTTGATGTACATCACATCTTAATTTCTTGTTTTATTTAGGTGGGAATATTTTTCACCTTCCTTTCTCAGAGAACAATTAGGGGTAGGTCTACAGCTGAAATTATGAGTTCAAAGTAGCAATAACCACTCTTTGGCCCTGTAGCCATTCATTAGCCCTTCGGTTGAAGGATGCCATGATTATGTATTCCTGGAGCACAGCCTAGTTCAGCTATCCTTTAAGAAAGCAGAAGACAGATAAGTTGTGATAGGTGCAGAATTTTATCTTAAAACATTTCACCTTAATAAGTAGTATCACTCATCTCAGCATAGCACCTCGCATAAACATCTTTTTAAATGGCAAGCAAAGCATGGCTCCTGGTGAATTCAGTCTATAATACTTTCAGAGTTTAGTGACAAGGAACAGTACACTAACCACTCGATTACCTCTCTTCTTCTCTTGACCTGCAACTCTAGGGGGGAGAAAGCCTTCTGCAGCTCCGAGTGCCGATGCCACCAGATGCTCATGGACGACCACGCAGAAAAATGTGGATCAGAAGCCCTCAGAGCCAGCAGCTACTCGGCCTCCCCGTGCTCCGCGCCGATGTCCTTCTCCCCCAGCGTCGCGGCGGCCTAGCCGACCGAGCTGCGTGATGCCGTCGAGCTGCTCCTCAGTTTGTAGTAGCAGAGAGCATAGAGATCTAAATGATCTTTTAAGCGAATGAAAACATAGAGTAATTACTAAAAAAAAGGTTTCTGAACTGTGGCTCGAATAAAAGAGAGGAAGAAAGTTTTTGGGGTCATGTCCACCGCGAAATGTTCAGTGCTTGAGCGTGATTGCATTTCTCTGTACCAAGCAGGGATAATTATGCTAGCACTTAGAAAAGAAATACCATGTCGCGTCCTATCCTGAAGTTGCATGAAGAGATTTGCTGCATGTTAAACGCTTGATTGGCCTGGTAAAAATATCAATTAACAAACTTCTTCTGAGGGATGACAGAATTTGTTTATAGGTGGCATTTCACATTCCAGTTCTGAACTCAGGTAAAAATCACAGCAGAAACATGGTCTCCTGAGGCAAAATCAAACTATGGTGGTACATCCGTATGGCCCATGCATGTGCATGCAGATCGCAGGTGCCTAGCCGAACTCAACTTGGAATCTCCACCGTGCACCCACATTATTGTTCCCGTACCCTGCGCCACCATCATTACCGATGTTCCCTTGTGGTCACGATTTTCAGTTGGTCACTGGAAGCTTAAAATTCAATCTTGATGGTGTTATTAGGACACACTGGAAGCTTAAAACTCAACCCTGATGACATTCTCTTGGCACTATTCATTCATATACACAGCAACCTTGGCGAAATTCGCAAAAAGAAAAATACTGACCTGGGAGAAAACGAGCCCACAGCCACGAGTAGTCTACTGAATGGGAGGGGCATAAGCTGCTGAACATCATCTCCACCACTCCGCGTTTCAACCACAAGGAAGGCAATTCCCTCTATCAGCAAGCAGAACCCCAGTATTCACGGCGGCAGAGTCTGGCACGGACCTGCTTCAGCTGTACCTTGAGCATCATCATTCAAATAATGGAGAGCAAATATCTGAAAGTGCTCCCAGGATACGTGCAAGTTATAGGTGCCTGGTGGTGAGGCCACTAATACCACGAGGAAAAGAATCAGGCCACCTTTCAGGGGCCATGAAGGGAAGCTTACCATCATAGCCGTTCGTTCTCACGTTCTTCAGCAGGCTGAACAAGATCAGCATTCATCATGCATTCGTGTCTGTCATGCATGGAAGGTCATACCATACTACGTCGATGTTACCATATCGCGCAGCGTCAGAACCAGAAGAAGATAAGCATCTCCCTATCAGCAAGCAGAAGACCAGTATGCAGTTGAGCAGAACCTGCCCAGACCTGCTTCAGTTGTATTATGAGCATCATCAGTCACATAATGGAGAACAAATCTCTGAAAGTGCTCCCAGGATATATACGGCACGGACAACAAATAGGGAATCTGAGATGCTCAAATTGTAGGTGGTGAGGCCACTAAGACCACGAGAGCTGCAAAGTCGAATCAGGCCACCATTCAGGGATATGTAGCTTTTGCTCAAAAGAAAGTGGCAATGTAGCAATGAACTGAGGCTCTCCATAATGGCTCTGTTCTTCGGCAAGTTGAACAAGATCGCCAATCACCATGCATGCGTGTCTGTCAGCCATGGAAGGCCAGCTGATCTGTGCGTTGGTGCCTGGTTGTAATAGACTTATTAGTGTTGGTTGAACTATAGTGCTGTTAGGTTTTCGCCCCATGGCGTTCGTTACGATGACGAGCGGACACAGTGGGTTTCCTGGCAGTGCTCGAACTCGCTGTACCTCTTTCCTTTCCTCCTGCTGTTCTCGGAACTTTGTATTTCCGTTCATTTGCAATGAAAAGGGGTCATGCCCGGTTCGAAAAAAAAATGGAAGGTCAGCTGATTGATACTGAAGTTCGCCGCCTGTAGCAGAGAGGTTAATGAGTGCGCATTTGCTGTCAGTGGAATATGTTGACTAAATACAACAGCAATCTATGGAAGTAACGCGATGAGCATGTTAAATGGTACTATTCACTAAAGAGGACAGAGTATCCCATAATTGGCACTGGGAGATAACATGATCTGGCCGTAGAATTACCATGATTTATTAATATGATCAGTAATCCCAGCATTTTGCAAGGGAAGGGACGTCTACATTTGCCAATTCATTGTAAACTCACAGAACTATCATAACAGGCCCATAGATTTCTCCATACTATATGTTCACAGGTGGGCCTGGTGGCATGCTGCCACATATGTTCTCACCAAAATCCCTATCTCCATCTTCAAATATATTCTGCATCTGGCAAGAGCAAAGCCGAATATGGCTTCTCCAACAGAACCCAGTTCATACTTTAAGATGGGATTCGGAGAGAGATGGTTGAGAGGCAAACACTCTAGATAAATGACGTGTTCTTTTCAAAAAATGCCCCATCAAGGGCACATCGTATTTTTCTCGCAAAAGAAGGCACCTCATATTCACTAAACCACTGTAAATCAACTACCTAATGTTACGCAGTCGCATAATTTTCCTCCATTTTGGAAATAATGGAATTACATGATGCTGATTTAATGGGTAGCGAGAAAATACTTGATCGGTTTCTTTTTTTTTTAGAAAAGGAGGAAGCACTCCCGGCCTCTGCATCTGGGTGATGCATGCGGCCATTTTATTTATTATTCACAAAGACCTTACAAAGTAATACAACAGTAAGCCCGAGGCCACCATCTAGACGACACATGTCGCTACTCCTATCCTCTTGATGAAGGGGTGCCGAATGTCCGGGCCAAATACCAAACAGACATCGCACGAAAGCCTAACATCTAAAGCCGGATGCCCCATCCAAGCCACATAGGCGGGACTGGGTAACACACCGGTCCGGCGCACTCTCAGTGAGTACCACACGCACACGCTGCAAAGGGCCGTCACCTCCGTCTTCCATCGATCCATCCTCAAAGCATATACTAACGCATCGACCTTGTCAGGCCTCTCTGCCATCGACGCCACCACGACGGCAGACAACGTCGTCCTCCTACGTGTGTCCATCGCCACACATCTAACGCCGAGCCTCCACTGCTCCATGCCGCCGAGAACCGCCGCCATGAATATGTAGAAAGAAACACCGCTCCACCAAAGAAGCCGTCTGCTGGTCCCTGAGCCCGAGTGCATCTCCAAGAATGCCGCCCCCAAGGGAGTAACGACACATGATTGCCACCGTCATCCGATCAACTGATCTAGGATTTCCCCCGGGGGTATTGGGTGGGGTTGGGAGCTTCACCTCGATGATGCCTTCATGAAGGAAACAATGATAAGGGCATCGTCACCACCGGCTCCGGCCAACGACCGAAGACCAAGTTTTCACCCGGTCCGTCCCAAGAAATCCACCCGACAACCTATGCACTGTCTCGACCGCCTTCAAAGCCCCAGATCTAGCCGCCTAGATCCGGCGACCAACCGCAACAGCAGTGCCACCGTAGGAGCCCTGGCGCACTGGCCACTGCCTGAGTGTGCCACCACTGGAGCCTGGGAAGAGGGCTCCCACCCCACCTCGCCAAACCGCGAGAGCCGCCGAGATGGATCCCGCACGCTCATCACCGTCTCTAATCTGAACCAATCCGTAGCAAAAACCACGAGATCACCGACGCAGACCCACCTTGGACAGGGACTGCACCACGCCATGCCACACGGGAAGCCCGAGCTTCACCCGCCGCCACCTTCCAGGGCCCCGGGATCGAGCCATCGCCGACGGGCCGAGCCGCCGGCCACCGCGACCAAGGCCGCCATGACCCTGCTAGCCCACCATGCGGCCGACGCCACCAGATCTTCCTCGAAGCCTAGCAGCTTCGCCGCCTCCACCCAGCACCACGCCGCCACCTTGTGCCGTCGCCAGAGACGAATAGCCGCGCCGCCGCGATGCAGATCGGGGAAGAAACGCCCCGGCGCCATGGGTAACCCGCCACCCGATCCGGCGTGGGAGGGAAGAGGGCCTCCGCCGCCGCCGTCAGCCGCCCGGGGCTTCGCCCGGCGATCTCCTCCAGCGGCGGCTGAGGGGAGGGGGGGATGGACATGCCCGGCGGCGAGGGTTAGGGTTTCCACCCGAGCCGCCCTAGCGGGGGGCGACACGGGGGACGTGAGGGGAGTACGGGGGACGTGGTTTCTATGATGCTATATTATGTTCATTTGTCATTGGCTCATGTGATTTAGCAACATCTCTAATTTTGAGGGAGATGTATTATTATCTTTTAAATAAGTCATTAAGCGACTGATTCTTGTCGTCTTGTAGATATATGATCATGAGTTCATGGCTAAAGCTTTGTAGCCGCATAATGATGCCACATATATCATACTAACTTGCATAAACTATAATACATGTCTAGATGATAGTGAGATGTGTGTAACCTTGAAATTTCCTCCAAATTAGTTACCATCAAACTAACAAAAATGGTGTGAGAAAAAGTTCAACGCGTCAATAGAAATAGTGTGAACAGGCATGCAGGAAAAGTTATGGAGGTCATCTTGCTCCACAAGTCAATTAACAGTACCATAGAAGCTGAATGCAACCTTATAATTATTGAAAGGTGTTTTGCTGCCACACGGAACTAGCAGAGCATATTTAACCTAGTCTGCATAGGTAGTATTATGCCAGTGCAGAGCAACTATGTAGCATCCAAAGAATTTGTTCCATATCCACTCAGATGATAAAGCTTAAAGAATAAAATCTATTCATCGGTCTTCTCCATATCAACAATGAAGAGCTAATTTGGTTGTACCAAATGCTTTGTCCTTGGTAAGAAGAATAAAATCAAATTCGTCAAATGTGGATTACACGTGTTTGCTTATGAAACGAGAACGCGTGAAGTTACTTCCTCCGGAAAACCAACAGTATTGTTGATGCCACGACAAGAGTCATATATATACTGATGTACATATTTTGCATACTACATGAAAAGAACTGCTACACGTCTAGAAGAACATGACTACAGTAATGCAGGAGGTGTGATTATACTCCCTTTGAACCAGGCTCGAGTCCTCTTTGAGTAAGATTTGGATGTCTATTCCTATTCATTAAATGGATATCTAGCTCCTTGCAGGTATCCCTCATTCCTTTCGCAGTTCAAGAAAACAGACATGGTAACTGGTAAGGGAGAGCATACTGATGCACGGTTAAAAAAACATTCTTGTTAAGTGTACAGTGTGCACGACGCCACGACCATTACAATTTTTTCAAGAGAGACATGCAAGTATGTCATGTTTTTATGACTGCAACCTCTGATTAACTCAGCGTTACAAATTTTGAAATCCAAGATAAGTACATCTGAGTCAAGATTCCTCGGAATGAACTCTACATGTCGAGGGTTCAGTTCTGGTACACAGGGAACACAGTAAGACAAGGAAGCCTAATAGCACCTTAGCTTCCGAAAGGACACGAACCACTTGCTGAGAACACATTTAATCTTTCCAAGTTCCAACTGGATCTGCATGCCATCAAGGTCTAACTCAGGGAGGCTCGGAGAACGAAAAAGCAGCTATCGTGTGAACCAAGGCATAATGCAGAGCACAGAATGAAATAACTTCGCACTCAAGAGTGCTCATTCTTAATTTTGCATTTTCACTACCCTGTAGACTATTTATTGACACAAATTCAGTAGAGAACAGAATCCTTTACCACTACTATGGCAAAGCTATCTTGAATGATGGAATCCATGAAGCAGCCTTGATTCTTCGGTCATATTTGTCCACATAAATCTACTACTGCTTTATAATTCCTCTGTACAGCACAGATTGTACGAAACACCATAGGTACAAAGTTGAAGGGAGAATATATCTTTTCCACTATAAATAGACAGTACTCAGTGTGACTACGCAAGGAACCAGCACCCCCTGCCCCCAACCCCGCCTAACCGCTCCAAAGGAGAAAACATTCTCTTTAGTGCCACACAGGTACTAGAAAAGAATGAATACTTCTCTTGTAGTATACCTAAAAAGTCTTAAAACTTTCTGTGCATTTGCATCCACCAAATTCTCTTCTTTTGCCAAATCTGCATGGCAATCCATGAAATACTCCTGCCAGTTCATCTGCCAAACCAACCCGCTCTTTATCCAAGTCACCTATTTCACCTTGATCTCATTTGCTGGATATGAAGCTCTGAAGGTTCTTAACTCTCAAGATAAGTCAAATACTCTGAAAAACTTAGACGTGTTGTTTACTTCTGTATCTGCATCAACTGTCTCAAGCATGGCTACTGTTGAAATGGAGGAATTCTCAAGCAAACAACTCTGGGTTTTGGCAATTTTAATGCTGATTGGCAGTGAGGTGTTCACTTCAATACTTGGTCTTCACTTCATGAGGGCTAAATTCAATACAGAAAATTCACTCAACACAAGGGACCACATATCTCATATTGATATTGAATCTATTAATGTTGCAAACTTTGATCCCAACACTAGCCATGGCACAAAAGATGCAGTTGCATTTTCCGAACTCCGCCAGGCAAACAAACAACATGTTGATCCCAAGACAACTGTACTTTTAGGTACTGCAGTGACGGTCTGTCTTCTAATAACAAACTTAGGGAGCTCCTTACTTATTTACCTCTACCTTAAGTTAGTACCAGATGCACAAGAAATTCTGAAGAGAAAACGGACTGGGCTCATTTTATTTTCTGTATTTACGGCTATATCCTCGGTTGCAAACTGTGGCTTCACTCCAGTAAACGAGAATATGGTTATCTTCCAGAAGAACTCCGGTCTGCTATTGCTAATTATTCCTCAGATGCTAGTAGGAAATACATTATTTGCACCATGCTTGAGATTCATGGTGTGGTCACTCCAGAAGATTACCGGGAAACAAGAATGGTGTTACATTCTTGAGCATGCAAACGCCATCGGATACAGGCATCTTATGAGTACAAGAAAGTGTGCTTACTTAATTTTAACTGTTGTGGGCTTCATAATTCTGCAAACCATATTGTTTTGCTCTTTGGAATGGAGCTCCGAGGCTTTGCAGGAAATGAGCAGCTATCAAAAGATAGTAGGTGCTCTTTTTCAGTCAACCAATGCGAGGCATGCTGGTGAAACTATTGTGGATCTGTCAAGAATCTCTTCGGCAATAGTAGTCCTATACACCGTCATGATGTAAGTTCCTTCTCTAACCTTCTCCCGGAAATAATAATGCTCGTTGCGAAGAAAATTGCCTGGATTTACTGCAGCACTTACATTAGTAAAAAAAAATCCTGAATTTACTGCGACCTTACATTAGGCAAATAGGGGTTCTATTGACTAGGCTGAATGATATGCAAATATGTCGTACTTAAAGAATAGCTTTATCTCATATAATAGAGTAAGAGACATCAGATTATCTAATGTATGCTGTCATTCAGAAGAACTAATGTAAGCTATACTTAACGCATGTTTGCACCAACTTGTATCAGGTACCTTCCCGGCTACACATCATTTTTACCCAATTACGACGATCGGTATTCTAAGGACGAGAAGAGATACAACAGAAAAGGGCTATTGGAGGACTGGATCTTGTCCCAATTGTCTTATTTGGCTATCTTTGTCATGCTAATTTGCATCACTGAGCGAGAAGCACTGACCACAGATCCACTTAATTTCAATGTTTTCAGCATACTGTTTGAAATTGTAAGGCAAGTCACTGAAATCTCCCTCCGTTCCAAAATAGATGACCTAACTTTAGTACAAAGTTGGGTCATCTATTTTGGAACGGAGGGAGTACATTCTTAAGAGAAACTCATGGTTATGTTTGCCATGATTATCATTACTGAACTCCTGGCTGATCCGATGACTGATTATATTGCAGTGCATATGGAAACGTGGGCTTCTCTATGGGTTACAGCTGCAAGAGGTTACTGAAACAAGACCTACACTGCAAGGATGCTTCATATGGGTTTGTTGGGAAATGGAGCCACGAGGGGAAAATTATTCTGATCATCGTCATGGTCTTCGGGAGGCTTAAGGGGTACAACTTGAAGGGGGGAAAAGCATGGAAGCTTAGATAGCATCAACTCCGTGAGGGCCTAGTATTCCCCCTCCCAAATAGGCAAATATGGTGTATAGCTTCGGACATGCATAACAAACGGCATCGTCGCTTTTCCTTCACCAATAATCTGTGTCCACCTTGTAGTCGTATGATGCTAGTAAAGGATATGAATAAAAATACTAGTATAATAGTACAAAGATAGTAAGCACACACGTACAGGAGTGTTTGGTTTCCATTTACCGTACGCATCGTCATACACATCACCCTGGTTCCCTACATCAATGCGACAACACCCAATCATCTAGCCTCCATAATTTAGCAATTCACCCTTGGCAGTTCATACTTGATCCATTCTCCGTGCATTCACCGAAATAGGAAAGCGCGGGTAAATTCGTAACAAATAACACGATGACAAAACTTTTGGAAATCAGAGCTGGTTGATCTCGGCCCTAGCACCAAGAGATGCGGTAACTTGATAGCACAGCCACAGTGACTGATGCCTAGCGAGGAATGGACGGGTGGCTCGGTTCCGCAACGATTTCGATGCGTGAACAGTGCAGCGAATGCAGGCAACCACCCTAAGTCAGACCACGGAGACGCACCCCTAGCCGGTAACTAGGGTGACCTCTTACGATCGCAGCAATCTGCGCCGCAATCGAGCGGGGCCGCGGGTGGCAGCGGCCGAGATGGTGAATCGTCTGATTAGCGGGGCGAGCTCGAGAGAAGTACCTGCATCTCGCGGGGTGGAAGCGACGGCGCGGCGGAGGAGCTTGGCAGCGGGAAGGACGAAACGGGTGGGGGGCGGCGGCTGATCGAGCTGGGGGCGCGCGCCCGCGAGTGGCCGACCCGCGCCGCGAGTGGTGAGGCCTATTCAGTTCGTTCACGGGCCTGTAACTTCGCTTGGCCCGGTTAATATGTTAAGCCCGTGAACAGAGTATTATGAAGTTACAGGCCCGTGAACAGGGGATATGATATGAAGTTACAGGCCCGTGAACAGGCGATTCCTATTCGGCCGGCGCCCGGCCGGTACTGTGTATTTTACGGGAGCAACCAGGGATACAATGAAAGGGGTTAGAGATAAGGTTGAGGCTCAGGAGAAGGAGGAACCGATGGGAAAGAAAATGTACGTGCAGCTAGAGCTATCAAACAAACATGTCGAGGGGAAGAGTAGTGCAGAGAAGGCAGACATGGGCATCCTGGTACACCCTAAGGGGAAGGGTGGGAAGGGTTTTAGAAGACAGGAGAGGAAGAATGGAGGGGATAATAGATCACTGGGAGTGAGTGTGGGAGAGAAGAGGATTGCAAAGTCGGATGATGTTGATATGACGGAATGTGAATCACCGAAGAAGAGAAGAATTGAGGAGGACAAAATTGCAGCACAAAAGGAGAACGCGGGGCTGTTGGAACAGCCCTGCGAGAAGCAATGAGGCTCATTGCATGGAATTGCCGGGGATTGGGGAATGGCCCGGCAATTCGAGGGCTTCTGGAGCTCCAGAAGGAGGACCCCGACGTTCTATTTTTGTCTGAGACGAAGATGGAGTGTAGCAGGTTGGACTGGCTTCGATGGAAGATGGGGATGACACAAATGTTTGTTAAAAATTGTGAGGGGCAGAGCGGGGGTTTAGCCATGTTTTGGAAGAAGGAAGTGCAGCTTGTGGTGTTGCCCTTTGTGTCCAAGTACCACATTGATACGGAGATTGCAGAAGAGGATGGATTTGTGTGGAGGTTCACCGGTATCTATGGGGAGCCCAAGAGTGATGAGAAGGAGAAGACTTGGAGGCTGCTTAGGAATCTAAAACAACAAAATAATAAACCCTGGCTTTGCGCTGGTGATTTTAATGAAATCTTGCATTCTTGGGAGAAGGAAGGTGGGCCGCCGAGGGGTCAAGCATGTATGGACAGATTCAAAGCTGCACTGGAAAATTGCGAGCTAAGAGATCTGGGCTATGTTGGAGATACATTTACTTGGAGGAACCATAGTCATATGGCAGAGAAGTATGTTAAAGAGAGGTTGGACCGGGCGGTTGCTACTACATCATGGTGTTGTCGTTTTCCTGCGTACCGAGTGACTAATGGCGACCCACGCCACTCGGACCACCGTCCGGTTATTGTGGACACAGCAGGAGCAGCTAGGATTAGACATGGCTCGGTACAGAACCAAAATCCAAGATTTGAAGCTAGCTGGCTGGAAGAGGAGGGATGCAAGGAGATGGTGCAGAATATTTGGCAGCTTGAAACGCAAATAGCAGGGGAGAATGTGGCAGGAGCAGTCAAAAGTGTGATGCGGGAGCTAATGGATTGGAGCAGAAACATTCTAGGTGATTTAGAAAAGAGGATATGTCGCCTCAAAAAGCAACTGGAAGAGTGTAGGAGGCAGAATATTGGGGCTGAACAAGTGCACAAAGAGCAGATTTTACGTTTTAAACTGGAGAGGTTGGAGGAGCAAAGAGAAACATATTGGAAGCAGCGAGCTCATATAAACTGGATGAAGGGGGGAGACCGGAATACAAAAAAATTTCATGCGGCCGCGACAGAGAGAAGGAGGCAGAACCGCATCAAGAAGCTAAGAAGGGAGGATGGGAGAGTAGTGGAGGATGTGAACGAGATGAAGGAAGTAGTCTCTAACTATTTCTTAAATCTTTTTACCTCTCATGCAGGGACACGACTAGATCAACTTTTGGGTCACATTGAACCGCGAGTAACATCCCACATGAATGAATCGCTCGCAATGGAGTTCACTAGGGAGGAAGTCTATGAGGCGCTGCAGAGTATTGGTGATCTCAAAGCACCGGGACTAGATGGTATGCCTTCTATTTTCTATAAAAAATGTTGGGATATTGTTGGTGATGAGGTGGTGGCGGAAGTTTTGAATGTGCTTAATGGAGGTCCTATGCCAGAAGGATGGAATGATACATGTGTTGTGCTAATCCCAAAAGTCAAGAACCCAGAGAGTATGAAGGATCTTAGGCCCATTAGCCTATGCAATGTGGTTTATAAGTTGGTCTCTAAAGTTTTAGCTAATCGCCTAAAGCAGATCCTCCCTGACATTATTTCCCCGAACCAGAGTGCATTTGTCCCGGGCCAGTTGATTACGGACAATATCTTACTTGCTTATGAGTGCACCCATTATATGAAAAATAAAAGAGGAGGGAAAGAAGGATATGCAGCAGTAAAGCTTGATATGAGCAAAGCGTATGATCACATTGAGTGGCACTTCCTAGAGAGAATGATGTACAAGTTGGGATTCCAGGAGCAATGGATAAATAAAATTATGCTTTGTGTATCCTCGGTGTCATATAAGTTCAGAGTGAATGGAGAATGCACAGATACGATAGTGCCACAAAGAGGTCTGCGCCAAGGTGATCCTATATCACCCTACCTCTTCCTTATTTGTGTGGAAGGTTTTTCCTCCTTGTTGAACAAGGCCGAGGCTGATGGTTCTCTTAAAGGAATCCGGATTTGCAATAATGCCCCGAGTTTCAACCATCTACTGTTTGCAGATGACTCACTAGTCCTCATGAAAGCTTCAGTTGAGAGTGCTACGTATCTGCAAAATATGCTACATCTATATGAGGAGTGCTCGGGTCAGGTTGTGAATTATGAAAAATCTTCAGTTATATTCAGTAAAAACACTAGATCGTGTAGGAAACAGGAGGTATTGCATGTTCTGAATATAAGTGCAGAAGCTAGAACTGAGAAATATCTCGGTCTTCCGGTGTACGTAGGACAGGTTCGAACCAAAAATTTTGAGTACCTGAAGGACCGGATATGGAGAAAGATACAGGGGTGGCAGGAGCGATTACTGTCAAAGATGGGGAAAGATATCCTTATTAAAGCTTGTGCACAAGCCATCCCGACATTCGCAATGTCTTGCTTTGATCTCACAAAGACCCTGTGTGAGGATATTGGAAAGATGATATGCAGATTTTGGTGGGCAAAACAAGAGAAGAATAACACAATGCATTGGCTCAGTTGGGAGTTATTGACCAAACCGAAAGGGGAAGGAGGGATGGGATTCCGAGATATCTATGGTTTCAATATCGCTATGCTAGCACGGCAGGCGTGGCGTATGCTGAAAAACCCAGACTCGTTGTGTGCACAAGTACTGAAGGCGAGATACTTCCCACGTACTTCACTACTAGATGCAGAAGCACATCCGGGCATATCCTATACATGGAGAAGTATCTTAAAGGGAATTGCTTTACTTAAGGAGGGCCTCATAGTTCGAGTTGGCGACGGCGCATCAATCAACATATGGAGAGATCCTTGGATTGCTCGAGATGAAATCAGAACACCACTGACGCATAGAGGACAATGTCTTCTCACGAGAGTTTGTGAACTGATAGACCCAGATACACAAGCCTGGGATGAGGACTTGGTGAGAGCCATATTCAGAGAGGACGAGGCCAAAATCATCCTAGCGACACCTCTCCAGACTGACCATGAGGATGTCTATGCGTGGCATTTTGATAGCAAGGGTATGTTCTCAGTTAAATCAGCTTATAAAGTATATGTGCAGAATAGGGATGGAGGTTTGCCGTCAACTTCTACACCATTACAGCGGGACTGGGAATGGAAAGAAATCTGGAGATAACCGTGCCAACCAAAAATACAGCAGTTCATGTGGCGCCTGGCTCATAACAGTTTGCCTCTGAAACTATCTTTGAAGAGAAGACGAATAGACTGTGATACACTTTGTGTCTGTTGCGGAAGACTAGACGAGGATGGTGCACATTTGTTCCTGAAATGTAAGGCAATTAAGTCTGTGTGGCGTAGTTTGCAGCTGGAACGTGAACGTCAGTGCATGTGTGAATGCAAGGACGCGAGTGAATTTCTGCATGCTATACTGAAGCTGACGGAGAACAAACGAATTCTAGTGGTCTGCCTGTTATGGCGTTGGTGGACATGGAGGAATAAATTAAATGTAGGGGAAAAAGCATCCCTTTGGGGAGTCTTGCTGCCGACATCAATCATTGGGCTGTTGATTCTCTTAATATGTGTGGTAAACCAAGTACGGGCACATCTGTCAAACCAGTGCATGAATGGAGGAAGCCAATGGGCGATCAGCTAAAGATAAATTTTGACGGGGCCTTTTCGATGACAGATGGAGCAGGAGGGTGGGGCTTCGTGGTTCGTGACCAGTGTGGGGATGTCAGAGGATCCGGTGCAGGCCGGTTGCCTCATGTGGCAAGCGCACTGCGGGCGGAGGCCGAGGCTTGTCTCGCAGCTCTGCATGCTGCATCAGATTGGGGAATGACAAATGTGGAGGTTGAATCGGATTGTCAGGTTCTGGTAAAGGCGCTACGAGGTACTGAATCGGACCGTGCACCTGAAGGTTTGCTATTTAAGGAGATTCGTCAGTTTGCCTATCTAAATTTTACTAGTATTTCTTTCGTTTTTGCCCTACGGGCATGTAATAATCTTGCGCACGCTCTAGCGGCCTACGGTGCTAGTCATCAGCCTGTCTCGCATGTGTCGTCTGAGGACCTACCTGACGATGTAAATGTTCGACGGGCCAGCAAATTAGCTGAGCCAGTTTAAGTATGGAATCGATGTGTTCCATTTCAAAAAAAAAATTCCTTTGTGAGCCCCTAAGTATCACTTCGGATGAGTTGAGAGCACGTCTGTCCGCAAGTATCGCTTTCTGGACGTTCTTTTCGGATTTTGTTTTATTTATTTTTTGCACGCGTTTTCGACTAATTAGAAGGTTTTTTCGAGTTTTTTTGGCTTTTCAGGTTTTTCATTGCTCTTTCTTAGCTTTTAAAATAATGCATGAAAAAATGTATTTTTTTATTTCCGCGAGAGGTATGATCGTGCCTCTCACATACGGGAAAACAATGTTTTGTTTTACTTCTGTGAGAAACACGGTCGTGTCTCTCGGAAACGGAAAAACGCGTTTTTTTTAACTTCCGCGAGAGGTGCCTCTCGGAAAACAAAAAAAACATGTTTTTAAACTTTCGCGAGAGGTACAGATTTGCTTCCACGAGGCGCGCGGCCGTGCCTCTCGGAAATGGCAAAAAAGAAAACCATGTTTTTCCCTTTCGCGAGAGGCACGGTTTGCTTCCGTGAGTGGCACGGTCGTGCCTCTCAAAAACGTAAAAATATGTTTTTTTTCCTTCCACAAAAGGCACAGTCGTGACTCTTTTGGAAAGGAAAAAAATACTCCCGTTTCGGGTTTTTTTCTTTTTTGTGTAATTTTTTTCTTAAAACCTATTAACATAGGATATTGTTTTGAAGATCTTGACGTGAGTAATCCAATGGTGAAAACGATTTAAGATTTGGACACACGGTTTAAAAGATAAAATGTTTTGAATAAACGGATCTACGAAAAAAAGACTCTCAGATCACGATATGTGCGCCAGTTGTCGCGGTCTGGAAAGATAGGAGTGATTTTTGCAAATAGTGCTTCTTAGTTAGTTTTTTTTAGACAAATGCTTCTTAATTAGTGATTTCCGTATTTTATAAATGGGCGCCAAAAGCGCCCCGGCACTAGACCGGCCCATATAGTGTTTTATCTCTATGTTAATCCACAAAAACAAGCGCTTTGGTTGAGAATCAAACCGTGACCTCCCTGATCGATGTACGAGGTGTAACCACCGCGCCACACAACGGGATCTGGAAACCATCAAGTTTTTCTTTCTTTTATTTATTCCTTCTTTATCCTTTATCCTTTTTCGTTTTCTTATTTTAATTTTTCTTCTTCCTGGTTCGATAAAATGTATCCAAACACATGAACCTTTTTAGAAATTTGATTATTTTTTCTAAATTTGATGAATTTTTTCCATTTTTTAAAAATCCATGAACTTTATTTTAATTTTGATTAACTTTTTTCAAATTTGTGCTTTGTTTTTCAAAAACGATTAATTTTTTCAAAGATTTTGTGAATAGTTTTTCAAAATTAATGAACTCCTTTTCAAAACTGATTAAATTGTAAAAATGATGATTTTTTTCAAAAGCGATGAACTTTTTTCATTTTGTCATGAACTTTTTCAAAATCATGAACTTTTTTTAAGTTTGTGATTTTTTTAATAATGTGAACTTTTTTCAAAAATGATGAAGGTTTTTGAAAATAGACAAACTTTTTCAAGTTCATGATTTTTCTTCAAATATTCAGATTCTAAGTGATGCAATAGACGATATTGTGTAGTAAATAGCGCGGCCAGACTTGTTCATATTTTTTGGCGTTGTTACCAGTCGCAAGTCCACAATTGCTCTAGTGGTTAGCTGAAATCTGATAAGGAATTAACGTCGCGAGTTTGATTCATAGGAAGGCTCTTTCTGCATGGTTTTTTGGCGTTACCTGCGCTGCTCCTTCGCAAGCCAGCCCAAGCGGGCGATGTACAACAGGCGCCGAATAGAAGCTCCCTCGTGAACAGAGTACACTTACACGCTACATAGCTGTGGGTTGAGAAAACATATTACAGTATATTATATGATTTTTTTCAAAAGTGCATCAAAAAGTGACTATGAACTAAGATGGTTAGATTTCTTGTGGTGAAATCAGCTCATTTGCAGTGGCGGAGCCAGAAACTCAATATAAAGGGAGCCAAACATGTTATCTAATGATAGTTTTGAGAACATGGTCAGTGGGATGACCTAGAATAATCCCTTGAGAGTTCCTGCATGAGGATGGTTTCAAACTCGGGCGAGCCGTTGGCGACGGTCCTAGGTGACGAGGGCGGCTCCGCCCCTGCCCCCAGCGATCTCGCCGCGGCCGATGCGTGGGTGCAGGTCCGGCGTGGACCGAGTGGTGCTCTGGTTCCCTCTTCGACGGTGCGCTCCACGGAGCTGGGGCGGGGGCCGTGTGGTGGTCGCTTCTGGGCCCTGGCGACGGACAAGTCCGACGAGGAGGACGGGACCTCTTCGCCGCGGCTGGCTCCCCCGACGGCGTGCGTGACCCTCGATGACTTCGTTCGGGTGGCGGCGGAGACCGACGTCGGTCGGGGTGACCTCGCCGTCGTTTTGCGCCGGGGGGATGTGGATCTCGTGCTTTGGCGGTGCGGTGCTGGAGACCTCCGTCTCCCTCGGCGGGGCGCCCGCAGGTGGCGTGCGCCTCCCCGTCGTCCCCTGTCCACGAGGCGGCCTTGGCGGTGGCTGAGGAGTGGCCGCCGCTCCCTCTCGTTCCTTCGTCGGCGGCGTTGTCGGCGGCGGCGGCGCGGGTGGCGGAAACGGCCGAGGCGCTAGGGCTGACGCCGAGGGGCGAGGCGCCTGTCGTGGGCCAGCTCGTGTCCGTTGGGCCTGGGCCGGCCTCAAGCGGCCCTAGGGCCCAACCGTCATCTGGGATTGGATTCCGATGGGGTTACGGGTGGCCAGGGGGTCGCTTTTGCTTCTGAGCCAGGCTCGGCTGGGCCTTGCTCCCCGCGGCCTCCCCAGAAAGGCGCCCATAAGCCCGGGCCGCGTCGCTTTATATGGCTGCGCAGGGGCGTGCGCGACCCCTCACTAGGGTTTCCTGCCCGTCCCAGTGAGGTGCGGCGATTTCGGCGCTTTGCCAGATCTCTCTCCCCCCTTCCCCCTCCCCCTCCACTCACTCGCTCCTTTGCTGCGGTGGCAGCCATGGGCGACCGGCGAACGGAGAAGAGGCCGATGGATCCTCCGATCCCCAACGAAGAGAGGCGGCGGGAGAAGGCGCTGAGGGAGTAGGCGAAGCGTGGCTAGCGTGCCAGGGCGGCGGGGCGTGAAGATGGGGGCGGTGGTGTAACGCCCCAAGACCGGAGCTTCAGATGCCTTCCAGGGTTTCCGAGATTCGTTGTTGATTTGTTTCGTCGGTTGCATTCATCTCTGCATCATGTGCATTGCATCATGTCATCATGCAACCCATTTTAAAGCTCAACTAAATAAATTGCATGAATCTTCGGTCCATTTAAACCGAGGGAATTTACATGGTGATTCTCTTTATAACATATCCTCCCGATATTAGGGAGCTATTATAAATATTTCCATTCTTTTGGAATTCACCTTAACACACTTGCAAAATCCCAATGCTTTAGTCATCACGTCTCTTGGCCTTTAACTTTGCCCATAAATTCTTTCGTCATTTTCCGGAGCTCCACCAAAAATCGGAACATTTTTGGACACCTCTAATTCCTAGCCCTTGTTCAAACCATTTGAATTAAATTCAAATAAGTTTGAATTAAATCCTTGCAATCATGCCTCTTATATTTTTCTTGGAACCAACGCATTTTTGCGAGTCCGGGAATATTATTTGCGTGTGCTAATTCTTTCCCAAACCCCCTCCATCTTTCTTTTCTTCTCCAATTTTGTTTTATGCTTAGAAATAAAGTTAAAGAGAGAGAGAGAGCAGAGAGCCCAACTGGGCCTCCCTAGGCCCACTCTCGCGCCAGCCCACCTAGGCCACCCGCAGCGAGGCCAACAGACCTCCCGCGCCGGCCCATAGGCCCAGCCGACCCCCACCAATTCTAACCTAGCCCGATCCCCCTCGGTCCTCTTTTTCCCTTCGTCCACCTCCTCGCGCCGCCAGGAGTCCGCGCAGCCCGATCCCCATCTCTCGCTCTCTCCCTCTCCCATCGATCCCTCCTGCGTCGCCTCCACGCACATCGCTAGGGAGAGGAGCTCCTCGTGCCTCGACCCGATCCCTCCTCAACGCCGGCCCGCCGACGAGAGCTGTCCCATGCCTGAGCCTCCCTCTTCCGCGAGGCCGCCGTCTCCGCACACGCCCGATCCCGCGCGCCCCTCCTCGTTGCCATGGCCTTCCTCCTGCTTCTCCTCCGCGCGCCATGGCCGCCTCCCGCTTCCTCTGCCGAGTCCTACCTCGTTCCCGTGCCCGCATCCTTCGTCCTCCACGGCCAGCAGGAGCCCCCGCACTGCTCGTCCCAACCGATTTGGCCAGAGCTCGCTGGAGCCCCAGCACCGGTCGTCGCCGGACGTCCTCCTCGGCTCCACCCTGCCGGCTCACGGCGCCGCCGACCTCACTTCAGCTGCGCACCGTCCTCCACCGCCTCCCCGCCAGGGTCCCTCGCAGGCTCCTCCTCGTCGCCTTGCCTTGCCGCTGGACCCTGCTCGGGCGCCGCGCCGCTGCGGCCAGGAGCTCCAGCCCGACCTCCGCCCGTGACAGCTGATGCTCCCGCGACTCGAGCTATTGCTCCGTGCTTCATCATCTACGGTCGCCTCATTAACATGGCCATCGCCGAGTCCTCCCAGGACCCGTGGAGTCTTATACAGGAAAACCAAGTTCAAAGACTGCCGTGGCCGTGATCTCGCCCAGTACCACTACGGATTCATCAAGACCGCAAGTACCCTTTTTATCGCCAGGACTAAGACCCTAGTTCGACTACATGTTGCTGCCCCATGCGAGTCCGCCAAGTACCTCGACGTCCGATGCCGAAAACGGTCACCGAACCGGGAAACGCCAACTACTAGGTCAACGAGGACCGCCAAGTTCGTCTTCCACCATCTCCGAAATCACCAAGTTCCATGACGAAATGAGAACAACTATCGTCGCCGAAGGCCGTCGAGTGAACGTCTACCCACGTCATGTATTTGACCAAGTTCGATGACGACCTCCGAAGAATTCGGATTCACCAAGTTTTCACTACCATCACCGTGGATCCGACAAGATCGCGAGTACGACTACTTCCTACGACGACCTTGTACCACCACCGTCGCGAGAATGCCTACTTCCTCTACGAACCCGAACCGCTCCGAGAATGCACCTGGAAGGTATAACCGCCGAGACGATGACCCGTGGACGAAAGCATGTGTTGTATGAGATGCATGTTTAGTTGTTGTTTTCGCCCGTGAACGTTAGTGGTTCCTCCTCGTTGCCATGCCGTCGTTGACTCGTGGGAACCCGGTAACCGGGATCACCCCACCATCTTTTGCATGCTCCCGCCACACTTTCTTTTGCACCGACGTTCTCAATGAGTTGTCGGAACCGGAACGTTGCAGTGGCACCGTTTCGTTATCGTCGCCGTGGCACCCATTTCTTTCTACTACGGTGAAAAAATGCTTCATAATGCTCTTGTAAACTTTTAATAAAAAATTGCATAAACTTGTTCATGTCATCTGCATCATGATAATAACAATTAAAATGTTTAAATTGTTGTTGCAATAAATTACTAATGCATATGGGGATTTACCGGATTTGTTGTTTGTTATATCGGGCCCCATTTAAATTGTTTAGATGGTGTAGTTTTGTTATGCCTCACCTCTTGCCATGTTAACCAACATGTAATATTGTTGAGTGCATAACCGAGAGAGAACTAAATAATTGATGTGGTGTTTCGTCAATATGCAACTCGTTGCATATTGAGCTCCATTTAATTTGTAGGATTGCTTGTGCACTTTGTCATGCCATGCTTCATTAAACCGGGACATGCATCATACTTGATTGTGCATCATGCCATGTTTATGTGATGTTTGTTTACTTTGTTGTTTGCTTCTTCCGGTGTTGCTTCTTCGGGTTGATTCCGGTAACGTAGCGTTTGTGAGGAACCGTTCGACTACGTCCATTTGTCTTCTTCATGGACTCGTTCTTCTTCCTTGCGGGATTTCAGGCAAGATGACCATACCCTCGAAATCACTTCTATCTTTGCTTGCTAGTTGCTCGCTCTTTTGCTATGCCTATGCTGCGATACCTACCACTTGCTTATCATGCCTCCCATATTGTTGAACCAAGCCTCTAACCCACCTTGTCCTAGCAAACCGTTGTTTGGCTATGTTACCGCTTTGCTCAGCTCCTCTTATAGCGTTGTTAGTTGCAGGTGAAGATTGAAGCTTGTTCCATGTTTGGTGCATGGATGTTTTGTTGGGATATCACAATATCTCTTATTTAATTAATGCATATATATACTTGGTAAAGGGTGGAAGGCACGGCCTTATGCCTGGTGTTTTGTTCCACTCTTGCTGCCCTAGTTTCCGTCATATCGGTGTTATGTTCCCGGATTTTGCGTTCCTTACGTGGTTGGGTCATAATGGGAACCCCTTGACAGTTCACCTTGAATAAAACTCCTCCAGCAAGGCCCAACATTGGTTTTACCATTTGCCACCTAGCCTTTTTGTTTCCCTTGAGTCGGCCAGCTCAAGGGTCATCTTATTTTAACCCCCCCGGGCCAGTGCTTCTCTAAGTGTTGGTCCAACTGAGCGATGTCCGAGGCTACCAGGGGAAACTCTGGGCTGGCTTACCCGATGTCTTGCTCATCCGGTGTGCCCTGAGAACGAGATATGTGCAGCTCCTATCGGGATTTGTCGGCACATCTGGGTGGCTTTGCTGGTCTTGTTTTACCATTGTCGAAATGTCTTGTAACTGGGATTCCGAGCCTGATCGGGTCTTCCCGCTAGAAGGAATATCCTTTGTTGACCGTGAGAGCTTGTGATGGGCTAAGTTGGGACTCCCCTGCAGGGATTTGAACTTTTGAAAGCCGTGCCCGCGGTTATGGGCAGATGGGAATTTGTTAATGTCCGGTTGTAGAAAACCTGAAGTTGGCCTTAATTAAAATACATCAACCGCGTGTGTAACCGTGATGGTCTCTTCTCGACGGAGTCCGGGAAGTGAACACGGTGTTGGAGTAATGCTTGACGTAGGTTGTTCTAGGATCACTTCTTGATCATAGTTGTTCGACCGTGCTTTTGCCTTCTCTTCTCGCTCTCTTTTGCGAATATGTTAGCCACCATATATGCTAGTCGCTTGTTGCAGCTCCACCTCATACCTTTACCTTACCTATAAGCTTAAATAGTCTTGATCACGAGGGTGCGAGATTGCTGAGTCCCCGTGACTCACAGATACTTCCAAAACCAGCTTGCAGGTGCCGATGAGACCGTGCAGATGACGCAACCAAGCTCAGGAGGAGCTCGATGAAGATCTTATCCTTTGTGTTGTTTCGTTCTAGTTTATCAGTAGTGGAGCCCAGTTGGGGTCGATCTGGGATCTGTGTAGCATTTGGGGTAGTCTTTTTTTATTTTGGCTCCGTAGTCGGGCCCTGATTGCATTTGGATGATGTAATGCTTTATTCATGTATTTGTGTGAAGTGGCGATTGTAAGCCAACTATGTATCCTTTTCCCCTTATTGTATTACATGGGTTGTTGTGAAGATTACCTCACTTGCGACATTGCTTTCAATGTGGTTATGCCTCTAAGTCGTGCTTCGACACGTGGGAGATATAGCCACATTGAGGGCGTTACAAGTTGGTATCAGAGCCTTCCCCGACCTTAGGAGCCCCCACTGCTTGATTGAATTAGCTGACGAGTTGAGTCTAGAAAAATGTTTTGAGTCATTTAGGAATTATATATCGGAGAGTTAGGAATTCTTTTTACTCCCCAGTCCCTTCATCGCTCTGGTAAGGCATCCTGACGTAGAGTTTTGACTCTTCTCTTCTCAAATTTCACTAAAATAATTTAGGATCACGCGGGTATCTTGGAATCATTCCGATCGATTTGTGATGAGAAAATTGTTCTTGGTGCCTCCTGTCATTTAGGGGTTGTGGCAGTGTCCCGGGGAGTTGAGCTCCGAGGTGTTGTCGTCACAATTTTATCGTTGCAGTTCTGGAATACCTGCGTTTAGTTCGCCGACATCGAAAATCTCTTTTATGCAGTTGTTGGTGAGATAACCTCGACGCCACCCAGTACTGGGGCGGGAGTTCGGGAGTATTGCCATAACTCGTATAACGGATGCTTTTCGAAGGTTGAGGTAGATGATTTCTGAAGGTTTCTTGGTTATGTGTTGAAGGATGGATACAGCTGGATGTAGGATTTGCTAGTTTTGGGTGAGATATTATGCTTCCCCTGTATCCCCAACACCTGATTGCATAACTGGGAAAGTTTCGGGAGTTTATAAGTGGGAAATCAAGTAGCTCTTGGGATATCTTTCCGACAGATGTATGATATGAAATTGGGGTTCGACGTCTAGTGGTCCGCCTATCCACGGTTGGTTTTACAGTGGTCTCGTTGTGTCTTAAAGAGTCCTTGGCTATGCCGACTCGGGGACGCTTCGTATGTCATGTGCACTGCCTTGTACATGATGGTGTTGTACGATCGAGCCCGTGTAGGCCCCACCACGAAAACTTCGGACGAAATCTCTATCATATGTTTGTTCCGGCTTATTTTGCAAGCCAATCCTTTGTTTTGTTTTGAGTTGTGGTATTCGAGTTGCTTCGAAGTCAAATGTTGATTCCATACCTTCTCTAAACGGTGTTCTCATACTCCGATGTGAATACAAATCCTTCATGATCATCGATATTGTCATGTCAATCCTTTCCAACCGGCGTGTTTTCTTTTCAAGTGGATCGAACATTTCAACATCCGCAAGATCAAGTATCAGTTCTTCTCAACGGTGTTCATTTCTTCCGTCTCCAAGTTGCCTTTGTTTTTTCCCACCCTCCCTTGTTTTCTTCAAGGACTCAGATTTCTCCATCAAGTATCATTTTAGTGGTGGAAGTCTCTCCATTCTTTTCCTTCAATGTTCTTATCCGGTGATTCTCATGAAGATTCTAACGGAACCTCAAGTTCATCATTATTCATTCTCTTTCTTCTCCGGTGGAACTAATTAAAGCTTTGGTGTTGATCATATCCCTTTTCCTCGTTTCAAATACCTTCTCTTACCGGTGCACCTTATTATCATTCCACTTCTCGATATTCAATTGTTCCGGAGTGCTGAAGATATCTCGAGGTTGTTATCCTTTTCCCCTTATTGTATTACATGGGTTGTTGTGAAGATTACCTCACTTGCGACATTGCTTTCAATGTGGTTATGCCTCTAAGTCGTGCTTCGACACGTGGGAGATATAGCTGCATCGAGGGCGTTACAGGTGGATACGAGCAAGGCCAAGGTGGAGGCTACGACCAGGGCTATGGGGGTAGCTATGGCCAAGGCTATGGCTCTGGATCCCATGGGCGCGAGGGGATTGGGGTCCTCCTCCTCCTTGGTGGGGTCAGCAGGAGCGCAAGAAGAAGCGCAAGACTGGGTTGAAGTGGCGTGAACTGGAGCGCAAGCCGATGGAGCATCCCCTCTGTGGTGGTGGCCAACGGGACCCGCTGGCTAAGAAGCCGCGGGCGTCGGCTGCCCCGCTTGCGGTGGTGCTGCCGGATGCATCGCGTGGGTCGGCGGACGCGCCCATCCCCGTCAAAGAAGAGGGAGGCGAATGCTTCAAGTGCGACCAAACAGGGCATTTCCAGGCCAAGTGCACCTCCCCCCCCTCTGCGTGATCTGTAAGCAGGAAGGGCACGCCTCGGCCTTCTGCCCGACGCGGGGTAAGCATCTCCACCTTCAGATCATGGGCAGCGCGATCCCGGGGGAAGGTTTTTTCTGCTTGGACTTTGAAGATGAAGAGGAGACAGAGGGCTATGATCTCCAGGCTGCTAATGGGGTCATTCTGTCGGTGGAGCCAGGGAGGCTGTTGCTGCGTGTGCTCAAGCAGGAGCTGAAGCACATGTTTGCGGGTGACTGGGATTGGCAGGTCTCTCAAGTGGGGGATGACGATTTTGCGGTTATCTTCCCTTCTGTGGATCTGTTGCACATGGCTAAGTCTAGTGGTAAACTGTTTCTCTCTATCAACGATATTACGGTGCGGGTCCGCGATTCTATCCAGGAGACCATTGTGCCCCTCTCCATGCCGGAGGTGTGGCTCCGCCTCCACGGTATTCCCAAGAAGCACCGGCGTGTTGATCGCCTGATGGAAGGAATGAAGATGTTGGGCAGGCCCATTGTGGTGGACGAGCTCTCCCTCATCCGGATGGGACCGGTGAGGATGAAGTTTGGATGCAAACCTCCCGACAAGATGAATGGATACGTGCAAGTGTGGTTCAACCATGAGGGTTTTGACATCAAGGTGGAGGTGGAAAGACTCCCGAAGCGCTCGGGCGAGGGATCTGTGGCATCTGGTTTTGACAAGGCCCCTCCTCGCCCTAGCGACAATCAGGGCCAGCCGGGTTCGGGGACCGGGGGTGCGCCTGGGCTGCCGTAGGGTTCGACCGTGGCTCAGGGAGGGCCGGTCACCGCAGTTGGCAGCCACCAGCAAGATGTGGAGATGGCCTGCCGTGATGAGGAGAATGAGGACAACATGCCAGACACGTCGATTGATACTGAGACTTGGGACAAGTTGGGTCTCACTTCCCACGCGCTAAAGGAGGACAGAGAAGTGGTGGCGCCGGGCGCTCTTGCGACGGCGGACACGGCTGGGAGCGGTCCGCCACCAGCGCTCGCGTTGCTGGGGGCTTTTGACCAGTCTGGTTTTAAGGAGCGGGATGGTGCTGGCCCCATGCTTTCGGGTGCTCCGGCCTCCCCCAGTTTGCTGGGCTCCGACACGGGTCTGGTGCTCAACGAACCATCCATGCACACCCCGTTGTCAAGCCGTCACAGTGCGGGGGCTCCGGGCGCGCTCCCAAGAAGACGGCGGGTCGCAAGCCCTCGGCCAATGCTGCGGTGCTCTCCCTTCCATCGCCAACCGCGCCAGCTTGCATGGACCTGCAAGCGGCTCTGGGCTCCGTGGGCGTCTCGGCCAAGGCACGGCGCTCTCGAGCTTCTCCAGTGGCCCAGCGCGCGCCAAGTGCTCGGGCCAAGGCCCAGTTGGGTGAGCTTTCTTCCATGGAGAGTGCCCAGCTTCGTCTTGCGGAGAAGAATCTCGAAACCTCAGGTAATCCCCCACCCTCCTTTAAGATTCTGAATGCCTTTACGGACCCGGAACTTGTCTCGATTCTAGACGACAACGGTTTTAAAGTAGGTGCGGAGAGCGGCGAGTTAGTGTCATTGATTCGTGCTCGCGAAGATGCCCAAGCGGCTTCGGCCGCAGCTGCCGCGTTGGCTAAGGCCAGGGAGGCCTCTGCCACGGCGCTGGTCGTCTCTGACCCTGTTGGGTCTGCTGTGGTGGCGAGTGGGAACGCTGACGCCAGGGAGGTGGAGGCTATCCCCTCGACAAGCCGTGCCTCGGCTAAAAAACGAGTGGCAAAACCGGTGACATCCAGGGGGGTGCGCCTTCGCAATCGTATTATTTAGATGCACTACCTTTTTTGGAACATTCGGGGTTGCGGCCACGCTGGTCGTCGGACCCAACTTAAAGAATATATTGCTAGGGAGCGCATTGACGTGGTTGCGCTTCAGGAGACGATTAAAGCTGATTTCACGTATAGAGATTTGGCTGCCTACGATCCTCTTCATCGTTTTATTTGGGGCCGGGTGCCGTCTGTAGGCCATTCTGGTGGTCTCCTATTGGGATGTAACAGTGATGTATGCGATGTTGTAAGCTGGGATGTGGGCGCGTTTTTCATTTCAATCACGATTAAACACAGGATCTCGCTCGCTTCATGGGCAATTGTTTGCGTTTACGGCCCGGCTAACCACTCTAGGGCGGCTGATTTCTTGGGAGAAATTCAAAGCTTGGTTGGGGCTAAGCAAGGCGCCAATGTACCCATTGTCCTTGGGGGTGATTTTAACCTTATCCGTTCGGGAGCGGATAAGAATAATCCTAACATTGACTGGCCTAGAGTGAACTTGTTCAATAATACGATTGCATCATGCGCCCTGCGGGAGATCGCTAGGACTGGCGCTAGATTCACGTGGACCAACAAGCAACTGTCGCCGGTGCGCAGTGTCCTCGACCGGGTGTTTGTGACCTCTGACTGGGAAGTGTTATTCCCCATGTGTACGTTGGTGGCGGAAACGCGTATTGGGTCGGATCATGTGTCACTGATCCTAGCCTCGGGGGAGGATCGGATCAAGCGCAGCCCCCGCTTTTTCTTTGAAACTGGGTGGTTTGAGATAGAGGGCTTCGGGCCCTTTTGCTCATGGCGCGCTGGGAGCGTGCCAGAGCTGCGGTCGGCTGCTCCAGGGGTCCCTTGGACACTTGGATCGCGGCGGCTAGGACCCTTCGGGGTTTCCTCCGTTGGTGGGGTGCAAACCATGGGAGCGAAGCGAAGCGCGTTAGGGAAGCTATTATTGCTGAAATCAAAGCCCTAGACGTACAAGCTGATTCCAGACCCTTCCTGGAAGCCGAATGGGCCCACCGTTACGCTCTTGAGAACCAGGTGCTCGCCATTATCAGGGAGGAGGAGGAATATTGGCGCCGTCGGGGCGGCGTCAAGTGGGTTACCAAGGGCGATGCGAATACGGGATATTTCCACGCCTTTGCCAACGGTCGTAAACGGAAGTGCTCGATTTTGAGACTTCAATCTGATCAAGGACTTTTTGTTAGTCAGGCTGACATCGTGGCACATATCTATGACTTCTTTCTCAATCTGTTGGGTACAGATGAGGAAAAGCACCTCCAACTTCGGGCAGACTTCGGGGGGGAAGAGGGCCGCGTGTCTCAAGCCAAAAATGACCTCTTGGCTTTGACTTTCTCCACGGAGGAGATCGACGAAGCCGTGGGTGCAATGAAGATTGACATGGCGCCTGTCCCGGACGGCTGGCCGGTCGCGTTTTTCCGACGCTTCTGGCCGATGTTTAAAGACCTATTCTACGGGATTATCAATGGTTTTGCACTAGGTACGGTAGATGTCTCGCGCCTTAACTATGGCGTGATTAGCCTTATTCCCAAAGTCAAAGGGGCCGACACTATCAAGCAGTACCGTCCTATCACTCTCATTAACGTACCTTTCAAGATATGCTCAAAGGCGTATGCGACCAGACTTGCTCCGGTCGCGCAGCGCGTTATAAACCGTAGTCAGTCTGGCTTTCTCAAAGGTCGCAACATTCTCGAAGGGCCGATAGTGTTGCAGGAGACTACCCACGAGCTTAAATGCACCGGGCATCATGCCGTGCTCCTAAAGCTCGACTTTGAGAAAGCATATGATCGCATGAACTGGGAGTTCATCCGCGAGGTGTTGACTCGGAAGGGATTCGAGTCAGGCTTTGTTCACCGCATCATGCATCTGGTCTCGGGTGGCCAGACCGCGGTGTCGATCAACGGAGAGGTTGGGAACTTCGTCCGCAACAAACGAGGTCTCAGGCAAGGGGATCCCTCCTCACCCCTGATTTTTAACTTTGTTGTGGACGCCCTATCAGCCATGATCCATAAGGCTAAGGACGCCGGACACATCCGCGGGGTGGTTTCTCACCTTATTCCGGGTGGACTCACCCACCTCCAATATGCGGACGACGCCTTGCTGCTCTTTGAGCCTGACGATCATAGCGTAGCCTCGGTCAAACTTATCCTCCTCGCTTTCGAAATCATCTCCGGTCTTAAGATCAATTTCCTTAAGAGCGAGGTAATAGCCATTGGGATGGATCCTCTGCTCGCTTCTTGAGTAGCCAATCTACTTAATTGTAAGCTAGGGAGATTTCCAATTAAGTATTTGGGCCTGCCTATTTCGGATAAACACATCTCCATTCTGGAATGGGAGCCCTTGTATGGCAAGGTGGCAAATAGGGTTAGCCCCTGGCGCGGTCGTTTCCTCTCCTCGGCGGCCCAACTAATTCTAACTAACTCTAGCCTGTCTTCCCTTCCTCTGTTCACGATGGGCATGTTCTTGCTGGCTGATGGGGTTCATGCCAGGCTTGATACGCCCCGATCCAAGTTCTTTTGGGAAGGAACGGGGATCAAAAATATGTACCATCTTATCAAATGGGCCGCGCTCTGTCGCCCTAAGAAATTTGGAGGACTTGGGATTCTTAATTCGAAGCTAATGAATGTCGCTCTCTTAACCAAGTGGATTTGGAAACTCTCCCAAAACGAGCAAGGGCTCTGGGCGGATATCCTTCGCGCCAAATACTTCCCAGATGGGAATTTTCTAACTTCCAAAGCTAAGGGATCAACTTTTTGGAATGGGATCCAGAAAGTTATGCCGGCATTCACTTTAGGAGCCAAGTTTTGTGTCAACAATGGGTCCTCAACACGGTTTTGGTTGGACCACTGGTTGGGCTCGGAACCCTTGTGGAAAAGCCATTCCTTAGCCTATCGACTTGCTACTAACGTTGATATCCTAGTGGCAGATGCGCTGCGCACCAGCCCGCCTGCGGTCTCCTTCAAAAGACCCCTACTCGATATCGAACGAGCCTGTTGGGACGGGCTCGTAGCTGATTTGGCGGGAGTGAACCTTCGCCTTGAGGCCGACTCGGTTTCCTGGGCTCTCTCGCGCTCGGGGAAGTTTTCCGTCCAATCCTTGTACAACAACCTGACCGAGGGGCCGACCCTGGACATAGCTAGGGGGCTATGGAAAGCTTCCATTCCCTTAAAGATCAAAATCTTCCTGTGGCAGATGTTTCGCGATCGCCTTCCCTCCTCCAATAATATCACTCGTAGGAATGGGCCCCCCGACAGCTCTTGCGTGCTATGTGGTCATCATGAAGATGCCAACCACATATTTTTCAACTGTCACCTCGCTCGCTTTGCTTGGAGCGCGGTTAGGGAGGTTTTCGGTCAGAACTGGAATCCCCGCTCAGCCTTGGACCTCCGCGCTCTGCTAGTCGCTCATAGGGGTGGCTTCGGACGTGTCTTATGGCGCTGCGTGGGAGCTTTGCTGTGGTCCATTTGGACCACTCGCAGTAAGATGACTATAGAGCACAAATTTCCTTCTCACCCAGCTGACATTATTTTCAAATGCCACTTATTTCTTCAGACATGGACGCCGTTGGGGAAACGGCGTGATGCGGATCGGATGACGGAGGCTATGGAGCGGATTCGGATGATTCAGATTGATGCCCGCCACTAGCCTGCCGTAGGTTCTGGCCTTTTCGACCGGCCTATGGCTTTATGTAGCTTATCTTCCACTTGCAGGCTTCGGCCGGTAGCCTGTATCGTACCTTGGCTACGGCCGTTTTATCTTTGTTGTTCTGTGTTGAACCTGTTGGATCCTGTCTTCGTTCTAAAAAAACATGTTATATAATGTTAGACGGGGCCAAATCTTCTAAATCTTACTAATTATGTTTGAAAAATGGACAATTAGGAGCACATATAGTTGTATTTGTGAGAGCACAGGGGGGGGGGGCTGCCAGCACCCCCTGCCTCCGCCACTGCTCATTCGTGTTCAAATTAAACTTGACACGGGTGCTCATATATTTTCCATATTTATTTCAGGTTCTCTGATGTTGTTTTAGCGTGTGCCTATTTTTATAGGGATGATTGTGCGTGTGTATATGTGAGCGCCTGTTTTAGGAGTTCGGCTACAGATGCTATGAGATGAGATGATAGCCAATATTCCCATGTTTCGGTCTTGAAGCTTAGGGATGGGAATTTCACACGATTTTCTAAGAATTTGGAACCTTCGGAATTGTTTTCCTATGATGGTCGTTTGATTTGTAGGATAGAAATCCTTAAAAAAATCATAGGATTCATTTATACTATAGTTTTGATGATACTTTCATCCACTCAAACCTTTTTGATCGATTCCTTTGATTTTCCTGTGCTATCAAACACTCTTTCAAATCATATAGGATATAAGAGAACATGACACTCTATTCCTGCATTTTTCCTATTCCCACATTTTGAGAGTCTTGCGAATCAAAGAGGCCCTTATTCTTTCTACTCAATTTTTTTGCTACCACATTGTTATCATACAATATATTTCAACAAAAACGACGTCAGAACCACTGAAGTCCTTTTTCAACTTTGGAGACATCTATTGAACAATAGTCATGTCTATTCCAAGAAAGGGATCAACAAGTTAGGAGGATGATCATGCCACTCCACAAAAGGTCCCCTCCCCCCAAACTAGCTCCGGCCAACCAATGCCACAACATTGTTTTCCCGGGCACAATGCACAATCATCGCCTTGCCAAAAGAAGCTAACAACTTCCTAATAGTACTCCCTCTGTTTTTCTTTTTAATCCGCATATAAGATTTATTTAAAGTCAAACTACGCAAAATTTGACCAAACTTTATACTTAAAAATATTAACATCTGCAATATTAAAGTTATATAGCATGAAAATTAATTTCATGATGCATCTAACAGTATTGATTTCGTACTACGAATGTTGATATTATTTTATTTGTAAAGTTGGTCAAGCTTTAGAGCATGGTTAATAATATAGTCGGTAATCGGATGTATAATGTTGCCCCGTCACATATAGTCAACTTAATAGCCAACATGTATAGTAGCTTTTATAAAAATAAACATGTATAGTAGCTTAGTTACTAAGAAGCACTACTATTTTATTAATACATGACTCACTTTACACTCTCACAATATTTCTTGGAGCTCATGTTTGTAGTTGCCTATTGATCTACAACCCACTTCCCTTCTCTCTCACCTTCTCTTTCATCCAACTCAATAAAAAATATAAATGTTAGTCCTTATAGCCTGCTGATTGTACCTTGTTAGACTTGGTTTTGGAAAGTTTGACTACATACAGATTTAAAAAATCGTTTAGTAGTAGCTTGGAATGGCATGGCGAGGGGAAAACATTACTCCTTCGGATCCCAACTAAATGACGCAACCTCTTTAGGGCCTCTTATGATTCGCAGGATTCTAAAAATGTAAGAATAGAAAACGTATATGATCAGTGGCATGTCCTCTTTAACTTTATAGGATTAGCAATGAGTGTTTGATGCCACGAAAAAGTTAAAGACACTATAAAAAGAGGTTAGAGTGGATGTTAGATTTCCTATAAAATATAGTACAAAAGATTTTATCCTATGAAGCAAAGGACCATTGTAGGAAAAATTCCTAAGGACTTGAATCCTTGAAAAATCGTATAGAATTCCTTTGAGATTCAAAGGACCCCTTGCCGTGTTCATTTTACACCATCATATAGAGCTTGCATCAACGGGAACATTACATTAGGCAGACGGTCACACACACTCACGCTCCCTTTGTCACTTTGCCTGCGTCGGATGCGTGTCGCCGAAGGCTTCTAGACCACGAAGCATCAGCTAAGGAAAGAGACACACGAGGCACCTCCAATCCAAAATAAACAAGAGCGAGAGGAGGGGTTTGGTTTGGTGAGACGTGCGACGGTGCGAGTGAGAGGGGGCAAGAGGACAAAGCAGCCAACTCGGCCAAGTGCGTCACCTGACTCGGACGCCCCCGTCCCCCGTCCACCGCTCCCGTCCCGTCTCCACCCCCCACCGGATCCTCTGCGGCCCACCGTCGCGGCTCCAGCCTCCGCAGCCTGCACCGCGCCGTCGGTTCCCTCCACTAGCCTCGCAACACGTGCGCGCGCAGCAGGGGTCTCTGCGTCCGCGTGGCCGCAGAGGATCTGGGGACGCTGGCGCGTACCTGCTTCCCGCCGGTGGTGGCCAATGCGACGGCCGCCCCGCTCCCCCGCCGCGACGCCCGAGCCGACCCGTCTCACCGAGTGCGCGGTCCCACCGGATCCACCCCACATGTCAGTGGACGGTGCGGTAGACAAACCAGGTGGCCGGGGACGGGGGTGCCCACGTGCTCGGCCCTGGCGGCCCCGGAGGTCGGTGCGGATCCGAGTCAGCCCCCATTCCTCGGCGGCCGAGAATTGTCGGGAACGCCCCGCTCGCTGTCGCCGGGTTCGTTCGCACCTGTGCTGCTGTGCACCGCCTTTTTGCACCGGTGACGTCGTGGTCCGGCCTCGTGGTGTCCAGCTCGCCCCGCCGACCTCGTCTTTTGGCCCGGTTTGGTCGCCAGCGTAGCGGGGGCATCGGCGATCTCATCGGAATGCACTTGGATGCCCAGAATGCCCTCCCTCGACCGGCATCGTTTCTACTCTATCGCGTTACGTGCGTGTGGGGTCGGGGTGGGGCGTAAAAGATACACGTCGGTCGTGCGTGGAGGAAGGTGACATAAAACATACTACTACAGTGGTTTCGGAAACGGAGTGTGCTTCTGTGTGGTACTTCTTCCGTTTCAAAATAGATGACCTAATTTTATACTAATACATAGAAGCCAGCGAGCTGTGTTTCGTGAACCTAGACGTGAAGCAGCTATTGGAGGGTTTACAAATTTTCTCAAAAGGAAAAGGGTCGTTGTGTCATGCGGAGTGTCTAGACTCGTTTACAATAATTTTGTTACAGTGTAGAAACACAAACATTAAACCCCACCCCCCACCATCTCCACAAATATTATACTCCCTCCCTTTCTAAATATAACTCTCTTTAGAGATTTCAATCCAGTCTCTTTAGAGATTCCAATCCAGACTACATATGAAGCAAAACGAGTGAATCTACACTCTAAAATAAGCTTATATACAGCAGTATGTAGTTCATACCGAAATATTTAAAAGGTTTTATATTTAAAAGCAGAGGGAGTACTACAAAATCATTAACTTTGGATAGAATCTGTAAGAAGTTTTAAATGTGTCGGAAAAATATATTGTTTGACTTTTTCAAAAGTTTTTAGAAATGGTCCGTCAATTTCATCCCATTCCCCACCCAGACCAAACCCTAGCCTCACTCTCGACAGTTCCTCTCTGTTTTGTCCCCTTCCTGCCTGTTCCCTTCCCCGCACCACCAAGCCCGGACCCGGCAGTTTGGCCGGGCCCATCCGGCTTGGACGCCCTCGCCGTCATGTCGGATTTGAGCTCCACGTTGATCGACGAACAACTCTCCCTACGTATCGCCCAACGATTGCCACGAATGGATAGGGGGGGGTGCGCTTAAGCTCCCCGCGCTCCTCGATGGCCCAAAGGGGTAGCTCATGCTCTGTGCCCTCCTTGAAGAGGCGATGAGTGGCCAATGGCGCCAGGCACCTCCAACCCCTGCTTATCCTGGACGATGCTGGGGTGCTCGTCCTCGCAGAACCCAGTAATAGGTGCGGTCCACTCGTCGCACGAGGCAGAGGGCGGCACGGACCAGACCCACTTGGTCTGGCAGCAAGTCATGCAGATCTGTTGCCGCCTGCCGACTTGGGCGAGGACCTCCGCCGCGACGTCATCCACGGGACCTGCCACTAACGTCGCAAAAATGCAATTTGATCAAGTTGTGATTCGAAGGTTCTAAGAGCATCTCCAGCCGTTCGCCCCCCCAGGACGCCAAAAAAACGCGTTCTGGGGGCGAGCCGGCGAGATTTTCGGCGTGCGGGCGACTGCGTTCCCAGTCGTCGCCCCCGGGTCGGCCCCAGGGCTAAACGAATTCGGCGTTTTTTGGCACAAACTCGTCGAAATTCATCCAAACTCGGCGACATTCATTCAAATTTGTACAAAAAACAAATAAAAAAACAAACACGGCCTAGCTACGCCATCCTCGCCGCGCCTCGCCGCCGTCCGACTTTTACATGCCTAGGCGCTTGTAGAAGTCAGTGTAGTCGTCGTCATCGTCCTCGCCCTGCCACCCGCCGCCGTCCCTGTTGCAGCCCTGTCCAGGGTCGCCGACGCGGGATGGCCCGGCCTCCTCCTCGTCGCTGTCGAGGTAGAGGACGCCGTCCACCTCGCGGACGGGGCGGGGGTGGCGTGCCTTGAGTTCCTCGAGGGCGCGGCGCTGGCGAGCCACCTGCTCGCGGGCGTAGTCCTCCCTCGCCCACCTCATGCCCGTCTCATCGGCGGCGGCCATCGCGAGGTGCTCCGGCTTCACTGGGAGCAGGGGAGGCTCCGGCTCGGTTTTCGGCCGGACGCGGCGCATGCGACCGCCGCGGCCTTCCTCGGGGATGGTCAGGGCGCCGCTGCGGGTGCGGCACCCTAGCGGGGACTCCCCCGCCGTGTCCTGCGGCTCAGGCTTGACGGCGAAGGCCGCCGGCGAGCCGCTCGAGGAGGAGGAGGTCGTCGCGTCCGACAACCGCCGCGGCATCCACGAGCTGCCATGGCGGCGAGAGAAGGACGGGGGTGCGGCGGCGGGGTACTCGAGGCACGGCGTGTTGCCGGCCTCGATGTAGTCGAGGACGTGCTCGAGGGTGCGGCCGGGCACCCCCCACCAGTCGCGCCGCCCTTCGGCGTTGTGGCATCCGCGAGGCACGACGCCGTTGGTGGAGGCGATCAGGCCGTCGCGGCGGCATCAATGGAGGCGACCGTGCGGCAGCGCGCCAGCTTTGGCATTTATCCCTAAGTGTTTTGGTGATTGATAACAACGCATTTGCGGACTAATCGTGTGCCATGAGTTTTCCAGACACTTCTTTGCTAGGCACAAGACGATTGGGTGCCCCTCGAAGACTGACGAAGACGACGTCTTTTCTACGTTTCTTTTTGGTGGATTTGAGTCGTAGGAAAGCCGTACTATTAAGAGGGGGTCCGCGTTGGAAAGGTTTGGGTGGAATCATCACGTACACGTCTCCTTTTATCCCCTCCTTCTTCCTTGGAGCTTCCTCCGTTTTTCCTGCCTCCTTTGACTGGCTGCTATTGTGGTTGCGGTAGTACCGCTCCTGGATCAACGGTAGTACCGTAGGCATCCACAGTAGTACCGCGCGGTGGCGCGGTAGTACCGCTCCCCTGGAGCCGCACTACCGATGCCCACCAGGCTAGTGCCGCCCCTTTGCGGTAGTAGGAGCGGATGTAATTTTTTACATCCGCACCTGCCGCGGTAGTACCGCTTTCGCTGTGCGGTACTAGCGGTACTACCGCGCTATGCGGTCAGGCAGTAGTACCGCCCCTCGGCAGTACTACTGTGTCGGGTTTTTGCTACTTCCGTTTATTTACGGAAGTAGGCACGGTAGTTCCCCTTCCCCCTGGCTGGGACTTTTGCGTTGCGGTAGTACCGCATGGGGGGCGCGGTAGTACCGCGCGTGCGGAAGTACCGCCCCCAGCTTGCGTCTGTTTCTGTGCTAGGGTCGCGGCAGTACCGTGGGACGGTACGGTTGTACCGCACTACCGTGCGGTAGTACCGCTTGGTTGCTAGCAGTAGTACCGCTGGCCGCGGGCTGGTTGGTGGGTAACGGTTGGATCTTTTCCACACTTTATAAAGGGTCTCCTTCTTCCCCGTTGACTCACCTCTTCCACCATTAAAGCTCCATTATTGCTCCAAGCTCCATTTTCGCCCGATCTTACTCCCTAGCCAACCAAACTTGTTGATTTGCTCGGGAGTGGTTGAGAAGGCCCCGATCTACACTTCCACCAAGAGATATTTGATTCCCCCTACTAATCCCTTGCGGATCTTGTTACTCTTGGGTGTTTGAGCATCCTAGACGGTTGAGGTCACCGCGAAGCCATAGTCCATTGTGGTGCAGCTTCGTGGTGTCGTTGGGAGCCTCCAATTGAGTTGTGGAGATTGTCCCAACCTCGTTTGTAAAGGTTCGGTCGCCGCCTCCAAGGGCACCAATAGTGGAATCACGGCATCTCGCATTGTGTGAGGGCGTGAGGAGATTACGGTGGCCCTAGTGGCTTCTTGGGGAGCATTGTGCCTCCACACCGCTCCAACGGAGATGTACTTCCTCTCAAAGGGAAGGAACTTCGACAACACATCCTCGTCTCCACCGTCTCCATTCTTGGTTATCTCGTGCCTTTATTTGTGTAGATTATTTGTTTCATATATCTTGCTTGCTTGTGTTCCTATTCATGTTGCATCATATAGGTTGCTCATCTAGTTGCATATCTAGACAACCTACTTTGATGCAAAGTTTAAATTGCTAAAGAAAAGCTAAAAATTGTTAGTTGCCTATTCACCCCCCTCTAGTCAACCATATCCTTTCAATTGGTATCAGAGCCTCGTCTATTTATTAAGGACTTTACCGTCCAAAGAGTATGGTTGATACCGTAGACGGTGCGGAGGAACACTCCGTGTGAATCCTATCTCGTCTACGGGCGATGGGGGAACTTCGGTCTCTCGTGAAGAGTTCAATGTGGCCTTGGAGACATTGAAAACCTCCATGACGACCGAAGTTGAAAGCATGTTTACTAAATTTCTTGAGGGGCTTAAACTATCCACCGCACCGTTGAAAGTGGGTGATCCCGCCATCAAGGTGTCGGATGCTATGCCCGACAAGGGGGAAGCTAGTAGTGAAAAGACTCCTTCTTCTAGTGGCAAGAATGGCACCGGCATCTTTGCCCATGTGGAACCACCACTTGTTTATGGTGGACCGGTTCCTTCCACTCATTTGAATCATGCCGGTCCTCCCCCTAAGATTGTGAAAAATGAGGATTTTGATTCTTGGGTTTACTGCTTTAAACGTCATTTAAATCATGTGAACACCAACCTTTGGAGAATCATTGAAGAAGGTTTCTATCCACATGATCCAAGAAACTTCACTCCTCGAGAAGCCGCGAACAATCAATTCAATGAGAATGCTCTCTTCATCATTCAAGATGCAATTCCACCCTGAAAGATCGTGGATGTCGCCTAGAGGGGGGGTGAATAGGCGTTTTAAAATAATTACGGTTTAGGTTTGAACAAATGCGGAATAAACCTAGCGGTTAATTTGCCAAGCACAAAGCCTAAAACAACTAGGCTCACCTATGTGCACCAACAACTTATGCTAAGAAAGATAAGCAGCTATGTGATAGCAAAATATATGACAAGAAACAATATGGCTATCACAAAGTAAAGTGCATAAGTAAAGGGCTCGGGTAAGACATAACCGAGGCACGAGGAGACGACGATGTATCCCGAAGTTCACACCCTTGCGGATGCTAATCTCCGTTTGGAGCGGTGTGGAGGCACAATGCTCCCCAAGAAGCCACTAGGGCCACCGTAATCTCCTCACGCTCTCGCACAATGCAAGATGCCGTGATTCCACTAAGGGACCCTTGAGGGCGGTCACCGAACCCGTACAAATGGCAACCCTTGGGGGCGGTCACCGACCCCGTACACTTTGGCAACCCTTGGGGGCGGTCACCGGTACCCGTCAAATTGCTCGGGGCGATCTCCACAACCTAATTGGAGACCCCGATGCTTGCCCGGAGCTTTGCACCACAATGATTGAGCTCCGAACACCAGCAACCGTCTAGGGAGCCCAAGCACCCAAGAGGAACAAGCTCAAGGGTACCAAGCACCCAAGAGTAATAAGCTTCTCAACTTGTAACTTCCACGTATCACGTGGAGAACTCAAACCGATGCACCAAATGCAATGGCAAGGGCACACGGAGTGCCCAAGTCCTTCTCTCTCAAATCCCACCGAAGCAACTAATGCTAGGGAGGAAAATGAGAGGAAGAACAAGAAAGAGAACACCAAGAACTCCAAGATCTAGATCCAAGGGGTTTCCCTCACATAGAGGAGAAAGTGATTGGTGGAAATGTGGATCTAGATCTCCTCTCTCTTTTTCCTCAAAAACTAGCAAGAATCCATGGATGGATTGAGAGTTTAGCAAGCTCGAAGAAGGTCAACAATGGGGGAAGAACACGAGCTCAAAGGATAAGGTTCAAAGGGGAAGAAGACCCCATTTTACAGGAGGGGAAAAAACCAACCGTTATCCCCCACTCAGCCCCGCAGAGAGCGGTACTACCACGGAGGCAGGGCGGTACTACCGCTCATAAGCGGTACTACCTCTCCCCCACAGCGGTACTGCCGCGCTAGAAGAGAAGGGGCTGGGGCTGGGACCCAGAACGGTACTACCGCGGAGGCAGGGCGGTACTACCGCTCACAAGCGGCACTACTGCCACTACTACCGCAGCTAGTACCGCAAAACCCGACACGAGAAAATGCGCCCTCGAGTCGAGGCGGTAGGAGCATGGAGCCGCAGCGGTACTGCGGCTGAGGCCATCAAGCGGTACTACCGCTCCGAGGAGCGGTACTACCGCAATACTGCAGCTAGTGCCGTAAGGCCCAGACACGAGAAAGAGCGCACTAGGGTCGAGGTGGTAGGAGCACGGAGCCGCAGTGGTACTGCAGCTGAGGCCATCAAGCGGTACTACCGCTCCGAGGAGTGGTACTGCCGCTTAGTGAGCCTCAGCGGTACTACCGCTGTGGCCTGCGATACTACCGCTCGGTCCAGGAAAAGACACACTCAAGAAAATCAGAACTGCCATAACTTCTGCATATGAGTTCCGAATTGAGCAAACTCAAGCTTGTTGAAAACAAGACGACGAGTAGCATCAAAACAGCGACTGGTTATAGTAAGAAGAGGCAGGGGAGGAATGCCAACAAATAGAGGAGTGAAACCTTCAACCGAGAAGAACCGGCAAGACCTCCAACATCGAAAACATCATAGAAGAAGCATGCGAACTCCGTTTTCGATGAACTCAAGCTTGTCATCAAGATGACCATAAGCTCTAAGACTCACAAAGAGAACCAAACAAGAACCAAGAAAGATGATGCAAGGATGCAATGGTTTGAGCTCTCTACGAACGATACGATCAAGCTACTCATCGAGAGCCCCCCTTGATAGTACGGCAATCGATCCTATAACCCGGTCTCCCAACTACCATCATGAGACCGGTAAAATAGAAAACCTATCAAGGGCAAACCTTTGCCTTGCACATGGTCCACTTGAGCTAGATGATGACGATCTTGACTTCCTCAAGTTGGACCACCTTTCTTGATTGTGTTGGCACGATGAAGACTAGATGATTGCTCCCCCATAGACCACTATGGGTGAGCCACTCTTCGGCACATCTTCACAAGTCCATTGTCACCACAATGGCCGGCAAGCTTCAAGCACTTGATCTCTTCGCGATGATCCACTTGAACTTGCACACGGCAATCTTGATGACGATCACCACTTGATGTCATCCTCTCCATGGGTTGAGAGATATCTTCCTCTTGACACAAGCCCATGAACATGTACCTAACCCCACGTAGAACTCTCACATAGACCATGGGTTAGTACACAAAGCACAATGGACAATGCTTACCAAACCATGGGATCACTTGATCCCTCTCGGTACATCTTCTATGCTTTGTGAGTTGATCAACTTGATTCACTCTTGACTTAGTCTTGATCAACCTTGAATCTTTCCAACTCCCTTCGTTTGGATGATGTCTTGAAGGTAAACATGAATGATCACACAATCTTCTTCTTCAAGACATGCTTGCAACAAGCTCAACTCCCAAATGACCAATCTTTGGATAATTCCTTGAATAGCACCTTGGTCGACACAAACTTTTCTTGAAACCAACACATGTACTCCAAGAAAAGCCTATGGACAAAACCTTCAAATATAACTCAAGGCAACCATTAGTCCATAGAGATTGTCATCAATTTCCAAAACCAAACATGGGGGCACCGCATGTTCTTTCACACCCGAAGACCTACCTCATCTTCGTCCCTTCGCCTTGGCCAAAGATGCATGGCATTGTGTCGTGTCTCTCTACCGGGGAAGCGCAAGAATTCAACGCTCCAACTATGAAGTGGTACAAGATGAGGCCGATGAGTTTGCAATGAAGGAAGATGAAGAACCTCGTGAGCTTTATCGGAGAGTAACCAAACTCGCGGTCTCACTACGAGATCACGGGAGCAAGGACATGGATGACAATTGGATCAAGCGCAAATTCCTCAAGGCAATGATGCCCTACCACAAGGCCATGTCTTCCGTCATTCGTCAAAGACCGGACTTCCACACTTTGACCTCAAGCGAAGTGTTGGATGAGTTTGTGGCCATGAACATTTTGGACAAGACCGTCGACAATGCGGTGCTCCATTCTCAACGGGCAAAGAAGCCTAACCTTGCATTGAAGGCCAAGCTCACCGTGGAAGAAGAAGAAGAAGAGGAAGAAGAGGAGAGCAACCCCGAAGATACGAAGTATGCATATCATGAACACATGGCACTTGCTTCAAGGCAATTTTGGAGCAAGAAAAACTCGAGGCCCAATTTTAGCAAAAACAACTCGAGTGGCACAAGGGGCAAGCAACGTGTAAGGACTTGCTACAATTGCGGCAACGTGAGTCATTTCGTTGCGGAATGCCCGTATGAGAAGAGGGAAGACAATGGCGGCAAACTCATCCGAAAGGACAAGGCCAAGTCGTTCCCCAACAAGAACAACTTCACCAAGAAGACTCCTCCCAAGGCTTTGGTTGTGCAAGAAGAGTACAATGAGGATGATGATGATGATGAAGATGGTGAGTCGGTTGCCATGGCCTCCGTTGCCATTGCAACAACGTCACGGGTGTCTCTCTTTGACTCACCCAACGAGAGCATCACCGCCAAGTGCATCATGGCTAAATCCACCAACAAGGTAACCTCCAACATTAAAACTACCATCATTAATCATCCTTCCCCAATGGATAGCATTAATGAACTTGAGGGAGATAATGTGGAGGCTAACGAGTTTGAGGCCTTTATGGGCAAACTCAAGGGAAAATCCAAGAAGCACTTTGTTGCTCTCTTGGAACAACTTGGTGAGGCCAATGACATGATCGAGGCTCATGAAGACACCATCTCTAAGATGGAAGGGCATAGTCGTGACTATGCCGATGAGATTTCGGATCTTTCCAATGCTCTTGAGGAAGAGCATGGTCTTCGTTTGGCTCTTGAGGAGTCACACAACGTTGATCATGCTAAGTTAAAGAAAGATTATGATCATGCCCTCATTGTTTCTCGTGTGCTAAATTCCGAGAAGGCCAAACTCGGGGTTGATCTTGCTAGACTCAAAGAGGAGTTTGATATACTTGACATGGCCCACAAGGCCTTGAAGGGTATTCACGCTAGTCTCAAGGAGTCTCATGATCAACTCCAAGTGAAGCTAACTAAGGAGAAATCAACTTTTCCTCATATGGTTTTAATTGATAATGCAAATGCTACTAACCCGTGTTGTGAGCATATACATCTTGTTGAGGAAAATGCGAAGTTGAAGGAGCAACTTGAGAGAGGTCTTGCGACTTGCATACAAGGCAAGAAGAACCTCAACGATCTCTTGATCAACCAAAAAGGAGGTGTGGCCAAGGAAGGGGTTGGGTACGTGCCCGACTCCAAGAACAAGAAGAAGAATGACAAGACCAAACGACCTCCTCCCCTCATGCAAACCTTTGTGAGGGAGGGAGAGAGTGCCCCTGAGGAGAAGAAGAAGAACAATGTCAAGAAGGGCAATGCCATCCCTCTCAACAAAGCCGACGATTTTAACCTTCTTATGTGTTATGCCATGCTAGTGATGGGCATGTTTATGCCAAATTTGTTGGTTCTATTCATGAATACATTGAATGGTCTATTTGGGTTCCAAAAACCCTTGTTACTAACATCAAAGGACCCATTACAAAATGGGTACCTAAAACCAAGCATTGATCTCTTGTAGGTGTTTGCTTCCGGTGGGGGATCATGGTTGCTCGATAACGGAGCTACAAATCATATGACCGGAAGCAAGGACTTGGTGGTGGACGTGCACAAGGTTCCATCTATGCCCACCAATGTTGAGTGGGGTGACGCCTCATCTTCTAAGGTATTGGGACTTGGCAAGGTGGTCATCTCTCATGATCTCACGATCGAGAAGGTCATGCTTGTTGAGTCCCTTGCATACAATTTACTTTTCGTTCGTCAACTTTCTATCATGGGCTTTGCCACTTTCTTTGATATCGATACCGTGTCCCTCTTGTGGAGCAAGACTCTTAAAGTAGTCTTTGTTGGGCATGTCGAGAACGGTCTATATGTGATTAACTTTTCGGAGCGACCCACTAAGACCGCGACATGCCTAATGGCTAAAGTTGATGTGGGATGGCTTTGGCACCGCCGTTTAGCCCATGTCAATATGAGATCTTTGTAAAGTCTCCTCAAGGGGGACCATGTCCGTGGACTAACGAATGTTAGTTTTGCTAAAGATCCTGCTTGCAGTGCCTGTATCGAAGGAAAGCTACATGAGAAGGCTCACCCTCCCACGACTATCATTTATTCAAAGAGGCCTTTGGAGCTCCTTCACATGGATCTTTTTGGGCCTCCATCCTTCGATAGTCTTGGAGGTAGGAAGTATTGCTTGGTGATTGTGGATGACTACTCAAGGTACACGTGGGTGTATTTCTTCAAGAGGAAGAGCGAGACCCAACAAACCGTCATTGACTTTGCAAATGAAGCACAACGTCAACACAATGCAAAGATCTTGACAATAAGAAGTGACAACGGCACCGAGTTCAAGAACTACACCTTGGATGAGTTTCTTAGTGACGAGGGAATCAAGCATCAATATTCCGCACCCTACACCCCTCAACAAAACGGTGTTGCGGAGAGGAAGAACCGAACGTTGATGGATGCGGCAAGGACCATGATGGCGGAGTTCAAGTCTCCGTACAACTTTTGGGCTGAAGCCATCAACACCGCGTGTCATGCATCAAATTGGCTCTACCTCCGCAAGGGCTTGAATAAGACTCCATATGAAATACTCACCGGTAACAAGCCCAACCTCAAGTACTTCCGGGTATTCGGGTGTAAGTGTTTCATTTTCAAGAAAGGTGTTCGGTTGTCTAAATTTGAGGCCAGAGCTTATGAGGGCATATTTGTTGGTTATGCTACAAACTCTCATGCTTACCGTGTCCTCAATAAATCCACGGGACTTATTGAGGAGACGTGTAACGTGGAGTTTGATGAGAATAACGGCTCCCAAGTGGAGCAAAGTGGCACTTGTGATGTAGGCGATGAAATTCCTCCTCAAGCCATAAGAAAAATGGGTGTTGGTTTCATCCTACCCATTGAGGAACCCCTTGTGGCCGAAGGAGAAGGACAATGCTCCACTCAAGTGGAGCCATCACCAACCCAAGGCGCACATGCTTCCGAAGAACAAAGTGAAGGCCCTCAACCTCATGAACAAGACCAAGGGCAAGATCATACTCAAGACGGTGTGGACACACCAAGTGATGCCCAAGGTCAAGTTCTCTCCCCCGAGCAAGTTTAAGATCAAGAGCAAGTTCATGACGGCGCTCAAGATGATCAATTAACCGCTCCTCAACTCATCACCGAGGAGGAATTAGAGCGTCGTGCCGCCAAGGTTGCTTCCAGGCTCTCCACCAAGGATCATCTCATGACGAATGTGCTTGGAAGCTTAAGAAAGGGGGTAAGCACTTGTAGACAATTAGCAAATTATTGCGAGCATCATGCGTTTGTCTCTTGTGTGGAACCCCACAAGGTCTATGAGGCGCTAGAAGATCCGGATTGTCTCAATGCCATGCACGAAGAACTCAACAACTTCGAGCGCGACAAAGTGTGGAGATTGGTGCCAAGGCCAACGGGGAACCACAATGTCATTGAAACCAAGTGGATATTCAAGAACAAGTAAGATGCCCATGGGATTATCATTCGCAACAAGGCTCGTTTGGTAGCACAAGGCTACTCCCAAGTCGAGGGTATCGACTACGGTGAAACCCTTGCTCCCGTTGCTCGTCTTGAATCCATTCGCATGTTGATTGCATATGCTTCTCATCATAATTTTAAGTTACAACAAATGGATGTGAAGAGTGCTTTTCTTAATGGTCCCATTAATGAATTGGTGTACGTCAAGCAACCCCCCGGGTTCGAGGATCCCTACTTTCCCGATCATGTGTATCAACTCGATAAGGCACTCTATGGCCTTAAACAAGCCCCACATGCGTGGTATGACCACCTTACCGAGTTGTTACAAGACCGTGGTTTTGAAGTTGGGCTAATCGACCCCACTCTTTTTACTAACAAGGTCAAAGGGGAGTTGTTTGTGTGCCAATTATATGTTGATGATATTATCTTTGGTTCTCCTAACAAAGCTTTCAATGAGGAATTTGCCGCTCTCATGACCTCAAAGTTCGAGATGTCCTCCATGGGAGAGTTGAAGTTCTTTCTATTGGGGAACGTAGCAATAATTCAAAATTTTCCTACGAGTCACCAAGATCAATCTATGGAGTCATCTAGCAACGAGGGAGGAGTGGATCTACATACCCTTGTAGATCGCGCGCGGAAGCGTTCAAGAGAACGGGGTTGATGGAGTCGTACTCGTCGTGATCCAAATCACCGATGATCCTAGCGTCGAACGGACGGCACCTCGGCGTTCAACACACGTACGGAGCAGCGACGTCTCCTCCTTCTTGATCCAGCAAGGGGGGAGGAGAGGTTGATGGAGATCCAGCAGCACGACGGCGTGGTGGTGGAAGTAGCGGGATTCCAACAGGGCTTCGCCAAGCGCTGCGGGAGGAGGGAGATGTGTCATGGGAGGGAGAGGGAGGCGCCAGGGCTCAGGTATGGTTGCCCTCCCTTCCCCCCACTATATATAGGGCCAAGGGAGATGGGGGGGGGCGCAGCCTTGGCCCTTCCTCCAAGGAAGGGTGCGGCCAGGGAGGAGTCCATCCTCCCCAAGGCACCTCGGAGGTGCCTTCCCCTTTTAGGACTCTTCCTTTCCTTATCTCTTGGCGCATGGGCTTCTTGGGTCTGGTGCCCTTGGCCCATACAGGCCAAGGCGCACACCCCTACAGCCCATGTGGCCCCCCGGGGTAGGTGGCCCCACCCGGTGGACCCCCGGGACCCTTCCGGTGGTCCCGGTACAATACCGGTGACCCCGAAACTTGTCCTGATGGCCGAAATAGCACTTCCTATATATAATTCTTTACCTCCGGACCATTCCGGAACTCCTCGTAACGTCCAGGATCTCATCCGGGACTCCGAACAACTTTCGGGTTACCGCATACTAATATCTCTATAACCCTAGCGTCACCGAACCTTAAGTGTGTAGACCCTACGGGTTCGGGAGACATGCAGACATGCAGACATGACCGAGATGACTCTTCGGTCAATAACCAACAGCGGGATCTAGATACCCATGTTGGCTCCCACATGTTCCACGATGATCTCATCGGATGAACCATGATGTCAAGGACTTAATCAATCCCGTATACAATTCCCTTTGTCTATCGGTACGATACTTGCCCGAGATTCGATCGTCGGTATCCTGATACCTTGTTCAATCTGGTTACCGGCAAGTCTCTTTACTCGTTCCGTAACACATCATCCCGTGATCAACTCCTTGATCACATTGTGCACATTATGATGATGTCCTACCGAGTGGGCCCAGAGATACCTCTCCGTTTACACGGAGTGACAAATCCCAGTCTCGATTCGTGCCAACCCAACAGACACTTTCGGAGATACCTGTAGTGTACCTTTATAGCCACCCAGTTACGTTGTGACATTTGGCACATCCAAAGCACTCCTACGGTATCCGGGAGTTGCACAATCTCATGGTCTAAGGAAATGATACTTGACATTAGAAAAGCTTTAGCATACGAACTACAAGATCTTGTGCTAGGCTTAGGATTGGGTCTTTGTCCATCACATCATTCTCTTAATGATGTGATCCCGTTATCAATGACATCCAATGTCCATGGTCAGGAAACCGTAACCATCTATTGATCAACGAGCTAGTCAACTAGAGGCTTACTAGGGACATGGTGTTGTCTATGTATCCACACATGTATCTGAGTTTCCTATCAATACAATTCTAGCATGGATAATAAACGATTATCATGAACAAGGAAATATAATAATAACTAATTTATTATTTCCTCTAGGGCATATTTTCAACAGTCTCCCACTTGCACTAGAGTCAATAATCCAGTTCACATCGATATGTGATTAACACTCAAGGTCACATCCCCATGTGACTAACACCCAAAGAGTTTACTAGAGTCAATAATCTAGTTCACATTACCATGTGATTAACACTCGATGAGTTCTTGGTTTGATCATGTTATGCTTGTGAGAGATGTTATAGTCAACGGGTCTGAATCTTTCAGATCCGTATGTACTTCGCAAATCTCTATGTCATCTTGTAGATGCAGCTACTACGCTATATTTGGAGCCATTTCAAATAACTGTTCTACTTGGAGCTATTCTAAATTGTTGCTCCATTATACGTATCCGGTATCTCTACTCAGAGCTATCCGGATAGGTGTTAAGCTTGCATCGATGTAACTCTTTACGTCAAACTCTTTATCACCTCCATAACCGAGAAACATATCCTTATTCCTCTAAGGATAATTTAGACCGCTATCTGGTGATCTACTCCTAGATTACCTTTGTACCTTCTTGCCAGATATGTGGCAAGGCACACATCAGGTGCGGTACTCAGCATGGCATACCGTATAGAGCCTATGACAAAAGCATAGGGGACGGCATTCGTCCTTTCTCTTTCTTCTGCCGTGGTCGAGCTTTAAGTCTTAACTTCATACCTTACAACTCAGACAAGTACTCCTTCTTTGACTGATCCATCTTGAACCCCTTCAAGATCATGTCAAGGTATGTGCTCATTTGAAAGTACCATTAAGCGTTTTGATCTATCCTTATAGATCTTGATGCTCAATGTTCAAGTAGCTTAATCCAGGCTTTCCATTGAAAAACACTTTCCAAATAACCCTATATGCTTTCCAGAAATTCTACATCATTTTTGATCCATGATATGTCAACAACATATACTCATCAGAAATTCTACAGTGCTCCCACTCACTTCTTTGGAAATACAAGTTTCTCATAAACTTTGTATAAACCCAAAATCTTTGATCATCTCATCAAAGCGTACATTCCAACTCCGAGATGCTTACTCCAGTCCTTAGAAGGATTGCTGGAGCTTTGCATACTTATTAGCATCTTTCAGGATTGACAAAACCTTCCGGTTGTATCACATACAACCTTTCCTCAAGAAAATCGTCGAGGAAACAATGTTTTGACATCCTATCTGCAAGATTTCATAAATAATGCAGTAATCGCTAATATAATTCCAACAGACTCTTAGCATTGCTACGAGTGAGAAAGTCTCATCGTAGTCAACTCCTTGAACTTGTCGGAAAACATCTTAACGACAAGTCGAGCTTTCTTAATGGTGATACTTACCATCATTGTCCGTCTTCCTTTTAAAATCCATATGTACCTAACAGCCTTACGACCATCAAGTAGTTCTTCCAAAGTCTACACTTTGTTTTCATACATGGATCCCATCTCGGATTTTATGGCCTCGAGCCATTTATCAGAATCCGGGCCCACCATCGCTTCTCCATGGCTCGTAGGTTCATTGTTGTCTAGCAACATGACTTCCAAGACAGGATCACGTACCACTCTGAAGTAGTACGCATCCTTGTCATCCCACGAGGTTTGGTAGTGACTTGATCTGAAGTTTCACGATCACTATCATAAGCTTCCACTTCAATTGGTGTAGGTGCCACAGGAACAACTTCCTGTGCCCTGCCACACACTAGTTGAAGAGACGGTTCAGTAACCTCATCAAGTCTCCACCATCCTCCCACTCAATTCTTTCGAGAGAAACTTTTTCTCGAGAAAGGACCCGATTCTAGAAACAATCCCTTATTGCTTTCGGATCTGAGACAGGAGGTATACCCAAATGTTTTGGGTGTCCTATGAAGATGCATTTATCTGCTTTGGGTTCAAGCTTATCAGCCTGAAACTTTTCACATAAGCGTCGCAGCCCCAAACTTTTAAGAAATGACAGCTTAGGTTTCTCTAAACCATAGTTCATACGGTGTCATCTCATCGGAATTACGTGGTGCCCTATTTAAAGTGAATGTGGTTGTCTCTAATGCCTAACCCATAAACTATCGTGGTAATTCGATGAGAGACATCATGGTATGCATTATATCCAATAGGGTGCAGTTATGATGTTCGGACACACCATCACACTATGGTGTTCCTGGCTGTATTAGTTGTGAAACAATTTCCACAATGTCTTAATTCTATGCCAAACTCGTAATTCAGATATTCATCTCTATGATCATATCATAGATATTTTATCCTCTTGTCACGATGATCTTTCAACTTCACCCTGAAATTACTTGAACCTTTCAATAATTCAGACTCGTGATTTATCAAGTAAATGTACTCAACATCTACTCAAATCATCTGTGAAGTAAGAACATAACGATATCCACTACACGCCTCAGCACTCATTGGACTGCACACATGAAAATGTATTTCTTCCAACAAGTTGCTTTCTAGTTCCATTTTACTGAAAACGAGGCTTTCAGTCATCTTGCCCATGTGGTATGATTTGCATGTCTCAAGTGATTCAAAATCAAGTGAGTCCAAACGATCCATTTGCATGGAGTTTCTTCATGCATATACACCAATAGACATGGTTCGCATGTCTCAAACTTTTCAAAAATGAGTGAGTCCAAAGATCCATCAACATGGAGCCTCTTCATGCGTTTTATACCGATATGACTTAAGTGGCAGTGCCACAAGTAGGTGGTACTATCATTACTATCTTATATCTTTTGGCATGAACATGTGTATCACTATGATCGAGATTCAATGAACCATTCATTTTAGGTGCAAGACCATTGAAGGTATTATTCAAATAAACAGAGTAACCGTTATTCTCCTTAAATGAATAACCATATTGCGATAGACATAATCCAATCATGTCTATGCTCAACGCAAACACCAATCTCGATGGTAGAGGGAGCGTGCGATGCTTGATCATATCAACATTGGAAACACTTCCAACACATATCGTCAGCTCACCTTTAGCTAGTCTCCGTTTATTCCGTAGCTTTTATTTCGAGTTACTAACACTTAGCAACCGAACCGGTATCTAATACCCTGGTGCTACTAGGAGTACTAGTAAAGTACACATCAACACAATGTATATCCAATATACTTCTATCGACCTTGCCAGCCTTCTCTTCTACCAAGTATCTAGGGTAATTCTGCTCCAGTGGCTGTTCCCCTTATTACAGAAGCACTTAGTCTCGGGTTTGGGTTCAACCTTGGGTTTCTTCACTAGAGCAGTAGCTGAATTGCCGTTTCATGAAGTATCCCTTCGTGCCCTTGCCCTTCTTGAAACTAGTGGTTTCACCAACCATCAACAATTGATGCTCCTTCTTGATTTCTACTTTTGTGGTGTCAAACATCGCAAATATCTCAAGGATCATCATACATGTCCCTGATATATTATAGTTCATCACGAAGCTCTAGCAGCTTGGTGGTAATGACTTCGGAGAAACATCACTTTCTCATCTGGAAGATCAACTCCCACTCGATTCAAATGATTGTTGTACTCAGACAATCTGAGCACAAGCTCAACAATTGAGCTTTTCTCCCTTAGTTTGCAGGCTAAGAAAATCGTCGGAGGTCTTATACCTCTTGACGTGGGCACGAGCCTGAAATCCCAATTTCAGCCCTCGAAACATCTCATATGTTTTGCGACGTTTCAAAATGTCTTCGGTGCCTCAACTCTAAACCGTTTAACTGAACTATCACGTAGTTATCAAAATGTGTATGTCAGATGTTCGCAACATCCACAGACAACGTTCGAGGTTCAGCATACTGAGCGGTGCATTAAGGACATAAGCCTTCTATGAAGCAATGAAGACAATCCTCAGTTTACGGACCTAGTCCGCATAATTGCTACTATCAACTTTCAACTAAATTTTCTCTAGGAACATAACTAAACAGTAGAACTGAAGCGCGAGCTACGACATAATTTGCGAAGACCTTTTGACTATGTTCAGGATAATTAAGTTCATCTTATGAACTCCCACTCAGATAGACATCCCTCTAGTCATCTAAGTGATTACATGATCTGAGTCAACTAGGCCGTGTCCGATCATCACGTGAGACGGACTAGTCAATATCGGTGAACATCTTCATGTTGATCGTATCTTCTATACGACTCATGCTCGACCTTTTGGTCTCTTGTGTTCCGAGGCCATGTATGTACATGCTAGGCTCGTCAAGTCAACCTAAGAGTTTCGCGTGTGTAAATCTGTCTTACACCCGTTGTATGTGAACGTTATAATCTAACACCCGATCATCACGTGGTGCTTCGAAACAACAAACTGTCGCAACGGTGCACAGTTAGGGGGAACACTTTCTTGAAATTATTATGAGGGATCATCTTATTTACTACCATCGTTCTAAGTAAACAAGATGCAAAAACATGATAAACATCACATGCAATCAAATAGTGACATGATATGGCCAATATCATATTGCTCCTTTTGATCTCCATCTTCGGGGCTCCATGATCATTATCATCACCGGCATGACACCATGATCTCCATCATCATGATCTCCATCATCATGTCTTCATGAAGTTGTCTCGCCAACAATTACTTCTACTACTACAGCTAACGGTTAGCAATAAAGCAAAGTAATTACATGACGTTTATGTTGACACGCAGGTTATAAATAAATAAAGACAACTCCTATGGCTCCTGCCGGTTGTCATACTCATCGACATGCAAGTCGTGATTCCTATTACAAGAACATGATCAATCTCATACATCACATATCATTCATCACATTCTTCTTGGCCATATCACATCACATAGCATACCCTGCAAAAACAAGTTAGACGTCCTCTAATTGTTGTTTGCATGTTTTACGTGGCTGCTATGGGTTTCTAGCAAGAACATTTCTTACCTACGCAAAAACCACAACGTGATATGCCAATTGCTATTTCCCTTCATAAGGACCCTTTTCATCGAATCCGATCCGACTAAAGTGGGAGAGACAGACACCCGCCAGCCACCTTATGCAACTAGTGCATGTTAGTCGGTGGAACCGGTCTCACGTAAGCGTACGTGTAAGGTTGGTCCGGGCCGCTTCATCCCACAATGCCGCCGAATCAAGATTGGACTAGTAACGGTAAGCATATTGAACAAAATCAACGCCCACAACTACTTTGTGTTCTACTCGTGCATAGAATCTACGCAATAGACCTAGCTCATGATGCCACTGTTGGGGAACGTAGCAATAATTCAAAATTTTCCTACGTGTCACCAAGATCAATCTATGGAGTCATCTAGCAATGAGGGAGGAGTGGATCTACATACCCTTGTAGATCGCGCGCGGAAGCGTTCAAGAGAACAGGGTTGATGGAGTCGTACTCGTCGTGATCCAAATCACCGATGATCCTAGCGCCGAACGGACGGCACCTCCGCGTTCAACACACGTACGGAGCAGCGACGTCTCCTCCTTCTTGATCCAGCAAGGGGGGAGGAGAGGTTGATGGAGATCCAGCAGCATGACGGCGTGGTGGTGGAAGTAGCGGGATTCCAACAGGGCTTCGCCAAGCGCTGCGGGAGGAGGGAGATGTGTCATGGGAGGGAGAGGGAGGCGCCGGGGCTCAGGTATGGTTGCCCTCCCTTCCCCCCACTATATATAGGGCCAAGGGAGAGGGGGGGCGCAGCCTTGGCCCTTCCTCCAAGGAAGGGTGCGGCCAGGGAGGAGTCCATCCTCCCCAAGGCACCTCGGAGGTGCCTTCCCCTTTTAGGACTCTTCCTTTCCTTATGTCTTGGTGCATGGGCCTCTTGGGGCTGGTGCCCTTGGCCCATACAGGCCAAGGCGCACACCCCTACAGCCCATGTGGCCCCCCGGGGTAGGTGGCCCCACCCGGTGGACCCCTGGGACCCTTCCGGTGGTCCCGGTACAATACCGGTGACCCCGAAACTTGTCCCGATGGCCGAAATAGCACTTCCTATATATAATTCTTTACCTCCGGACCATTCCGGAACTCCTCGTAACGTCCGGGGTCTCATCCGGGACTCCGAACAACTTTCGGGTTACCGCATACTAATATATCTATAACCCTAGCGTCACCGAACCTTAAGTGTGTAGACCCTACGGGTTCGAGAGACATGCAGACATGACCGAGATGACTCTCCGGTCAATAACCAACAGCGGGATCTGGATACCCATGTTGGCTCCCACATGTTCCACGATGATCTCATCGGATGAACCACGATGTCAAGGACTTAATCAATCCCGTATACAATTCCCTTTGTCTATCAGTACGATACTTGCCCGAGATTCGATCGTCGGTATCCTGATACCTTGTTCAATCTGGTTACCGGCAAGTCTCTTTACTCGTTCCGTAACACATCATCCCGTGATCAACTCCTTGATCACATTGTGCACATTATGATGATGTCCTACCGAGTGGGCCCAGAGATACCTCTCCGTTTACACGGAGTGACAAATCCCAGTCTCGATTTGTGCCAACCCAACAAACACTTTCGGAGATACCTGTAGTGTACCTTTATAGCCACCAGTTACGTTGTGACGTTTGGCACACCCAAAGCACTCCTACGGTATCCGGGAGTTGCACAATCTCATGGTCTAAGGAAATGATACTTGACATTAGAAAAGCTTTAGCATACGAACTACAAGATCTTGTGCTAGGCTTAGGATTGGGTCTTTGTCCATCACATCATTCTCTTAATGATGTGATCCTGTTATCAATGACATCCAATGTCCATGGTCAGGAAACCGTAACCATCTATTGATCAACGAGCTAGTCAACTAGAGGCTTACTAGGGACATGGTGTTGTCTATGTATCCACACATGTATCTGAGTTTCGTATCAATACAATTCTAGCATGGATAATAAACGATTATCATGAACAAGGAAATAATAATAACTAATTTATTATTGCCTCTAGGGCATATTTCCAACACTTTCTAGGGTTCGAAGTGAAGCAAAGAAGAGAAGGAACCTTCATCAATCAATCCAAATACACTCAAGACATGCTCAAGAGATTCAAGCTAAGTGACGTCAAGCCGGCTTCCACTCCAATGCCCACTAAGTGCCAACTTGACTTAGATCCCAATGGTGAAGTGGTGGATCAAAAGGTATATCGTTCCATGATTGGTTCCTTGCTTTACCTTTGTGCATCTAGACCGGACATCATGTTGAGTGTGGGAATTTGTGCACGGTTTCAAGCCGCACCTAAGGAAAGTCACTATGTGGCGGTCAAACGAATCTTTCGATATTTGGCTCATACGCCAAACTTTGGCTTATGGTACCCAAGAGGATCAAACTTCAAGCTTGTAGGGTACTCGGATTCTGATTGGGCGGGAGACAAAGTGGATAGGAAGTCCACTTCCGGAGGGTGCCAATTCCTTGGTTGCTCTTTGGTAAGTTGGTCTTCCAAAAAGCAAAGTTGTGTGTCTCTCTCGTCCACCAAAGCGGAGTATGTGGCGGCCGGTAGTTGTTGTGCACAACTCTTATGGATGAGGCAAACTTTAAAGGATTATGGTGTCACTTGTGACAAAGTGCCTCTTTGGTGTGACAATGAAAGTGCCATCAAGTTCTCTCTCAACCCGGTGCAACACTTCAAGACGAAGCATATTGAGATCCGGTATCACTTCATCCGGGATCACATTAGGCGAGGAGAGATCGAGCTCAACTACGTCAACACTCATGATAACCTTGCAGATATCTTCACGAAGCCCTTGGATGAAGCAAGATTTCGCGAGTTAAGGCATGAGCTAAATATCATCGATTCGAGCAATGTTGCTTGAACCCTTGCACACCCCACCATACTCAACGTGTTGTCCTATTTAGATGTAGGCATGGACATAGGGGGAGTGATGTTCTCTCAATGAACTCTCCCTCCCCCATTATGCATAAATCAATCAAGTCTTTCACATTAGCCATGTTTGATGGTACTTGTGCTTCAAAGACGAGTTTTGGTCATGGACCCAAGGATAATTCTTCATGGTGCCATACCAATTGACTCAAACATAGGTGGCTACGGCCACTGCCCTCTCTTTCGGAGAGGTGGTGTCTCGTGGTTGGTTCGTTTGTCGTGTGCCTTTCTGGTTTTGTGTGTTGCGTGGTCTTGTGGTGTCGTGTTGGCTCGGAGTGGTTTGTGCAAAGATCCAGTTTTTCGCGCTCGAAACGTGCATCTTCTTGAGCCCACGGTACTACCGCGTCTGGGCGCGGTACTACCGCTTTGGGAGGCATGGTACTACCACGCCACAGCACGGTACTACCGCTCTGGTGTGGTACCTCGGAAGTACCGCACCATGCGGTACTACCGTGTCTGGGCACGGTACTACCGCGCCGTTAAGGGCGCGTGGGGGTTATGACTCGGGCAGGGGAGTTCCAACTCCCCATACCCATTCATTGTCTCTCTCTCCACGTGTCTCCCTCTCAAGAACGGCGCCGGAGGCCCTCGCCGGATCTCCGTCTCCGGCCACTCTCCTCGGATTCCGACCGGTGGGATCGTTCCCCACCACTTCCTCTTGCCATGGACCAAGGTTTTTCCCCAAATCCCTCTTTTTTCTTGGTTGTTCTCTTGCTTCTAGGCTTTTGGGGAGAAACTTGTCGTTCTTGAGATTTTAGGCCAAATCTATGCAAGAGTAGGATGTAGGAGACTCGTGATGCGTAGGAAACATACTTGATATGCTGTCTTGTGGTAGCTTTGTCCAACCGTAGTACCGTCGTGGTTTCGCGGGCTTTCTCAGATTTGAACCCGTTCAGATCTGACGCGGTGCGGTACTACCGTGCCCGATGTGCGGTACTACCGCTCTTGCGGTACTACCGCCCGTCAGGTGCGGTACTACCGTATCGTGCGGTACTACCGCGCCGGCCGCGGTGCTAAGGTCGTACTACTGCTCCTACACCCGGTACTACCATGTCTTGCACGGTACTACCGCGTCTAAGAGCCGTACTACTCTCTTAGCTCCGCAGCTCTTGGCAGTACTACCGTAGGGATCAAATCTCTCTCTAGGCATTTATCATGTGTGCTTTCTACTTGTTTCACTTGCTTTGTTGTGGTCTTTGCATTAATCTCTCTTGGCTGTTGTGGGTGTTTTTGCGTTCTGTGTCTCAGGTGGTGGCTCTCGCCGTTCCAATCCCAGTCGTGACACTGGCTCCAAGCGTCTGCGCAACCCCCAAGATGAAGCCCCAGAGGGCTCCAATGCCCCCAAGCGCAATGTCAAGACCACTGCCAGCAAGCAAAAGGAACCGGCTAAGGGCATGGACGAGATTTCAACCACTGAGTATGTCGAGTGCCGGAAGATCAATCCCTATGTGAATCCTCGGGCTATCCTTAGAGGCACCGAGTTGTTCTGGACCAAGCAACAAGCTCTCATCTATCTGGATGTGATCAAGAACAAGTAGAATACCTTCGTGGATGTCAAGTGGATAGACATGCATCACCTGCGGAAAGACAAGTTTCGTGACTATTTTGGAGAGGCTCTGGACTTGGTGGAGCAGTTTGCTATTGAGCCGGTGATCTCCTTTCACCTTGACTATGACCCTGAGCTTATCTGTCAGTTCTTTGCCTCAGTGTACTTTCATCCCGGGGAGGAGCGGAGGATGACTTGGATGACCTGGATGACCAATGGCCGTCAGCTGTCTGCTACATGGAAAGGGTTCATGGATCTGCTGCACATTCCTGATGACGGGCTTCACACCCCCGTTGGCGTTCGCCCCCATGCCAATTCTGAGTCTGCCAACAAGAACCAGCTTCAGCCCTTCCTTGTTGAGAAGGTACTCCCCAATGGCAAGTCATCTTGGGTGTTGAACTCCTTTCTGGATATCATGCATCGCATCTTCCGCAACACTCTGTTCCCACGCATTGGCGACAAGGACAAGGTTCATGCATATCTAGTGGACATGTTGCTCTTGTGTGCAGAGGCACGTACTTCTCAGACTCAGCCACTTGATGTCTCACACATCATGTGGTGTGAACTTCGGTTTGCGGTGTTCACTCGCAAGGTACCTATCTATGGACCGTACCTGTTTCTGCTGCTCTCCACCACTTGGGAGAAGACGTATCCAGGTGATGAGTTCCTTGCTCCAGACTGGATTCGCCATGAGTCCATCAGCCTCCGCGTCAAGCCCAACTGGGCCAACACCACTACCCATGCTGAGGCATCTTCTGCTAGGAGGGCTGCTGGTGAGGGGGAGGCTGCTGCTGCTGAGACTGCTGCTGAGGACCGTGCTGCTAGGTCCACCACTTCTTCCTCTGAGCCGTCATGGGCCAAGAAGCTGAAGGACAAGATGAAGACTCTCTTCTGCATGCAGGCGAAGGGACAGTACAGGGCTCACGTGACTGACAAGGAGAGTCGCCGCCGTGACAAGAAGGTGATGAGGCTCTTTGGAGAGGATGTGTCTGGCGGGTCTGAGGACGTCATCACACCTGAGGCTGCCTGGATGTCAAAGCAGGGCTACAAGTGGACCAGTTCAGAGGATGACATCGAGGAGACTATCCCCGCCGCTGAGTCTGACGAGGAGCACGAGGAGCAGTGGGACGACTTCTCTGCCTGAGCCACCCCATGTGTGTAGGTGTCCTCTCTGCCTTTTTGGCGTCTCGATGCCAAAGGGGGAGAGAGTGTAGGGATTTGCGTTGTGTCGTGCTTGGTGTGTTTGTTTGCTTTGTCGTTTGGACCTCGTTTGCCTCGTTTGCTTTTGTTCGGTTTGTGCCTTCGAGACCTTTCCTCCATATGGTGTAAGACATATGCACTCTATCTATCTTAGTTATCTTATGTTTGTACTATCTTGTCTAGTGATAAATTTGCCTTGTCTCTATAATATAGGGGGAGCTCTGTTCCTAGTATTCGTGCTCATCTAGGTGGCACACATTTAGGGGGAGCCCGTCTATATTATAGAGAGGAGGGGTTTGCTTTTACTTAATAGTATTTTTCCTTGTGTAAATCCCGTTTTGTCATCAATCCACAAAAAGGGGGAGATTGTAAGGACATATTTATCCCTAAGTGTTTTGGTGATTGATGACAACGCATTTGCGGACTAATCATGTGCCATGAGTTTTCCAGACACTTCTTTGCTAGGCACAGGACGATTGGGTGCCCCTCGAAGACTGGCGAAGACGGCGTCTTTTACATTTCTTTTTGGTGGATTTGAGTCGTAGGAAAGCCGTACTATTAAGAGGGGGTCCGCGTTGGAAAGGTTTGGGTGGAATCATCACGTACACGTCTCCTTTTATCCCCTCCTTCTTCCTTGGAGCTTCCTCCGTTTTTCCTGCCTCCTTTGACTGGCTGCTATTGTGGTTGCGGTAGTACCGCTCCTGGATCAACGGTAGTACCATAGGCATCCACGGTAGTACCGCGCGGTGGCGTGGTAGTACGCTGGTGCTCACGGTAGTACCGCTCCCCTGGAGCTGCACTACCGATGCCCACCAGGCTAGTGCCGCCCCTTTGCGGTAGTAGGAGCGGATGTAATTTTTTACATCTGCACCTGTCGTGGTAGTACCGCTTTCGCCGTGCGGTAGTACCGCGCTATGCGGTCAGGCAGTAGTACCGCCCCTCGGCAGTACTACTGTGTCGGGTTTTTGCTACTTCCGTTTATTTGCGAAAGTAGGCATGGTAGTTTCCCTTCCCACTGGCTGGGACTTTTACGTTGCGGTAGTACCACATGGGGGCGCGGTAGTACCGCCCCCAGCTTGCGTCTATTTCTGTGCTAGGGTCGCGGCAATACCGTGGGACGGTACTGTTGTACCGCCCTGCCGTGCGGTAGTACCGCTTGGTTGCAAGCAGTAGTACCGCGTGGCCTTGCGGTAGTACCGCTGGCCAGGCGCGGTAGTACCGTTGGCCGCGGGCTGGTTGGTGGGTAACGGTTGGATCTTTTCCACACTATATAAAGGATCTCCTTCTTCCCCGTTGACTCACCTCTTCCACCATTAAAGCTCCATTATTGCTCCAAGCTCCATTTTCGCCCGATCTCACTCCCTAGCCAACCAAACTTGTTGATTTGCTCGGGAGTGGTTGAGAAGACCCCGATCTACACTTCCACCAAGAGATATTTGATTCCCCCCTACTAATCCCTTGCGGATCTTGTTACTCTTGGGTGTTTGAGCATCCTAGACGGTTGAGGTCACCGCGAAGCCATAGTCCATTGTGCTGAAGTTTCGTGGTGTCGTTGGGAGCCTCCAATTGAGTTGTGGAGATTGTCCCAACCTCGTTTGTAAAGGTTCGGTCGCCGCCTCCAAGGGCACCAATAGTGGAATCACGGCATCTCGCATTGTGTGAGGGCGTGGGGAGATTACGGTGGCCCTAGTGGCTTCTTGGGGAGAATTGTGCCTCCACACCGCTCCAACGAAGACGTACTTCCTCTCAAAGGGAAGGAACTTCGGCAACACATCCTCGTCTCCACCGTCTCCATTCTTGGTTATCTCGTGCCTTTACTTGTGTAGATTATTTGTTTCATATATCTTGCTTGCTTGTGTTCCTATTCGTGTTGCATCATATAGGTTGCTCATCTAGTTACATATCTAGACAACCTATTTTGATGCAAAGTTTAAATTGCTAAATAAAAGCTAAAAATTGTTAGTTGCCTATTCACCCCCCTTTAGTCAACCATATCGATCCTTTCAGCATTGATTCCCGCGGGAAATGAGGCGATGTGGACGACGAAGCGGCGCGTCGCTGACAGGACGGGTCCATCACAGTTCGCGCCAAAACGGTCCGTCCGGCGCCCCCAGGCGATCCCCAGCGCGCCCGGTTCGAGTTGGATACGTCGGCGTCAATTTCTGCCCAATCCGGCGGAAAACGGATTCCCGAAGGCGCGACTGAGCTATTTTTTCGGCGCCGGTGCCGAAAAAGTGTCCTGGGGTGTCTGTTGGGGACGCGGCTGGAAATGTTCTAATGTGAGGCGAGGAACGAGGAGTGACTAGGGCGCTGTCCGCGGACGCATCCCAGACATTGTGGGGCAAACTTTGTAAAGTCTGATTGTAGATGCTCTACGATATGTTTTTATTTTCTTCGAAGCAGAGAAGAGAGAACCCACCGGAGCTCGACACCCATGCACGGACGTCACTTCCTCTTTGCGTTGCCTCGCAATTTCGCGGTGACGAGGATCCTAAACCGTGGTCCCGCGTGTCTGGCCTGGATACGGCCGGTCGAGTGGCAGAGCCGTAGATATCCCCGAAGAAGGCGCCCCAGAGACGAGCCGAACCGCTTTCCACGCCCGACTTCACTCCTTCCAGCCAGCCAGCCACCTTTCTTTTCCTTTGGTTTTTTTCTATCCGATTGATCGATCGACCGCCGAAAAGAGCTTTTTCTCTCTATAGCGTTCCGCCTCACCGCGGCATCTCCCCTCTAAAAGGAAGCACCGGACGCCGACGCCACGTACCGGAGCACCCACCAGACTCCTCCTCCGCAGCTCTGCTCAGCTCACCTCAGCTCCCTCCCCCTCTCCGCAGCGGCAGCGCAGCGAGCGAGCGAGCGACCGGCGATGAAGAAGTGCGCGTCGGAGCTGGAGCTCGAGGCCTTCATCCGCGGGCGGGGGCTCGGCGCCGAGCAGAAGCCCGGCACCGCCGCCGTGGGCACCGCCAACGGGCCCTACGGCCTCTTCTCCGCCGCCGACCTCTCCGGCGCCTTCGGCTTCGCCGACGCGGTGAGTCCGTCGCCCTCGATCGATCTCCTCCTGTTAACGTAGCGCAGCAGAGGAGCTGATGAAACTGTGGCGCGTACTGCATAGCACGGAATTTTTGGATGCTTATGGCATGGCATGTTCTGAATTTCTGATGATCATACGCGACATATGCATATATTTTTTCCCCTTGATGGCATGAGATGGTGCTTGCATCATTCCTGCCGACTAGAATTAATTGAACCACCTGCGGCTTGTGGGTGAGATGCGGGCCATGCGATGCGACCTAGCCTTTCCTCTTGGCAACATGCACGCTTAACATCCTTGAGAAAGAAATCATATCTATTTAAAAAAATAACTATATTTTGGAGGTGGACGAAAGATTCCCATATGCCAAAGTTAGGAGTGTGTGTGTGTGTGTTCAGTCTTTCTTTTCTTTCATTCGAATTTCGGTCATCAACTGAAATCAGTGGCTTCTATGGTGATTTTGGCTTTTTCAATTCGGCCAACACCAAAAGTTGTGTTCGAATTTGACTGAAATTCAACCAAAAAATTATCAAATTTTGTCAAACATCTGAATTCTATGTAGTACTAGAAGATGCAAACGAACAATACAGCTTTGCTATGCATGATATGTTCTGATGTAGAGCTCCACTTGGGCGATTGTTTTCACTGTACTGAATTTCTTTCGTTTTTTCCCAACTAAGCAGACCCTGAATGGAACAATTCAGAATCACTTGTGGTCTCAGTCCCCGAACCTCGGCGCACGGCATCCCGCGGTCTCCACGACAATCGAGTCGCAGTCGTCAATCTATGGTAAATGCATCCAACATAGTTCCTCTTCCACAGTTTTCAGTGAGTTCATATGATTGTGTTTAGAAGAAGAATGGTTCATTGTTGTGTGCCATGGTTTTCAGTACTAAACTGCACACTGAATCACATGATATTCAGATTTTTGGGCAGACATAGTAGGTGCTGTTGCGTCTAAACCGGGCTTGGTTACAACACATGACTAGACGACTAGTGTGTCTTGCTCATGCTCTGTTGAATTCTCTATCTATGCAGCAGCGGCGAGTCCCACGTCGGCGACCAATCTAAGCATCAAAGAGAGCCAAGCTTTCGGAGGCACGAGCGGCTCGGACTCCGACAGCGAGTCGATGTTCGACGACGGTGGCTTGTGCGACAACGGCACGAACCCAACAGACGTGAAAAGGATGAGACGGTACATCAACAACCATGAACCATTATGCCTTTTTTTTCCCCTTGTGTTCTTCATTCACTGCTCAAATCATAAACCCTTGTTTGCCAATTACTACAGGATGGTGTCGAACCGAGAGTCGGCCCGACGGTCGAGGAAGAGGAAGCAAGCTCACTTGGTTGAGCTGGAGACGCAGGTAAGATAGGCTACGGCGTGCGTACTGACTAGGAGTAATTTTCAAGGTTCAGTTGAGTTCATTATGGCTTGTGGGTGACTGGACTGCAGGTTGATCAGCTCCGGGGTGACAACGCGTCGATCTTCAAGCAGCTGACGGACGCGAACCAGCAGTTCACGACGGCGGTCACGGACAACCGGATCCTCAAGTCGGACGTGGAGGCGCTGCGGGTGAAGGTGAAGCTGGCGGAGGACATGGTGGCGCGCGGCGCGATGTCGTGCGGACTGGGCCACCTGGGTCTGTCCCCGGCGGCGCTGAACCCGTGCCGCGTCCCGGACGTGCTGGCCGGGCTGGACTTCCTCCCCGGCGGCCCCGACGACGCCTGCTTCGGGAGCCTGTCCCCGGCCGAGCAGGTGCAGAGCTCGCCGATGCAGAGCATGGCCAGCCTGGAGAGCCTCGAGCACAGCAGCAGGATGCAGCACGGCGGCGGCAGCGACGCCGTCGACGTCTGGGGCTGGGACTCCAGCTCCAACGGCGCCATGTCCAAGTGAAGCCATGCACGTCCCTCCCTGCCCGCGTACCTACCTACGTACATCAAAGTGTTTGAGCTGATGAAAACTCTTGATGGACTTGAGTTTTTCAGAGTCCTCTCGTGTCGCGTCAGTCGGTAATAACTCTGCGTCTTCGCCGTGCCTATAGCTATGTAATAGAACTTTCTACCCAGAGTACATGTAATGGTGAGACCATGTCAGTTAACTGTGATCTGTCAGTCGGCGGTAAGCTTCATCATTTACAGATTACACACGGTGCACTTCCCTTCCCGCCATTTCATTTACAGGTTACGGTAGGTTGTTTTGGATGGACGGCTCGTCGTCCCTTCCCGCCATTTCTGCCTCGCGTTCTCTGTCATCCATCTCGGCCACCAGCTCGCGGTACGCCGCGGAGGCCAGGCCGGCGGCCTCGGCGATGGCGCCCAGCGCCGCCGCCAGCCCGACGCAGACCCTCCGCTTCCCTTCCTCCTCGTTCGGCGGCTCCTCCTCGGCGCTGCTGTTGCGGCGCCGCGCGGCCGTCGCGATAGCCGCCGCCTCGGCCGCGACGCCCTCTACGGCCCGGATCGCCGCGTCCACGTCCACGGCCTCGACCGCGCGGGCCCAGGCCACGATCAGCCGCGGCATGTCCTCGCCGTCCTTGACGCAGCTCCGCGCCCAGCCCCAGAGCGCCGCCGCGTACCCGCGCTGCGACTCGGCCCAGGCCTCCAGCGCCGCGCGCCAGCCGCGGAGCTCCGTCGCCAGCGCGCCCGCCGCCGTGGCCGCGCGCGTCGGCCCCGGCGGCGGCGGCGGGCCCCTGATGCCTCCCTCCGCCCCGGCGGCCGAGGAGGAGAGGAGCGCGCTCGCCTCGTCCGCCGTGCGCTTCATCACCCGGTGCGCGTCGCCGATCACGCGCCACATCCTTGCCAGCCTGAACAGCACAGCGACGCCGACGAGAAACATCGATCAAACACTTGCGGCGTCACCATTGTCCGGGGAACCGATCGAGCACGCCATAATAAACACACGTACCCTCGGATGAGCTCGGCGAGCTGCGGCAGCAGCTCATCGTCGCGGACGGCGACGATCCGCCGGGACACGGCGTCGACGGAGGCGAGGGAGATGTTGAGCTTGGTCCGGAGGTCCCTGATGGCGGCCCTGGTCCTCTCGATCGCGAACGGCTCCGCGCCGTTGGCGTCCTGGCTCCTCAGCTGCGCCACCTTCTTCTCGTACGACAGCCGGACGCGCTCCCCTGCCTGGAAATACATTTCATATCACAACTTCATCCTAACTGGTTCTGAACTTATGATCATTCTACGAGAGTTGGAGTTGAATTCGAAGAGAAGCGCGTGTGATCGGTCGAACGTACCCTGACTTCCTCGTAGAGCTTCTTCTCCCACGCGTAGAGCCTGTCGAGGCTCTCCTTGTGGCTCTGGAAGAGTTGGAATGGCTCCGGCGAAGGTTCACGGGCGCCGACTTGCTCGCCGCCGTCGTCCCCCTCGACGTCCCCTCTCGGAGCAGGTGGTCGAACTGTCTATGTACAAGACGGCAATGATCAATGCTACAGCTCTATGGCATGTTCTGAATAATTCACATTGTTCTAGTCTGAAGAATAGAAAAGCAATTGACATGACAGGGTATAATTCAGAAGTTCAGGCTTGAGGTAGGGGAAGAGGTTTTGCATGACTGATGACTGTACCTTTCTTCTGGTAGGGGACGACCTCCAGCAGCACCGAGACCTCGCCGGCGGTTTCGGCGACCTTCGAGAAATGGCCCTTGATGTCCCTCATGGCCTCCGCCACGCTCGCCGGCGGCCTGTCGACGAACACCGTGAATCGGCCGGGGGTGCTCTGCTGCTCGACCTCGGCGCTCGCCCGCACCCTCAGCTTGTTGCTCACACCCGCCACCTTCTTCTTTTCTTTTCGCTCCCTTGGCTCCACTACCACCTGCGCTGCCTCTGCCTGCTCATGACCAGGCGCCTCCTCCTCCTCTGATTCGCCTTCTCCATTGCTGCCATCCTCGCTTATTTCTTCCAGCTCCGGCATCTCACCATCTTCTTGATCAGCATTCGCCTCTTGGACGCCGTGATTTACATAGCCCACGCGATCGGTCGGCAGCGAAGAGAAGGGGTCGACCCAGAACACGTCCCACGCCGACGGCAGGTGCGACGGCGAGGAAACCGGCACGTCGTTCGCCGGAGGGCGGAAGAGCCGGGGATCCACGCCGAAGAACCCGTCAACCACGGCGGCCTCGGCAGCTCCAGCCTCGCCGTCCCACCGCCCTACCAGCGGGTGCACGGGCGCCCCTCCTTGCCTCAGGCGGTTGACGACGAGGAGGACGGCCCTCTTCTCCGGCGAGCACGGGCGGTGGGTGCACTGCGCGGACGTGTCCTGCAGGAAGTAGAGGTGCTCGTCCTCGGCGAGGCAGTAGAAGAGCGCGAGCGAGACGCGGCGGAGCGACTGGAGGTAGGCGACGTGGGAGGAGGCCAGGAGGTCCCGCTGCGCGATCGCCTTCTTGACGAAGCTCCGGCGGTCGTGGCACGCCTTCACGGCCTCCTCCTCGTCGAGCTTCTTCGACGAGGAGCAGCCCATCGGTCCCGGCAGGCCAGATTGCTTGCTGCTGCCGTTGGGTCGGTCGGTACGAGGACGAGAGGCGGACGTGATTACTGTCTCGTTCTGTTTACGTGTTCTTGTAGTAGGGATCAGTACGTCTTGAGATGCTTTGGTTGCGTTGGGTCTGTGCAAGAAACGAAGAATTCCCTGGGGAGGTGAACTGAAGCTGAGGGAAACATGGAAGAGCTCAGGCTTGCAAAGAATCTCTCGCTGACAAGAAATGGTCGTAACGCTTCACACGCTGTGCTTCTTTATTGATAGATAGACTGGCGAAAGTTGCATCTTAGCATTGCTTCTTGGCTCAGACCGATGAAAGGAAGAATCTCCAATGGAGATACAATAATCTTCCATGTCTAGAATCTTATCGAAACTTTGCACACAAAGAAAAACCCAACCACTTCTTAAAGCTCGATATATCTAAGGCCTTCGACTCAGTTGATTGGGCGTACCTGTTTGAGGTGTTGCAAGCTCTGGGTTTTGGCCAGAATATGCGCGACTGGATTTCTTTGTTCCTGTCATCCTTGACCTCTAGCGTTTTGCTTAACGAGATTCCGCCCCCATTCCACCATGCTTGAGAGCTTCGTCATGTCGACCCGCTTTCACCCATGCTTTTCATCCTCACCATTGACCCACTGCTGCAACAGATACACAACATGGCTACAGAAATGGGGGTTCTTAAGCTTGTTTAGCCTCGTAATGCTAGACTAAGAACTCCTTTGTACGTAGATGATGCTGGAATGTTTGCCACCCAAACAAGGAGAAGTTATCAGCCATCCGCCACATCCTTGATGTTTTCGCCGATGCCATTAGTCTAAGAACGACCATCAGCAAGATTGAAGTATTTCCTATTCGTTGCGAGCACATTGACCTAGCTGACACCCTCTCGATCTTCCCAGCTAAGATGTCCGCTTTCCCCGGCAAATACCTCGATCCCCCCTGCACATTCAACGCCCCCGGAAGGTGGAATTGCAACCTCTCATCGGCAAGTTTAGTGCTCACATTCATGGCTAGAGGGGAAGAAACCTAACGTGGGCTGGCTGGGTCGATCTGACAAAGTCGGTTCTCATTGCTACTACTCGGTGGTCATCCTGCATCCCATATGGGCACTCAAAGATGGAAAAGTTGGCCAGGAATTTTAATTGACATGTTGATGATAGTGAAAACGCCAGTGGTGGGTGTTCCTTGGTGAACTAGAAGATGGTGTGTACCCCTAAAATCTTGGGTGGTCTTGGGGTGGTTGATCTGGAACGCTTCGACCAGGCGTTGCGTTTGAGGTAGCCTTGGAGTCCGGGCTAAAGTTGCCTAATGGCTCGATATTTTGTCACTTTTATAAGAGGGTTTTGGTGTGGTTTTCGAAGGGTTTTCGATATTTCTAGGTCTTTCTAACGCTAATTGATAACCCACAAGTATAGGGGATCAATTGTAGCCTCTTTCGATAAGTAAGAGTGTCGAACCCAATGAGGAGCTAAAGGTAGAACAAATATTCCCTCAAGTTCTATCAACCACCGATACAACTCTATGCACGTTTGACATTTGCTTTACCGAAAACAAGTATGAAACTATTTTGCAAGGATAAAACTATGAGTACTTTGCGAGAATAAAAATACGGATAAATTGCAAGGTAATAAAAGTGGAAAGCTTTTGTCAATAAGAAAGTTATTTGTCCCTAGGCAATCGATAACTAGAACGGTGATCATTATTGCAATTTTATTTGAGGGAGAGGCATAAGCTAACATACTTTCTCTTCTTGGATCATATGCACTTATGATTGAAACTCTAGCAAGCATCCGCAACTACTAAAGATCATTAAGGTAAAACCCAACCATAGCATTATAAGGCATCAAGTCCTCTTTACTCCCATACACAATTACTCGGGTCTGTGCTTCTATCACTCACGCCACCCACCATAAGCAAATCATGAACATATTGCAAACCCTACAACGGGGATCCCTCACGCTTGCGCGGCACGGAGAGCACCATAGGACAGCACCAATAATAAAACATGCAACTGAAACCAATCACGATCATCAATTAACCCATAGGACAAAACAGATCTACTCAAACATCATAGGATAGCCATACATCATTGGGAAATAATATATAGCGTTGAGTGTCGGAGTCAAAACCGGCAGATCTCGGGTAGGGGGTCCCAAATTATGCGTCTAAGGTCGATGGTAACAGGAGACAAGGGACACGATGTTTACCCAGGTTTGGGCCCTCACTATGGAGATAATACCCTAACTTCCTGTTTGATTGATCTTGATGAATATGAGTATTACAAGAGTTGATCTATGATGTCTACTACATAACCTTCTTCTTGTAGGCGTTGTTGGTGTTGGAAATATGCCCTAGAGGCAATAATAAAAGCATTATTATTATATTTCTGTGTTCATGATAATTGTCTTTTCATGCTATAACTGTATTATCCGGAAATCGTAATACACGTGTGAATACATAGACCATAATACGTCCCTAGTAAGCCTCTAGTTGACTAGCTCGTTGATCAACAGATAGTCATGATTTCCTGGCTATGGACATTGGATGTCATTGATAACGGGATCACATCATTAGGAGAATGATGTGATGGACAAGACCCAATCCTAAGCATAGCACAAAGATCGTGTAGTTCGTTTGCTAGAGCTTTTCCAAATGTCAAGTATCTTTTCCTTTGACCATGAGATCGTGTAACTCCCGGATACCGTAGGAGTGCTTTGGGTGTATCAAACGTCACAACGTAACTGGGTGACTATAAAGGTGCATTACAGGTATCTCCGAAAGTGTCTGTTGGGTTGACACGGATCGAGACTGGGATTTGTCACTCCATATAACGGAGAGGTATCACTGGGCCCACTCGGTAATGCATCATCATTATGAGCTCAAGGTGACCAAGTGGTTGATCACGGGATCATGCATTACGGTACGAGTAAAGTGACTTGCCGGTAACGAGATTGAACAAGGTATTGGGATACCGACGATCGAGTCTCGGGCAAGTAACATACCGATTGACAAAGGGAATTGTATACGGGGTTGATTAATCCTCGACATCGTGGTTCATCCGATGAGATCATCGTGGAGCATGTGGGAGCCATCATGGGTATCCAGATCCCGCTGTTGGTTATTGACCGGAGAGTCATCTCGGTCATGTATGCTTGTCTCCCGAACCCGTAGGGTCTACACACTTAAGGTTCGGTGACGCTAGGGTTATGAAGATATGTATATGCAGTAATCCGAATGTTGTTCGGAGTCCCGGATGAGATCCCGGACGTCACGAGGAGTTCCGGAATGGTCCGGAGGTAAAGAATTATATATAGGAAGTGCTGTTTCGGGCATCGGGACAAGTTTCGGGGTTATCGGTATTGTACCGGGACCACCGGAGGGGTCCCGTGGGCCCACCGGGTGGGCCCACCTGTCCCGGGGGGCCACATGGGCTGTAGGGGGTGCGCCTTGGCCTACATGGGCCAAGGGCACCAGCCCTACTAGGCCCATGCGCCTAGGGTTTCCACCAAGGAGGAGTCCAAGTGGTGGAAGGCACCCCGAGGTGCCTTGGGGGGGAGGGAAACCCTCCCCTGGCCGCCGCACCTAGGAGATTGGATCTCCTAGGCTGCGCACCACCCCCCCTTGGCCCTCCTATATATATTGGGGGAGAGGAGGGATTTCAGACCGCACCCCCTGGCGCCTCCCTCTCTCCCCGTTACGTCTCTCTCTCGTAGTATAGGCGAAGCCCTGCTACTGTGACGCCCTGCATCCACCACCACGCCGTCGTGCTGCTGGATCTTCATCAACCTCTCTTCCCCCCTTGCTGGATCAAGAAAGGAGGAGACGTCATCCGTTCCGTACATGTGTTGAACGCGGAGGCACCGTCCGTTCGGTGCTAAGATCATCGGTGATTTGAATCACGTCGTGTTCGACTACATCATCCCCGTTCTTTGAACGCTTCCGCTCGCGATCTACAAGGTATGTAGATGCATCTAATCACTCGTTGCTAGATGAACTCCTAGATGGATCTTGGTGAAACCGTAGGAAAATTTTTGTTTTCTGCAACGTTCCCCAACAGTTGGGCCTCCAAGTGCAGAGGTTTGTAAGACAGTAGCAAATTTCCCTCAAGTGGATGACCTAAGGTTTATCAATCCGTGGGAGGCGTAGGATGAAGATGGTCTCTCTCAAGCAACCCTGCAACCAAATAACAACGAGTCTCTTGTGTCCCCAACGCACCCAATACAATTGTAAATTGTATATGTGCACTAGTTCGGCGAACAGATGGTGATACAAGTGCAATATGGATAGTAGATAATGGTTTTTGTAATCTGAAAATATAAAAACAGCAAGGTAACTAATGATAAAAGTGAGCACAAACGGTATTGCAACACGTTGAAACAAGGCCTAGGGTTCATACTTTCACTAGTGCAAATTCTCAAAACAATAATAACATAATTGGATCATATAACTATCCCTCAACATGCAACAAAGAGTCACTCCAAAGTCACTAATAGCGGAGGACAAACGAAGAGATTATGGTAGGGTACGAAACCACCTCAAAGTTATCCTTTCTGATCGATCTATTCAAGAGTCCATAGTAAAATAACATGAAGCTATTCTTTCCGCTCAATCTATCATAGAGTTCGTACTAGAATAACACCTTAAGACACAAATCAACCAAAACCCTAATGCCACCTAGATACTCCAATGTCACCTCAAGTATCCGTGGGTATGATTATACGTATGCATCACACAATCTCAAATTCATCTATTCAACCAACACAAAGAACTTCAAAGAGTGCCCCAAAGTTTCTACCGGAGAGTCAAGACGAAAACGTGTGCCAACCCCTATGCGTAAGTTCACGAGGTCACAGAACTCGCAAGTTGGTCACCAAAACATACATCAAGTGGATCACAAATCCTTAAAGACTCAATCCGATAAGAGAACTTCAAAGGAAAAACTCAATTCATCACAAGAGAGTAGAGGGGGAGAAACATCATAAGATCCAACTATAATAGCAAAGCTCGCGATACATCAAGATTGTATCACCTCAAGAACACGAGAGAGAGATCAAACACATATCTACTGGTACATACCCTCAGCCCCGAGGGAGAACTACTCCCTCCTCGTCATGGAGAGCGCCGAGATGATGAAGATGGCCACCGGAGAGGGATCCCCCCCTCCGGCAGGGTGCCGGAACGGGTCTAGATTGGTTTTCGGTGGCTACGGAGGCTTCTGGCGGCTGATGAATGATGAATGATCTATATGTGATGTATGAGATGTTCATGCTATTGTAATAGGAATCACAACTTACATGTCGATGAGTATGACGGTGACAGGATGATCATGGAGCCCCAAGATGGAGATCAAAGGAGCTATGTGATATTGGCCATATCATGTCACTATTATTATTTGATTGCATGTGATGTTTATCATGTTTTGCATCTTGTTTGCTTAGAACGACGGTAGTAAATAAGATGATCCCTCATAATAATTTCAAGAAAGTGTTCCCCCTAACTGTGCACCGTTGCTACAGTTCATCGTTTCGAAGCACCACGTGATGATCGGGTGTGATAGATCCTTACGTTCACATACAACGGGTGTAAGACAGATTTACACACTCAATACACTTAGGTTGACTTGACGAGCCTAGCATGTGCATAGACATGGCCTCGGAACACAGAAGACCGAAAGGTCGAGCATGAGTCGTATAGAAGATACGATCAACATGAAGATGTTCACCGACGTTGACTAGTCCGTGTCACGTGATGATCGGACACGGCCTAGCCAACTCGGATCATGTTATACTTAGATGACTAGAAGAGGGATGTCTATCTAAGTGGGAGTTCATTAATAATTTGATTAGATGAACTTAATTATCATGAACTTAGTCTAAAATCTTTACAATATGTCTTGTAGATCAAATGGCCAACGTTGTATTCAATTTCAACACGTTCCTAGAGAAAACCAAGCTGAAAGACGATGGCAGCAACTATACGGACTGGGTCCGGAACCTGAGGATCATCCTCATAGCTGCCAAGAAAGATTATGTCCTACAAGCACCGCTAGGTGATCCACCCGTCCCACAGAACCAAGACGTTATGAACGCTTGGCAGACACGTGCCGATGACTACTCCCTCGTTCAGTGCGGCATGCTTTACAGCCTAGAGCTGGGGCTCCAAAAGCATTTTGAGAGACATGGAGCATATGAGATGTTCGAAGAGCTGAAAATGGTTTTCCAAGCTCATGCCCGGGTCGAGAGATATGAAGTCTCTGACAAACTCTTCAGCTGTAAGATGGAGGAAAATAGTTCTGTCAGTGAGCACATACTCACTATGTCTGGGTTATGTAACCGCTTGACTCAGCTGTGAGTTAATCTCCCGGATGATGCGGTCATTGACAGAATCCTCCAGTCGCTTCCACCAAGCTACAAGAGCTTTGTGATGAACTTCAATATGCAGGGGATGGAAAAGACCATTCCTGAAGTATTTGCAATGCTGAAATCAGCAGAGGTAGAAGTCAAGAAGGAACATCAAGTGTTGATGGTCAATAAAACCACTAAGTTCAAGAAGGGCAAGGGTAAAAAGAACTTTGAGAAGGACGGCAAGGAAGTTGCCGCGCCCGGCAAGCAAGCTGCTGGGAAGAAGAAGTCAAAGTATGGACCCAAGCCTGAGACGGAGTGCTTTTATTGCAAAGGGAAGGGTCACTGGAAGCGGAACTGCCCCAAATACTTAGCGGACAAGAAGGCCGGCAAAACAAAAGGTATATGTGATATACATGTAATTGATGTGTACCTTACCAGTACTCGAAGTAACTCCTGGGTATTTGATACCGGTGCCGTTGCTCATATTTGTAACTCACAGCAGGAGCTGCAGAATAAACAGAGACTGGCAAAGGACGAGGTGACGATGCGCGTCGGGAATGGTTCCAAGGTCGATGTGATCGCCGTCGGCACACTACCTCTACATTTACCTACGGGATTAGTTATAAACCTCAATAATTGTTATTTCGTGCCAAGTTTGAGCATGAACATTGTATCGGGATCTCGTTTAATACGAGATGGCTACTCATTTAAATCTGAGAATAATGGTTGTTCTATTTATATGAGAGATATGTTTTATGGTCATGCTCCGATGGTCAATGGTTTATTCTTAATGAATCTCGAACGTAATATTACACATATTCATAGTGTGGATACCAAAAGATGTAAAGTTGATAACTATAGTCCCACATACTTGTGGCACTGCCGCCTTGGTCACATAGGTGTCAAACGCATGAAGAAGCTCCATGCAGATGGACTTTTAGAGTCTCTTGATTATGAATCATTTGACACGTGCGAACCATGCCTCATGGGTAAAATGACCAAGACTCCGTTCTCAGGAACAATGGAGCGAGCAACCAACTTATTGGAAATCATACATACTGATGTGTGCGGTCCAATGAGTGTTGAGGCTCGCGGTGGCTATCATTATGTTCTCACCCTCACTGATGACTTAAGTAGATATGGGTATGTCTACTTAATGAAACACAAGTCTGAAACTTTTGAAAAGTTCAAGGAATTTCAGAGTGAAGTTGAGAATCAACGTGAAAGGAAAATCAAGTTTCTACGATCAGATCGTGGAGGAGAATACTTGAGTCACGAATTTGGCACACACTTAAGAAAATGTGGAATAGTTTCACAACTCACGCCACCTGGAACACCTCAGCGTAATGGTGTGTCCGAACGTCGTAATCACACTCTATTAGATATGGTGCGATCTATGATGTCTCTTACCGATTTACCGCCATCTTTTTGGGGCTATGCTTTAGAGACTGCCGCATTCACTTTAAATAGGGCTCCGTCAAAATCCGTTGAGACGACACCGTTTGAATTATGGTTTGGGAAGAAACCTAAGCTGTCGTTTCTAAAAGTTTGGGGATGCGATGCTTATGTCAGGAAACTTCAACCTGAAAAGCTCGAACCCAAATCGGAAAAATGCGTCTTCATAGGATACCCTAAAGAAACCATTGGGTATATCTTCTACCTCAGATCCGAAGGCAAGATCTTTGTTGCCAAGAATGGATCCTTTCTGGAGAAAGAGTTTCTCTCGAAAGAAGTAAGTGGGAGGAAGGTAGAACTTGATGAAGTATTACCTCTTGAACTGGAAAATGGCGCAACTCAAGAAAATGTTCCTGAGGCGCCTGCACCGACTAGAGAGGAAGTTATTGATGATGATCAAGATACTTCTGATCAAGCTCCTACTGAAATTCGAAGGTCCACAAGGACACGTTCCGCACCAGAGTGGTACGGCAACCCTGTCTTGGAAATCATGTTGTTAGACAACAGTGAACCTTCGAACTATGAAGAAGCGATGGCAGGCCCGGATTCCGACAAATGGCTAGAAGCCATGAAATCCGAGATAAGATCCATGTATGAAAACGAAGTATGGACTTTGACTGACTTGCCCGTTGAACGGCGAGCCATAGAAAATAAATGGATCTTCAAGAAGAAGACAGACGCGGATGGTAATGTGACCATCTATAAAGCTCGGCTTGTCGCTAAGGGTTATCGACAAGTTCAAGGAATTGACTACGATGAGACTTTCTCACCGGTAGCGAAGCTAAAGTCCGTCCGAATTATGTTAGCAATTGCCGCATTCTACGATTATGAGATATGGCAAATGGACGTCAAAACGGCATTCCTTAATTGTTTCCTTAAGGAAGAGTTGTATATGATGCAGCCGGAAGGTTTTGTCGATCCTAAGAATGCTGACAAGGTGTGCAAGCTCCAACGCTCGATTTATGGGCTGGTGCAAGCATCTCGGAGTTGGAACATTCACTTTGATGAGATGATCAAAGCGTTTGGGTTTACGCAGACTTATGGAGAAGCCTGCGTTTACAAGAAAGTGAGTGGGAGCTCTGTAGCATTTCTCATATTATATGTAGATGACATACTTTTGATGGGAAATGATATAGAACTCTTGGACAGCATCAAGGCCTACTTGAATAAGAGTTTTTCAATGAAGGACCTTGGAGAAGCTGCTTATATATTAGGCATCAAGATCTATAGAGATAGATCAAGACGCCTCATAGGTCTTTCACAAAGCACATACCTTGATAAGATTTTGAAGAAGTTCAAAATGGATCAGTCCAAGAAAGGGTTCTTGCCTGTTTTGCAAGGTGTGAGATTGAGCTCAGCTCAATGCCCGACCACGGCAGAAGAGATAGAAGAGATGAGTATCATCCCCTATGCCTCAGCCATAGGTTCTATTATGTATGCCATGCTGTGTACCAGACCTGATGTAAACCTTGCCGTAAGTTTGGTAGGAAGGTACCAAAGTAATCCCGACAAGGAACACTGGACAGCGGTCAAGAATATCCTGAAGTACCTGAAAAGGACAAAGGACATGTTTCTCGTTTATGGAGGTGACGAAGAGCTCGTTGTAAAGGGTTACGTCGACGCTAGCTTCGACACAGATCTGGATGACTCTAAGTCACAAACCGGATACGTGTATATGTTGAATGGTGGAGCAGTGAGCTGGTGCAGCTGCAAACAGAGCGTCGTGGCGGGATCTACATGTGAAGCGGAGTACATGGCAGCCTCGGAGGCAGCACATGAAGCAATATGGGTGAAGGAGTTCATCACCGACCTAGGAGTCATACCCAATGCGTCGGGGCCAATCAAACTCTTTTGTGACAACACTGGAGCTATTGCGCTTGCCAAGGAGCCCAGGTTTCACAAGAAGACAAGGCACATCAAGCGTCGCTTCAACTCCATTCGTGAAAATGTTCAAAATGGAGACATAGAGATTTGTAAAGTACATACGGACCTGAATGTAGCAGATCCGTTGACTAAACCTCTCCCTAGGGCAAAACATGATCAACACCAGAATTCCATGGGTGTTCGATTCATCACAATGTAACTAGATTATTGACTCTAGTGCAAGTGGGAGACTGTTGGAAATATGCCCTAGAGGCAATAATAAAAGCATTATTATTATATTCCTGTGTTCATGATAATTGTCTTTATTCATGCTATAACTGTATTATCCGGAAATCGTAATACACGTGTGAATACATAGACCATAATACGTCCCTAGTAAGCCTCTAGTTGACTAGCTCGTTGATCAACAGATAGTCATGATTTCCTGGCTATGGACATTGGATGTCATTGATAACGGGATCACATCATTAGGAGAATGATGTGATGGACAAGACCCAATCCTAAGCATAGCACAAAGATCGTGTAGTTCGTTTGCTAGAGCTTTTCCAAATGTCAAGTATCTTTTCCTTTGACCATGAGATCGTGTAACTCCCGGATACCGTAGGAGTGCTTTGGGTGTATCAAACGTCACAACGTAACTGGGTGACTATAAAGGTGCATTACAGGTATCTCCGAAAGTGTCTGGGTGGGTTGACACGGATCGAGACTGGGATTTGTCACTCCATATAAACAAAGAGGTATCACTGGGCCCACTCGGTAGTGCATCATCATTACGAGCTCAAGGTGACCAAGTGGTTGATCACGGGATCATGCATTACGGTACGAGTAAAGTGACTTCCCGGTAACGAGATTGAACAAGGGATTGGGATACCGACGATCGAGTCTCGGGCAAGTAACATACCGATTGACAAAGGGAATTGAGTACGGGATTGATTAGGTCCTCGACATCGTGGTTCATCCGATGAGATCATCGTGGAGCATGTGGGAGCCATCATGGGTATCCAGATCCCGCTGTTGGTTATTGACTAGAGAGTCGTCTCGGTCATGTCTGCTTGTCTCCCAAACCCGTAGGGTCTACACACTTAAGGTTCGGTGACGTTAGGGTTATGAAGATATGTATATGCAGTACTCCGAATGTTGTTCGGAGTCCCGGATGAGATCCCGTACGTCACGAGGAGTTCCGGAATGGTCCGGAGGTAAAGAATTATATATAGGAAGTGCTGTTTCGGCCATCGGGACAAGTTTCGGGGTTATCGGTATTGTACCGGGACCACCGGAGGGGTCCCGGGGGCCCACCGGGTGGGGCCACCTGTCCCGGGGGGCCACATGGGCTGTAGGGGGTGCGCCTTGGCCTACATGGGCCAAGGGCACCAGCCCTACTAGGCCCATGCGCCTAGGGTTTCCACCAAGGAGGAGTCCAAGTGGTGGAAGGCACCCCGAGGTGCCTTGGGGGGGAGGGAAACCCTCCCCTGGCCGCCGCACCTAGGAGATTGGATCTCCTAGCTGCGCACCACCCCCCCTTGGCCCTCCTATATATAGTGGGGGAGAGGAGGGATTTCAGACCGCACCCCCTGGCGCCTCCCTCTCTCCCCGTTACGTCTCTCTCTCGTAGTATAGGCGAAGCCCTGCTACTGTGACGCCCTGCATCCACCACCACGCCGTCGTGCTGCTGGATCTTCATCAACCTCTCTTCCCCCTTGCTGGATCAAGAAAGGAGGAGACGTCATCCGTTCCGTACGTGTGTTGAACGCGGAGGCACCGTCCGTTCGGTGCTAAGATCATCGGTGATTTGAATCACGTCGTGTTCGACTACATCATCCCCGTTCTTTGAACGCTTCCGCTCGCGATCTACAAGGTACGTAGATGCATCTAATCACTCGTTGCTAGATGAACTCCTAGATGGATCTTGGTGAAACCGTAGGAAAATTTTTGTTTTCTGCAACGTTCCCCAACAGTGGGCCTCCAAGTGCAGAGGTTTGTAAGACAGTAGCAAATTTCCCTCAAGTGGATGACCTAAGGTTTATCAATCCGTGGGAGGCGTAGGATGAAGATGGTCTCTCTCAAGCAACCCTGCAACCAAATAACAACGAGTCTCTTGTGTCCCCAACGCACCCAATACAATTGTAAATTGTATATGTGCACTAGTTCGGCGAACAGATGGTGATACAAGTGCAATATGGATAGTAGATAATGGTTTTTGTAATCTGAAAATATAAAAACAGCAAGGTAACTAATGATAAAAGTGAGCACAAACGGTATTGCAACACGTTGAAACAAGGCCTAGGGTTCATACTTTCACTAGTGCAAATTCTCAAAACAATAATAACATAATTGGATCATATAACTATCCCTCAACATGCAACAAAGAGTCACTCCAAAGTCACTAATAGCGGAGGACAAACGAAGAGATTATGGTAGGGTACGAAACCACCTCAAAGTTATCCTTTCTGATCGATCTATTCAAGAGTCCATAGTAAAATAACATGAAGCTATTCTTTCCGCTCAATCTATCATAGAGTTCGTACTAGAATAACACCTTAAGACACAAATCAACCAAAACCCTAATGCCACCTAGATACTCCAATGTCACCTCAAGTATCCGTGGGTATGATTATACGTATGCATCACACAATCTCAAATTCATCTATTCAACCAACACAAAGAACTTCAAAGAGTGCCCCAAAGTTTCTACCGGAGAGTCAAGACGAAAACGTGTGCCAACCCCTATGCGTAAGTTCACGAGGTCACAGAACTCGCAAGTTGGTCACCAAAACATACATCAAGTGGATCACAAATCCTTAAAGACTCAATCCGATAAGAGAACTTCAAAGGAAAAACTCAATTCATCACAAGAGAGTAGAGGGGGAGAAACATCATAAGATCCAACTATAATAGCAAAGCTCGCGATACATCAAGATTGTATCACCTCAAGAACACGAGAGAGAGATCAAACACATATCTACTGGTACATACCCTCAGCCCCGAGGGAGAACTACTCCCTCCTCGTCATGGAGAGCGCCGAGATGATGAAGATGGCCACCGGAGAGGGATCCCCCCCTCCGGCAGGGTGCCGGAACGGGTCTAGATTGGTTTTCGGTGGCTACGGTGGAATAGAATGGTGGTTGTGGAGAAAAAAAAAGGAGAAGATAGTCTCACATCAACTAGGCGTATCAACAGGCTATGGATATGCCCATCAATAGATATCAATGTGAATGAGTAGGGATTTCCATGCAACGGAGGCACTAGAGCTATAAGTGTATGAAAGCTCAACAAAAGAAACTAAGTGGGTGTGCATCTAACTTGCTTGCTCACGAAGACCTAGGGCAATTTGAGGAAGCCCATCATTGGAATATACAAGCCAAGTTCTATAATGAAAGATTCCCACTAGTATATGAAAGTGACAACATAGGAGACTCTTTATCATGAAGATCATGGTGCTACTTTGAAGCACAAGTGTGGTAAAAGGATAGTAGCATTGCCCCTTCTCTCTTTCTCTCTCATTTTTTTTGTCTTTTTGGGCCTTCTCTTTTTTTAGGGCCTCTTTTTTCTCTCTTTTTTTATTTTTTTTTTTTTTTTTTCCAGAGTCTCATCCCGACTTGTGGGGGAATCATAGTCTCCATCATCCTTTCCTCACTGGGACAATGCTCTAATAATGATGATCATCACACTTTTATTTACTTACAATTGAAGAATTACAACTCGATACTTAGAACAAAATATGACTCTATGTGAATGCCTCCGGCAGTGTACCGGGATGAGCGATGAATCAAGAGTGACATGTATGAAAGAATTATGAACGGTGGCTTTGCCACAAATACGATGTCAACTACATGATCATGCAAAGCAATATGACAATGATGGAGCGTGTCACAATAAACGGAACGGTGGAAAGTTGCATGGCAATATATCTCGGAATGGCTATGGAAATGCCATAATAGGTAGGTATGGTGGCTGTTTTGAGGAAGGTAAATGGTGGGTTTATGGTACCGGCGAAAGTTGCGCGGTACTAGGCTAGCAATGGTGGAAGGGTGAGAGTGCATATAATCCATGGACTCAATATTAGTCATAAAGAACTCACATACTTATTGCAAAAATCTATTAGTTATCGAAACAAAGTACTATGCGCATGCTCCTAGGGGGATAGATTTGTAGGAAAATACCGTCACTCGTCCCCGACCGCCACTCATAAGGAAGACAATCAATAAATAAATCATGCTCCGACTTCATCACATAACGGTTCACCATACGTGCATGCTACGGGTATCACAAACTTCAACACAAGTATTTCTCAAATTCACAACTACTCAACTAGCATAACTCTAATATCACAATCTTCATATCTCAAAACAATCATCAAGTATCAAACTTCTCATAGTATTCAATGCACTTTTTATGATAGTTTTTATTATGCCATGTTGTTCTAAAGGACTCTCAAAATAATATAAGTGAAGCATGAGAGATCAATTATTTCTATAAAATAAAACCACCGCCGTGCTCTAAAAGATATAAGTAAGCACTAGAGCAAATGACAAACTACTCCGAAAGATATAAGTGAAGATCAATGAGTAGTCGAATAATTATGCAACTATGTCTCGCTGCCTCGTGGCCACCTCGAAGCTTCCCTAACGTATACTCCAAATCTCCTGGATTGCTTCTGTTCCAAAAATAACTCTCCCGAAGGTTTCATTCCATTTGGACTCCGTTTGATATTCCTTTTCTTCGAAACACTGAAATAGGCAAGAAAACAACAATTTGGGCTGGGCCTCCGGTTAATAGGTTAGTCCCCAAAATAATATAAAAGTGTATAATAAAGCCCATAAACATCCAAAACAGACAATATAATAGCATGGAACAATAAAAAATTATAGATACGTTGGAGACGTATCAATCTACCACGAGATCGCAATGGCTAAACCCTAGAAGTCTAGCCTGTATGACTATGATTATGATTATTCTCTATGGACTTAGCCCTTCAGTTTATATAGGCACCGGAGGGATCTAGGGTTACACAAAATCGGTTACAGAAGAAGGAAATCTTCATATTTGGTCACCAAGCTTGCCTTCCACGCCAAGGAGAGCCCCATCCGGACACGGGTAGAGTCTTCGGTCTTCGTATCTTCACAGCCCAACAGTCCGGCCCATGGCTAACAGGCCGAACGCCCGAGGACCCCCTAGTACAGGACTCCCTCAGTAGCCCCCGAACCAGACTTCAATGATGAGGTGTCCGGCGTGCAGATTGTCTCCAGCATTGCAAGGCGGGTTCTTCCTCCGATGACTTCAAAGTGATGTACTCGGCCTCCCATTTAATGTCGTACCCCTTGGCTTATGTGTGTCAACAACTTCAATTTCCACATGTCGAGCGAAGGTGAGAGGTCAGGGAGTTTTTACTCATAACACCACGGCCATGTAAGGAGGAGTGTCTATTTAAAGAGATTGGATCTCAGATCCATTCAGCACCACACGGAGAAATCCTTTGAGCATGCTAGGATAGTCTGTTCCAATATGGCTGACGCTCCCAGCTCTTCATCCCGCCCTGGCGTTCCCGAAAAAGGCGAATGGGAGAGGTGTTCCGTATCCCACAGTCAGCTGGTGAAGCTGCAAACATAGGGATTCCTTCCCCCCGCAGATCTAGTCCATGTTCGAGCTGGATTGACCTCCTTCAATGGCGGGGTTCAGGCTGAAAATTTCCCCAATCCATCCAGGGGGGAATGAGTGTGCTTCGTCCCTTATCGGCTAAGAGGTGTCGGGTTTCCAATTCATCCGTTCCTCCAAGGGTTTCTGGAGTATTACGGCCTCCAACTGCACAACTTTACTCCTGCCTCCATGTGACGCCCCGAGACCGTTGCGCCAGGTGTCTTCCATTATTCGTTGTTGTTGCCATGTCATTCGCTTGCGTGTTGCATCTTTCCATGTCATCATCCACATTGCATCATCATGTTTTCAAAACTTGCATCCGTTTGGGTCTCCCAGTCCTTTCCGTTATCCGTTCTGAGCCCAGACACACTTGCACGCGCCCGCAGCATGTCCGAAATATTATTTTTATAAGTGGCCAGAAAATGTTCTCAGAATGGGTTGAAAGTTGGCATGCGGTGTTTTTATGTTGTTAGTAGGTCGCCTGCCAAGTTTCATCGCATTCGGAGTCCGTTTGATGCCCCAACGATTAACTATAGCGGCAGTATAGCCGGTCAAATGTCGGACGTTTTCGGTCTCCGGAAACAGTTGCCGGGCTGCACTCCTTCCCTCTCATCTCAGACCAACCTCCTCTTCATAGCCCACAAGGCCCAACCTACCCCTCCTCGCGTCCAGTGCCGTTCGATCGAGATCGGAGGGTCCAGAAACAACCCCTAGACCCAAACCCTAGCCATTTTGCTATATATGGACACCCTCCTTCCAAATTTGGCATCCACTAGACTCCACCTACCTCCATCCACCTACCCTCCTCAATTTCCGCGCCTGCCTGCTTCCCGCCGCCACTTGGCACGCCGCCGTTCGCCAGCCGCTGCCAGCCACCACCAGCGCCGCCACCCTCGGCCTATCGCGCCACGCCACCTGTCGCCAGCGCCTTCCCACACCCCTGCGCCGCCGCGCGGTCCGCCAGGACCCAGATCGGGGCCCTGGAAGCCCATCTCCGCCCGAAGCGCGCCGCTGCTCCTCCCACAACGCTCGATCCAATCTGGATCGAGGCAACGGCCTCCGCCCGAGCGCCACCTCGCGTCTGCGCCGCACCCCGTCAGTCATCGGCGGCCACCAAAGATCTCGTCGCCGTCAAGCTCCGCCGAAGGACCTCCCAGGCCGATCCCGCTCCCTCTCCTCTTCTCGTTTTCCCCTCGCGCTCCCTCTCACCCCGTTCCCTCTTCCGCAAGACCGCCTGACGTCGCCATGCCTCAGGCAACCCTCGCCGGCGCCTGCCTCTACCATTCCTTGCTGGATCTGGACGAGCTCCTTGATACGTCCATTTTGCATCATGCTTTTATATCGATATTTATCGCATTATGGACTGTTATTTCACTTTATGTCATAATACTTATGGCTATTCTCTCTTATTTTACAAGGTTTACATAAGGAGGGAGAATGCCGACAGCTGGAATTCTGGTCTGGAAAAGGAGCAAATATTAGAGACCTATTCTGCGCAACTCCAAAAGTCCTGAAACTCCACGGAACGTCTTAAAAGAAATAAGGAAAAATCTACGCCAAAGGTGAAGGCCAGGGGGCCCACACCCTGCTCACGAGGGTGGGGGGCGCCCCCCCTAGGGCGCGCCCCCTACCTCGTGGGCCCCCTGGTGGCTCTCCGACGCCCATCTTCTCCTATATGAGGTCTTTCGATGAGAAAAAAATAAGAAGGAACTTTTCGGGACGAGACTCCGCCGCCACGAGGCGGAACCTTGGCGGATCCAATCTAGAGCTCCGGTAGAGCTGTTCTGCCGGGGAAACTTCCCTCCGGGAGGGGGAAATCATCACCATCGTCATCACCAACGCTCCTCTCATCAGGAGAGGGCAATCTCCATCAACATCTTCACCAGCGCCATCTCATCTCCAAACCCTAGTTCATCTCTTGCATCCAATTCTTGTCTCAAAGTCCGGGATTGCTGCTAATAGGTTGCTAGTAGTGTTGATTACTCCTTGTAGTTGATGCTAATTGGTTTATTTGGTGGAAGATCATATTTTCAGATCCTATATGCATATTATTACCCCTCTGATTATGAACATGAATATGCTTTGTGAGTAATTACGTTCGTTCCTGAGGACAAGGGAGAAGTCTTGCTATGAGTAGTCATGTGAATTTGGTATTCGTTTGATATTTTGATAAGATGTATGTTGTCTAGCCTCTAGTGGTGTTATGTGAACATCAACTACATAACACTTCACCATTATTTAGGCCTAGAGGAAGGCATTGGGAAGTAATAAGTAGATGATGGGTTGCTAGAGTGACAGAAGCTTAAACCCTAGTTTATGCATTTCTTCGTAAGGGGCTGATTTGGATCCATATGTTTCATGCTATGGTTAGGTTTACCTTAATACTTTTGTTGTAGTTGCGGATGCTTGCAATAGAGGTTAATCATAAGTGGGATGCTTGTTCAAGTAAGAACAGCACCCAAGCACCGGTCCACCCACATATCAAATTATCAAAGTATCGAACACGAATCATATGAACGTGATGAAAACTAGCTTGACGATATTCCCATGTGTCCTTGGGAGCACTTTTCCTATTATAAGAGTTTGTTCCGGCTTGTCCTTTGCTACAAAAGGATTGGGCCACCTTGCTGCACTTTATTTACTTTTGTTACTTGTTGCTCGTTACAATTTATCCTATCACAAAACTATCAGTTCCCACTTATTTCAGTACTTGCAGAGAATACCTTGCTGAAAACCGCTTATCATTTCCTTCTGCTCCTCATTGGGTTCGACACTCTTACTTATCGAAAGGACTATGATAGATCCCCTATACTTGTGGGTCATCAAGACTCTTTTCTGGCGCCGTTGCCGGGGAGTGTAGCGCCTTTGGTAGGTGGATTTTGGTAAGGAAAAATTTATATAGTGTGCTGAAATTTACTGTCACTTGTTACTATGGAAAGTAATTCTCTGAGGGGCTTGTTCGGGGTATCTTCACCCCGTCCAGTAGAGCAAAGAGTTGCTCCTCAACCTACTGAACCTATTGAAAATGAAATTCCTTATGAGTATCCTTCGGGTATGATAGAAAAACTGCTAGCTAATCCTTTTACAGGAGATGGAACAAAGCATCCTGATGAGCACTTAATATATGTGGATGAAGTTTTTGATTATTTAAGCTTGCAGGTATACCCGATGATGTCGCTAAGAAGAAGGTCTTCCCTTTATCTTTGAAGGGAGTCGCATTGATATGGTATAGGCTATGTGATGATATGAGATGATGGGACTATAAAAGATTGAAGCTGGATCATCAAAAGTATTACCCTATGCATCTTGTTCATCGTGATCGCAATTATATATATAATTTCTGGCCTCGCGAAGGAGAAAGCATCGCTCAAGCTTGGGGGAGGTTTAAATCAATGTTATATTCATGCCCCAATCATGAGCTCTCAAGAGAAATAATTATGCAAAGTTTTTATGCTCGGCTTTCTGATAACAATCGCACCATGCTCGATACTTCTTGTGCTGGCTCTTTTACGATGAAGACTATTGAATTCAGATGGAATTTATTGGATAGAATTAAACGCAACTCTGAAGATTGGGACCTCGACGAAGGTAAGGAGTCAGGTATGACACCTAAGTTTGATTGTGTTAAATCTTTTATGGACACCGATATTTTCCGTAAGTTTAGCACTAAATATGGACTTGACTCTGAGATAGTAGCTTCTTTCTGTGAATCTTTTGCTACTTATGTTGATCTCCCTAAGGAGAAGTGGTTTAAATATCATCCTCCCATAGAAGTAAAAGTAGCTGCACCTATTAAAGTTGAAGAAAAGATTGTCACTTATAATGATCCTATTGTTCCTACTTCTTATATTGAGAAACCACCTTTCCCTATTAGAATAAAGGATCATGCTAAAGCTTCAATTGTTGTTCGTAAAAGCAATATTAGAACTTATACACCTCCTGAGCAAGTTAAAGTAGAACCTAATATTGCTATTGTTAAAGATCTCTTGTCTGATAATATTGATGGGCATGTTATTTAGTTCGAAGGTGAAACTGCTAGAATTGCTAAACCTTGTGCTAAAGATAAACATAGACCCGTGGTAGGCGTGCCTGTTATTTCTGTTAAAATAGGAGATCATTGTTATCATGGCTTATGTGATATGGGTGCTAGTGCTAGTGTTATACCTCATGACTTATACAGATAAATTAAGAATGAAATTGCACCTGTTGAGTTAGAAGATATTGATGTTACTATTAAACTTGCCAATAGAGATACTGTTTCACCAATTGGAATTGTTAGAGATGTTGAAGTCTTGTGTGGGAAAACTAAGTATCCTGCTAATTTTCTTGTTCTTACTTCTCCGCAAGATAGCTTTTGTCCCATTATATTTGGTAGACCCTTCTTAAATACTGTCAATGCTACCATAGATTGCACTAAGAATGTTGTTACTATTGGCTTGGATGATATGGTTCATGAGTTTAATTTCTCTAAATTTAGTAAATAACATCGTGAGGAAGAATTACCTAGTAAGGATGAAATTATTGGTCTTGCTTCTATTGCCGTACCTCCTAGTGATCCTTTAGAACACTATTTGCTAGACCATGAAAATGATATGTCCATGAATGAAAGAAGGGAAATAGATGAAGTATTCTTTAAACAGGAACCTATTCCGCATCACAACTTGCCTGTTGAAATCTTAGGGGATCCTCCTCCACCCAAGGGTGATCCCGTGTTTGAGCGTAAACCTTTGCCTGATAATCTTAAATATGCTTATTTTGATGAAAAGAAGATATATCCTGTTATTATTAGTGCTAACCTTTCAGAGCATGAAGAAGAAAGATTATTGAAAACTCTGAAGAAGCACTGTGCTGCTATTGGATATACTCTTGATGATCTTAAGGGCATTAGTCCCACTCTATGTCAACATAAAATAAATTTGGAAGCAGATGCCAAACCAGTTCGTGATCCTCAGCGACGTCTGAATCCTAAGATGAAAGAAGTGGTAAGAAAAGGAATATTAAAGCTTCTGGAGGCAGGTATAATCTATCCCGTTGCTGATAGTGAGTGGGTAAGTCCTGTCCATTGTGTCCCTAAGAAGGGAGGTATTACTGTTGTTCCTAATGATAAAGATGAATTGATTCCACAAAGAATTATCACAGGTTATAGGACGGTAATTGATTTCCGCAAATTAAATAAAGCTACTAAGAAAGATCATTACCCCTTACCTTTTATTGATCAAATGCTAGAAAGATTATGCAAACATACACACTATTGCTTTCTAGATGGTTATTCTGGTTTCTCTCAAATACCTGTGTCGGCTAGAGATCAATCAAAGACTACTTTTACATGCCCTTTTGGTACTTTTGCTTATAGAAGTATGCCCTTTGGTTTATGTAATGCACCTGCTACCTTTCAAAGATGCATGATGGCTATATTCTCTGACTTTTGTGAAAAGATTTGTGAGGTTTTCATGGACGAATTTTCCGTCTATGGTTCCTCTTTTGATGATTGCTTGAGCAATCTTGATCGAGTTTTGCAGAGATGTGAAGAAACTAATCTTGTCTAGAATTGGGAAAAGTGCCACTTAATGGTTAATGAAGGTATTGTCTTGGGGCATAAAGTTTCTGAAAGAGGTATTGAAGTTGATAAAGCCAAGGTTGATGCTATTGAAAAGATTCCATGTCCCAAGGACATCAAAGGTATAAGAAGTTTCCTTGGTCACGCTGGATTTTATAGGAGGTTCATTAAGGACTTCTCAAAAATTTCTCGGCCTCTGACTAATTTATTGCAAAAAGATATACCATTTGTCTTTGATGATGATTGTGTAGAAGCATTTGAGATACTTAAGAAAGCATTAGTCTCTGCACCTATTGTTCAGCCACCTGATTGGAATTTACCCTTTGAAATTATGTGTGATGCTAGTGATTATGCTGTAGGTGCTGTTCTAGGGCAAAGAGTTGATAAGAAATTAAATGTTATTCATTATGCTAGTAAGACTCTAGACAATGCTCAAAGAAATTATGCTACTACTGAAAAAGAGCTTTTAGCAGTTGATTTGCTTGTGATAAGTTCAGATCTTATATTGTTGATTCTAAAGTAACTATTCAAACAGATCATGCTGCTATTAAATATCTTATGGAAAAGAAAGATGCTAAACCTAGACTTATTAGATGGGTTCTCTTGCTACAAGAATTTGATTTGCATATTGTTGATAGAAAGGGAGCTGAGAACCCTGTTGCAGACAACTTGTCTAGGTTAGAAAATATTCTTGATGACCCACTACCTATTAATGATAGCTTTCCTGATGAACAATTAAATGTTATAAGTACTTCTCGTAGTACTCCATGGTATGCTGATTATGCTAATTATATTGTTGCTAAGTTTATACCACCTAGCTTCACATACCAGCAAAAGAAAAAGTTCTTCTATGACTTGAGACATTACTTTTGGGATGACCCACATCTTTATAAAGAAGGAGTAGATGGTGTTATTAGACGTTGTGTACCTGAGCATGAACAGGAACAGATCCTACGCAAGTGTCACTCCGAGTCTTATGGAGGACACCACGCTGGAGATAGAACTGCACATAAGGTATTGCAATCTGGTTTTTATTGGCCTACTCTCTTCAAGGATGCCCGTAAGTTTGTCTTGTCTTGTGATGAATGTCAAAGAATTGGTAATATTAGTAGACGTCAAGAAATGCCTATGAATTATTCTCTTGTAATTGAACCATTTGATGTTTGGGGCTTTGATTATATGGGACCTTTTCCTGCCTCTAATGGATACACACATATTCTAGTTGCCGTTGATTACGTTACTAAGTGGGTAGAAGCTATTCCAACTAGTAGTGCTGGTCATAACACTTCTATTAAAATGCTTAAGGAAGTTATTTTCTGAGGTTTGGAGTCCCTAGATATTTAATGACTGATGGTGGTTCACACTTTATTCATGGTGCCTTTCATAAAATGCTTGCTAAATATGATGTTAATCATAGAATTTCATCTCCTTATCACCCTCAGTCTAGTGGTCAAGTAGAGTTGAGCAATAGAGAGCTCAAATTAATTTTGCAAAAGACTATTAATAGGTCTAGAAAGAATTGGTCTAAGAAACTTGATGATGCATTATGGGCTTATAGAACAGCATATAAAAATCCTATGGGTATGTCTCCGTATAAAATGGTTTATGGAAAAGCATGTCACTTACCTCTCGAACTAGAACATAAGGCATATTGGGCTATTAAAGAGCTTAACTATGATTTTAAACTTGCCGGTGAGAAGAGGTTATTTGATATCAGCTCACTTGATGAATGGAGAACCCAAGCTTATGAAAATGCCAAGTTGTTTAAAAAAAGTTAAAAGATGGCATGACAAAAGGATACAAAAGCGTGAGTTTAATGTAGGTGATTATGTATTGCTATACAACTCTCATTTAAGATTTTTTGCAGGAAAACTTCTCTCTAAATGGGAAGGCCCCTATGTTATCGAAGAGGTCTATCGTTCCGGTGCCATAAAAATCAACAACTTCGAAGGCACAAATCCGAAGGTGGTAAACGGTCAAAGAATTAAACACTATATCTCAGGTAATCCCATAAATGTTGAAACCAATATTATTGAAACCGTAACCCCGGAGGAATACATAAGGGACACTTTCGAGACCATTTCAGACTCCGAAAAGGAATAGGTATGTGGTACGGTAAGTAAACCGACTCCAAAACAATTTTTAAGGCAATATTTCTCCATTTTGGAATATTTAGAAAAATAGAAAAATAAGTAGCAGTCGGGGAAGGACACGAGGGCCCCACGAGGGTGGTGGGCGCGCCCCCTACCTCGTGAGCACCTCGTGTGCCTTCCGGACTCCGTTTTCTTTCATGATACATATTTTGGTCGGTAAAAATTCATTATATATTCTCCCGAAGGTTTTGGCTCCCGTATCACGCAAAAATATCGTGTCTTTGTTTTGAGGTGTCCCATTGCAGATTAAATCAACATGTCTTCCCAGGATTCGGAAGGAGAAAGCTATGTGGATGATTACTTAGCAAATCCAAAGGTCTATGGAGATGTGGAACATAATGGATGGACCACGGAGGAAGAAGAGGACTATGAACCCAAGGAGAAGGAGGAGACGAGCTTAGATGAAGATGAAGCACCATTACCTCAACCTGGGGACATGCACGTGGAGTTCAAAAAGTCAAGTCTCCCTGATAGGGTAAAGAAACCCAAGTTCGAGTTTATCCCTTTTCGTCTCTTGCAGGAAAATAAGTAGGATCTATGCAAAAAGATATTAACCCTGAAGTGGGATATTGATTATCCGAGGGATCAAAATGCCGTCCTCAAGCGCAAATTAAGGGAGAAGCCTAAGCCATCAACTAAGCCAACGTCACCACCACCTTCTTCACCAACCAAGGAGATATAATCACATGGGTATGGGCACTCCCCTTGGCAACTGCCAAGCTTGGGGGAGGTGCCCCGGTATCGTATCACAATCGCAACTCCTATCTTTACTGTTTTTCTTAGTTCAATCCTATTAGTAGTATCTTGATCTAGTAGAATAAAGTTTATGGCATGATCTAGTTTTGAGTTTTGCTTTATGATCTCTCTATGTAATCGAGTCTGTGAGTTATATATAATAAAGATTAGTGTTGAGTCAAGGGCTTGATTATTTTGCCATGATCTTGGGTGAATAAAAGAAAAGAGAAAAAGAATAAAAAGAAACAAAAAGTTCATATTGATCTTATTGAGAGTAATGACTTCACATAGAAAGAGTATGATGATTAAAAGTTGTTGGGAGTTGGCAGACATAGCTTTGGTCATTGTTGCAATTAATAGGAAGTAATAAGGAAAGAGAGGTTTCACATATAGATATATTATCATTGACATCTTTTATGATTGGGAGCACTCATTAAAATATGACATGCTAAAGAGTTGATGTTGGACAAGGAAGACGACGTGATGAGTCATGCCTTTCTTATATCTGAGATAAAGTATGTTGTCATGGATCCTCTAACTTGTTGAGCTTGCCTTTCCCCCTCATGCTAGCCAAATTCTCAGCACTAAGTAGAAATACTACTTGTGCTTCCAAAATCCCTAAACCAGTTTTGCCATGAGAGTCCACCATGTCTACCTATGGATTGAGTAAGATCCTTCAAGTAAGTTGTCATCGGTGCAAAGCAATAAAAATTGCTCTAAATATGTATGATTGATTGGTGTGGGAGAAATAAGCTTTATACAATCTTGTGATGTGGAAGTAATAAAAGTGACGGACTACATAATAAAGGTTCATATCACAAGGGGCCATATAGAGTGACGTTCTTTCGCATTGAGATTTTATATATCCAACCATAAAAGTGCATGGCAACCTCTGCTTCCCTCTGCGAAGGGCCTATCCTTTATTATTATCTTCTACCTCATGCAAGAGTCATGGTGATCTTCATCTTTTCTTTTTCATTTTATCCTTTGGCAAGCTCAGCATGTTGGAAAGAACATGATATATATATCTAATTGGATGTAGGGGAGCATGAACCATTATTGTTGACATTACCCTTGAGGTAAAAGGTTGTGGGGCAAAACTATAAGCCCCTATCTTTCTCTGTGTCCGATTAAAACTCCGTAACCACAAGTATCGCATGAGTGTTAGCAATTATGGAGGACTAAATGATAGTTGAGTATGTGGACTTGCTTTTTAGCTCTGACATAGACTCTTTCCGATGTTATGATAAATTGCAATTGCTTCAATGACTGAGATTATAGTTTGTCGGAGCCCAATAAGGTTTATGATTTATACTTTTGCATTGTGAATAGATCATCACTTGAACATAAGCAATCATAGGACAAAATCTATATATGTTGCTGTTATGAGAATAATCATGATGCCTTCATGTCCGTATTTTATCTTTATCGACGCCTCTACCTCTAAACATGAGGACATATTTATTGTTATCGGCTTTTCGCTTGAGGACAAGCGAGGTCTAAGCTTGGGGGAGTTGATACGTCCATTTTGCATCATGCTTTTATATCGATATTTATCGCATTATGGACTATTATTTCACTTTATGCCACAATACTTATGGCTATTCTCTCTTATTTTACAAGGTTTACATAAGGAGGGAGAATGCCGGCAACTGGAATTCTGGTCTGGAAAAGGAGCAAATATTAGAGACCTATTCTGCGCAACTCTAAAAGTATTGAAACTCCACGGAACGTCTTAAAAGAAATAAAGAAAAATCCGCGCCAAAGATGAAGGCCAGGGGCCCACACCCTGGTCACAAGGGTGGGGGGCGCCCCCCCTAGGGCGCGCCCCCTACCTCGTGGGCCCCCTGGTGGCTCTCCGACGCCCATCTTCTCCTATATGTGGTCTTTCAATGAGAAAAAAATAAGAAGGAACTTTTCGGGACGAGACTCTGCCGCCACGAGGCGGAACCTTGGCGGATCCAATCTAGAGCTCCAGCAGAGCTGTTTGTAACACCCTCGATGCGACTATATCTCCCACGTGTCGAGGCACGACTTAGAGGCATAATCGCATTGAAGGCATATGTCGCAAGTGAGGTAATCTTCACACAACCCATGTAATATAATAAGGGAAAGAGATACATAGTTGGCTTACAATCGCCACTTCACACAATTACATGAATAAAGCATTACATCATCCAGATACAAACAAGGTCCGACTACGGAACCAAAATAAAAGAAGAACCCCAAATGCGACAAAGGTCCCCGATCGACCCCAACTGGGCTCCACTACTGATCAACTAGAACGAAACAACACAAAGGACAAGATCTTCATCGAGCTCCTCCTGAGCTTGGTTGCGTCATCTGCACGGACTCATCGGCACCTGCAAGCTGGTTTTGGAAGTATCTGTGAGCCACAGGGACTCAGCAATCTCGCACCCTCGCGATCAAGACTATTTAAGCTTATGGGTAAGGTAAAAGGTATGAGGTGGAGCTGCAGCAAGCGACTAGCATATATGGTGGCTAACATACGCAAATGAGAGCGAGAAGAGAAGGCAAAGCACGGTCGATAAAAGTATGATCAAGAAGTGATCCTATAACAACCTACGTCAAACATAACTCCAACACCGTGTTCACTTCCCGGACTCCGCTGAGAAGAGACCATCACGGTTACACACGCGATTGATTCATTTTAATTAAGTTAAGGTTCAAGTTATCTACAACCGGACATTAACAAATTCCCATCTGCCCATAACCACGGGCACGGCTCTCAAAAGTTCAAAACCCTGCAGGGGTGTCCCAACTTAGCCCATGAAAAGCTCTCATGGTCAACGAAGGAATAGACCTCCTCCCGAGACATTCCGATCAGACTCGGTATCCCGGTACAACAAGACATTTCGACAGGGTAAAACTAAACCAACAACACCGCCCGAATGTGCCGACAAATCCCGATAGGATCTGCACATATCTCTTTCTCAGGGCACACTCAGATTGTCCTAGGTACGGGTAGGCCAGCCCAGAGTTGCCCCTGGTGGTCACCGGCAGCTGACAGGTGGACCAACACTCAGAGGAGCACTGGCCCGGGGGGGGGGGGTTAAAATAATGATGACCCTTGAGTCCACGAAACCCAAGGGAAAAAGAGGCTACATGGCGAATGGTAAAACCAATGTTGGGCATTGCTGGAAGAGCTTTACTTAAGGCGAACTGTCAAGAGGTTCCCATTATAGCCCAACCGCGTAAGGAACGCAAAATCCGGGAACATAACACCAATATGACGGAAACTAGGGCGGCAAGAGTGGAACAAAACACCAGGCATAAGGCCGAGCCTTCCACCCTTTACCAAGTATATAGATGCATTAATTAACTAAGATATATAGTGATATCCCAACAAGTAAACATGTTCCAACAAGGAACAACACCTCCATGTTCCAACAAGGAACAAACTTCAATCTTCACCTGCAACTAACAATGCTATAAGAGGGGCTGAGCAAAGCGGTAACATAGCCAAACAACGGTTTGCTAGGACAAGGTGGGTTAGAGGCTTGGTTCAACAATATAGGAGGCATGATAAGCAAGTGGTAGGTATCGCAACATAGGCATAGAAAAAGAGCGAGCATCTAGCAAAGCAAAGATAGTAGTGATTTCGAGGGTATGGTCATCTTGCCTGAAATCCCGCAAGGAAGAAGAACGAGTCCATGAAGAAGACAAACGGACATAGACGAACGGGTCCTCACAACGCAACGTTAACGGAACCAACCCGAAGAAGCAAACACCGGAAAAGAAGCACACAACATAGTAAACAACCAACACATGAACATGATATGATATGCGGGATGCGGTATGCGATGCATATGCATGATTGGACAAGGAATGCATGAACCTTGCCTCAACTTGGAAATTCCAAGTGTGCCACTAGAAAGATGAGATGAAATCGCTTGAAAACGATATAAAGAACACCGGAATCGGAGTTACGGTTTGGAAATGGCAAGCGATTCAAATATGACACCGGTCTGCGATTTACAACAAGTAGGCATCTAAATGCAATGAGATGAACATGCTACATCACCCAAACATGACAACAAAATACATGGAAGGGATCCACTCAAGAAGCTTAACAAAAGACTAGCACTGAGCTACGGCCAATTCATCCATTAACAGGTTCAAACAAGCATGGCAAAAATGCATATGGCAAACAGATCTCAGACTTAGTGAAATTAACACTTGTCTGGAATTTCAGATCAGGTAGCACTCTTCGGAGCAACAAAACTACATGCTACAGGACCTGAACATGACAAAGTAAAGCATGGCATGGAGCTACTCAAAGAGCTTAACAAAAGTCCCTTAGTGACCTTGAACCAAAAGGGATCAGAAAATACAATTGCAAGCATGTGAACATAGCAAAAACATAATCAGATCACAGACTTAGTGAAAACTGGCACATGCTGAAATATAACTCAAGTAGGCATGTTTACGAGCTCAATGCACTCAAAACAGAGCAAGACATGATAAGCTAAGCATACAACCATTAAGAACACACAAAATGCAAGCTAGACATGGCAAGAACAATAACATAGCATGCACGGATCAACTACAACAACATCGGCAAAATTGCAGACAAGTTGACAATCTGCCCAGTTTCACAAAGAAGCAAAAGTAGAGCTCGATTGACTCAAGCTAGGGTGCTCCATAATTGCAAACAAAGGCATGGATGGATAGAGCACTACAATATTAACAAAACATCCTTACTGATCATCCTCAAAAGAGGAACGGATCACTAGGAAACAACATGAACATATGGCATCATGAGATAAACAGCTCAAGGACTTAGTGGAAATGCTAAGTCCCTGAAATCAGAATTAACAAGTGCACCACTTGGCAAGCTTGTGCTAGTCACCACACACATCAAAAAAATACATGGGTTGCACCTCTGGAAAGATGACAAAACCCTTAACAAAACATATGTAGAGCATCAGGGCATATCATGCACACATTAATCATGGCAAAAATGACAAAAAGCTAAATGGAGCAGCAGATCTGACAATTATCTCAAGTAGCCCTCTTCTAACAGCATTTCGGGTATCAAGATGAACACAAATGAAAATGATGCAATGAAATGAAATGATGTACTCTCTGAGATGAACATTTTGATATGCTATATGCATGAATCGGAGCTATGGATGCAAAGTTACGACGCGATGAACATGTGCATATGGATCTGGGAATCTCAGGACTAAGAAGAAATTTTCCCCGCGAAAAAAGTCAACGCGGGACGAGGCGGTGCGGGGACGGAGCGGTGCGGGGACGGGCGAGGGCGTTTGGATCGGGGACCGGTGGATCTGGTCCCGATCCGGATCCGACCGGAATCTCGCCGGAGCGGAGGCGGATCTCACCGGAGTTCTTGCTGGAGAGGGGATCCGGCGACGAGGCACCCGCCGGAGAGGGAGGCCGGGGAGGCGCGGCCGGGCGCGGACGTCGAAGTGCGGCGAGGGGCGCGGGCCCGGGGCGGTGATGGCGCACGGCGGCGGAGAGGCGCCGGGCGATGGCGGCGGTGGCGCAAGGCCGGCGGGCGGCGCGGGCAAGGAGACGAGGCGGCGCGGGCGAGCTGCGGCGGCGGCGGGGAGGCGGCGAGCGGCGCGGGAGGAAGGAGAAGGGGCGCGGTGGAGGCGCGGGCGGCGATGGGCCGGGCGGGCCCGCTGCGGGCTCGCCGGGCCACGGCGGCGGCGGCTGGCGGCGGAGGTGCCACGTGGCAGTGTGGGAGTGGCGCGGTGGCTGTGTCCGGCGCGGTGCGGACAATGTCCGGCCGCGCGGAGACGAATTTTAGGGTTTCGGGGAAGAGGAAGATCCGGATTCGGAGGGGTTCTATTTATAGCCATAGAGGGAGCTAGGAGAGTCAAAGGAGGTGCGGTTTTTGGCCACGCGATCGTGATCGAACTCTCTAGATGATGGAGCAGGTTTAGGTGGGTTTTGGGCCAAAGTGGAGGGGTGTTGGGCTGCAACACACACGAGGCCTTTTCGGTCCCTCGGTTAACCGTTGGAGTATCAAACGAAGTCCAAATGATACGAAACTTGACAGGCGGTCTACCGGTAGTAAACCAAGGCCGCTTGGCAAGTCTCGGTCCAATCCGGAAATGTTTAATCCCCACACATGAAAGAAAGCCAGAAATGACCACCGGAGGAGAACGAAGCGCCGGAATGCAAAACGGACAACGGGGAAAATGCTCGGATGCATGAGACAAACACGTATGCACATGAAATGCACATGATGACAGGATATGCAATGCATGACACGCAAGCAATGACAACTCAACAACAGCGAATAACTGGACGACACCTGGCACATCGGTCTCGGGGCGTTACATTGTTCTGCCGGGGAAACTTCCCTCCGGGAGGGGGCAATCATCACCATCGTCATCACCAACGCTCCTCTCATCGGGAGAGGGCAATCTCCATCAACATCTTCACCAGCACCATCTCATCTCCAAACCCTATTTCATCTCTTGCATCCAATTCTTGTCTCAAAGTCCGGGATTGGTGCTAGTAGGTTGCTAGTAGTGTTGATTACTCCTTGTAGTTGATGCTAATTGGTTTATTTGGTGGAAGATCATATGTTCAGATTCTATATGCATATTATTACCCCTCTGATTATGAACATGAATATGCTTTGTGAGTAATTACGTTCGTTCCTGAGGACAAGGGAGAAGTCTTGCTATGAGTAGTCATGTGAATTTGGTATTCGTTCGATATTTTGATAAGATGCATGTTGTCTACCCTCTAGTGGTGTTATGTGAACGTCGACTACATAACGCTTCACCATTATTTAGGCCTAGAGGAAGGCATTGGGAAGTAATAAGTAAATGATGGGTTGCTAGAGTGACAGAAGCTTAAACCCTAGTTTATGCATTGCTTCGTAAGGGGCTGATTTGGATCCATATGTTTCATGCTATGGTTAGGTTTACCTTAATACTTTTGTTGTAGTTGCGGATGCTTGCAATAGAGGTTAATCATAAGTGGGATGCTTGTTCAAGTAAGAACAACACCCAAGCACCGGTCCACACACATATCAAATTATCAAAGTATCGACGCGAATCATATGAACGTGATGAAAACTAGCTTGACGATATTCCCATGTGTCCTCGGGAGCGCTTTTCCTATTATAAGAGTTTGTTCCGGCTTGTCCTTTGCTACAAAAGGATTGGGCCACCTTGCTGCACTTTATTTACTTTTGTTACTTGTTGCTCGTTACAATTTATCCTATCACAAAACTATCTGTTACCACTTATTTCAGTACTTGCAGAGAATACCTTGCTGAAAACCGCTTATCATTTCCTTCTGCTCCTCGTTGGGTTCGACACTCTTACTTATCGAAAGGACTACAATAGATCCCCTATACTTGTGGGTCATCATCACTCCTCTGGTTCGGTCCATCCCCGGCGAGCTCCGTCTTCCTCCGTCGCCGGAGCTCCGCCCGCTGTCGCGCCATCCTCTGCGTCAAGCAACGGCTCGAGCGCACCCGTGTGTTGACCGCTCATGGACCGCGTCCCTCCTCAAGGCCCAACGAGCAGCGCTGAGACGGCCTGCCTCCTACGCGCCGTGGGCTGCACCAGCCGGCCCAGCTGTGCGTCACTCTTGCCGGCGGGCTCCCTCCAACTCCTGGGCCATGGCCCATGGTGAGCAGCATTCCCATACCTCTCCTTCTCTGTTGGGCCAGCTAGATACGACCCGAGGTATTTTTTCCCTGCTGCGAATTTGTCTAATTTCCAGAGAAAGACCATTTTACAGAAAAGCCCTTGCACTTCATGCATATTCTAACTCCACAACCGTGCATCAGAATTAAACAAACTTTATATGAAAAATGCTTAGAATTTTGTCTAGTTTCATAATTTACAACTTTCATGCATGTTTAAAATTTTTAAATTGATTTTTGTTGAAATTTGTTCAAATGCCATGTTAAAATGCTTTAATTCATAACTTAATAACCGTAGCTCGGTTTTAAATAAACTTTATATGTAAATGGGGTAGAAAAATGCCTAGTTTAACAGGGTGCACTCATCTAGAATGTTTAACAACTATAAAAGGTTTAGGGAAGAATAGTACCAAACCTAAAATATGCACTTGAGGATTTTCCAGACTTGTTGCTTGTTGTTCCGACCTCATTTAAATTTGCCTAGATAGGTAGTTTTATCATGCTGCACCTCTTGCCATGTTTAATAACATTTAACATTGTTGGGTACATAAACGGGAGAGAACTAAATAAGTCACGTGGTGTTTCGTTAATATGCAACTCAAGCTCCACTTAATTTGTAGTATTGTTTGTGCATTTTGGCATGCCATGCCTCATTAAACCGGACATGCATCATACTTGGTTGTGCATCATGCGATGTTTATGTGATGGTTGTTTACTATGTTGCTTGCTTCTTTCTGGGTTGCTTCTCTCGTTAGCTTCGGTTTCGTTTCGGAGTTGTGAGGATTCGTTCGACTACGTTGGTTCGTCTTCTTCATGGACTCGTTCTTCTTCCTTGTGGGATTTCAGGCAAGATGACCATACCCTCGAAATCACTTCAATCTTTGCTTGCTAGTTGTTCGCTCTATTGCTATGCCGCGCTACCTACCATTGCTATATCATGCCTCCCATATTGCCATGTCAAGCCTCTAACCCACCTTTCCTAGCAAACCGTTGTTTGGCTATGTTACCGCTTTGCTCAGCCCCTCTTATATCGTTGCTAGTTGCAGGTGAAGCTGAAGTTTGTTCCATGTTGGAGCATGGATATGTTGGGATATCACAATATCTCTTATTTAATTAATGCATCTATATACTTGGTAAAGGGTGGAAGGCTCGGCCTTATTCCTAGTGTTTTGTTCCACTCTTGCCGCCCTAGTTTCCGTCATACCGGTGTTATGTTCCTTGATTTTGCGTTCCTTACGCGGTTGGGTGTTATGGGAACCCCTTGACAGTTTGCTTTGAATAAAACTCCTCCAGCAAGGCCCAACCTTGGTTTTACCATTTGCCTCACCACCACCTACTTTTCCCTTGGGACTCGTGCTCCCAAGGGTCATCTTTATTTTAACCCCCTCGGGCCAGTGCTTCTCTAAGTGTTGGTCCAACCTGAGCGATGTCCGGCGCCCCCTGGGCAACTAGGGTCTATGCCAACCCGACGTCTGGCTGATCCGGTGTGCCCTGAGAATGAGATATGTGCAGCTCCTATCGGGATTTGTCGGAACATCCGGGCGGCTTTGCTGGTCTTGTTTTACCATTGTCAAAATGTCTTGTAACCGGGATTCTGAGACTGATCGGGTCTTCCTGGGAGAAGGAATATCCTTCGTTGACCATGAGAGCTTGTGATGGGCTAAGTTGGGACACCCCTGCAGGGTTTGAACTTTCAAAAGCCGTGCCCGCGGTTATGTGGCACATGGGAATTTGTTAATGTCCGGTTGTAGAGAACTTGACACTTAACTTAATTAAAATGCATCAACCGCGTGTGTAGCCGTGATGGTCTCTTCTCGGCGGAGTCCGAGAAGTGAACACGGTTCTTGTGTTATTGTTGGGGATATTACTACTGGGCGTAAACCGGCCTGTCTAGGCCGGGTTAACTTCGTCAGTAGTTAAGTATGTTAAAGCCCAAGAAGGCAGATGAGGGCTCAAGGCCCATGGTCGGTTCAAGGCCTGTAACCGTAAACCGGCGTTAGTAGTTAACTTGTATTGTAAGTTAGGAATAAGTAGAGACCAAACTGGACACATCTATGAGCCGGTATTGGGACTCTGTGAACCGACGGGCGTCACCCGTGTATATAAGGGGACGACCTGGCGGCGGTTCAAGGACAACAGACAACAACTCGAGACTTAGGCGAAGCTTGTTTGCTCCCTAGTCATCGAAACCCCATCGATTCCATCACAACTAGACGTAGGCTTTTACCTTCATCGAAGAGGCCGAACTAGTATAAACTCTCTTGCGTCCCTGTGTCCGCTTTAACCCCTTCAAGCTAACCCGTTGCGATGGCTCCACGACTAAGTCCTTTCTCTAGGACATTTTCCATGACAAAACCACGACAATTGGCGCCCACCGTGGGGCTATCACACGATGGTTTCAAGTTCTTGGAGGGCCGCTTGGAAGGACTCAAGGGCTACGCCGTGGGCCGGATGACTAAGAGTCGTCGCAGCAAGCTCTACATCGATGATGCAGGCTGGGGCCCCGAGGCTGGCTCAGTTGAGTACGGGTACCGGGTCCCCTTTGGTGGCATACACGTTTTTATCGGCAAGATCGGAGAACCGGGCCCTGAGCTGGATATCTGCACCGACCTCGTCAAAATGGCTCAGCATGGGCGATCCACCCGGGTTAAACCGGCCATGAAGCATGCCTTCGTGGGAGTCATCCATGGAGGAAGTTATGAGGATAGATCGGAATCTCGCGGCGAGACCGTCGTTTGTTCCGATGACGAGTCATCGACCGGAGAAACCGAATCTCTTTATCAGCTACAAGATGGCCGGATTGGGGGCTGTTCCGATGGCGACAGTATTTCGGGCCCCTCTGATCTGCCCAACCGAGTTGGAATATTCATGGCCGACACACAAGCAGCGCTTCATTCTTCGACCGCTGCGGCAACAACCTCCGGTTCAGCAGCGGCGACGGCTGCCGGGGCAGGAGGCCCTGTGCGCCCGCCGGCTCAAGTTCTATCAGAGCTATTTGATGCATTGGCTGTGCTTATGGCGGAAGCTAATCCGGCGGATCAGGACGTCCACAACGCGGAGATTGCAAAGGTAAAGGAACAGATCACCCAGGCCAAGGCGGATCTGGCAGCTGAGGACACCAGGATGGCCACAGAGCGGGCCGCTCTAGACGCACAAGCCTACAGGCTCATGTTGGACCAGAACGCATCGCAGGAAGTCATGAGGAGGAAGTACCGATCCCGTTTGCCTCCGGTTTTCGAGGCCAGAGACCTTTTCAACACCCCAGGAGCAGGAACCAGTAATCCGCTGGAGGAAGCTCCTGAGACCGGTGCGCCGGTTCAGCCTCGTCAGATGGACCCGCCTCGTCAAAACACCATTATACCTCAGGCTGTTTTAACACCTCCGGGTCACTACTCCAACCCAATGGACAATCTCGTCGCCGCTGCTGCACGGCTGGAGGCCATTCCAATTGAAGGTGACTCGCCGCAGGCAGTAGAGACGCGACGGGTCAAGGAGCTTCTGAGGACTGCTTTGGTCCAACAGGAAGCATACTCGTACAGCCGCGACCGGATCCACTCGACCCCCCGTCCAAGCCGGAGCTATAGCAGACATATGGATGAACCGGCAGTGTCGAGTAATGAACGACGTGGAGCACCCCGTGGCAACAACCCGGCGGGTGGTGCTGATAACGCTCAGGAAGTGGTGGACCGGGCCCGAGCACGCAGGGAGGCCGAGTTAGCCGCACAGCATATGGCTCGGCAGCTCACGCCGGTTCGTCCAACTATCTCGATCGAACCTGGTGTTACTTCTAGTTCTTTGGGGGTGCCTTGCTTTGTCCCCGCTTTATGCAATGTGCGCCTGCCCAAGGATTTCAAAGGCCCGCGCAAAGTACCAAATTACACGGCAGATCAACCTCCAGAGACATGGGTGGAGAGCTATGAGATGGCCATGGAGATGCTTGATGTGGATGACGCGGCGTGTGCAAAATACTTCACCATGATGCTTGAAGGAACGGCCCGTACTTGGTTAAAAAGCTTGCCGGCTAATTCTATCAGTTCATGGGCCCAATTACGAGCCCGGTTTATCAGCAATTTCAAGGATACATGTAAACAGCCTATGTCGATAGTGGACTTAGCTGCCTGCGTCCAGGAGGAAGGAGAATCAACGACTCATTGGTTGCGCCGGGTTGCACAAGTGTTGCATTCATCAGACCGCATCAACGCTGACACCGCAGTATTAACCCTAGAAGGCAACTGCCGGTTTGGGCCCCTAAAGCTGAAGTTGGGACGGATGAAGCGTCATTGCACTGACATGGGGACCCTCATGGCTGCTTTGGTAAAGTATGCTGATTCTGATAGTACCAAAGATCCCGAATCTGATGATGACAAGGCAGGGAAGGGAAAGAGGAACATCAACTCCGAAGGTCAGCAGCATCACTGGGCAGGCAATGGTGGTGGAGGCAAGCGTAAAGCGGATGGTAACATGGACTTTGTGGCTAATGCCAACACGCAGGACAATGGCCAGCGACGCAAGGGTAAACCGAAAAATCGTAGTGGGGCACCCAACCCTAACCCGGACCGCCTAAACTATCTACTAAGCCAGCCCTGTCCAAGGCATGGGACGAAGGAGGCGCCAGCAAACCATCTCTGGAAGGATTGCTTCATTATGCAGGAGTTCAAGAATTCTAATGCTTTCCGGTATGATCATGGCTCCGGCGGTGGCTCAGGGTCCGGGCCGGGTTACGGTGGAGGAAATCCCGGTTCGGGATTTAATGGTAATCCGGGCGGACATAATAATCAAAATAGTCAGAACAACCAGGGTGGTTACAACCAACAGCAGCAACAGTCAGGTTACCAGAGCAATCCAAAGCAGTTGAGTAGTGGGCAGTACCATGTCTTCACCACTAGCTTGGACAAGAGAGACCGGAAGGTTCAGAGGCGGGCGGTCAACTCTGTTGAACCAGCCATGTCCCGTTATCTACGCTGGTCTGAACAGCCAATCATATGGAGCAGAGAGGATCACCCTCCCCAGGTTGATAATCCGGGTCAGTTGGCTCTGGTGGTGGCGCCTCAGGTGGGAGGTTACAAATTTACCAAAGTGCTCATGGATGGAGGGAGCAGCATTAATATCTTGTACTATGAGACCTTCCGTCGTATGGGACTAACAGATAAAAATCTCAAACCGTCTAATACGGTGTTCCACGGTGTAGTACCTGGCAAATCATCATATCCTGTTGGTAAGATAGCTCTGGAAGTGGCCTTTGGGGATGATCATGATTCCAGGTCGGAGACATTGACGTTTGAAGTGGTGAAAATCCAAAGTCCATATCACGCCCTGTTTGGGCGACCGGCCTATGCCAAGTTTATGGCACGGCCCTGTTACGTGTATTTGCAGCTCAAGATGCCGGGTCACAAGGGGACAATAACGGTTCAGGGAAGCCGCAAAATCGCTTTGGAGTGCGAGGAAGGGGATGCGGCCTATGCAGAGTCGGTTTGTGCCACCGAGGAGCTGAGGTATGATAAGGACAATGTTGATCCGGCGGACATGACTCCATTAAAGAAGCCTACTACAGAGCATGATCCAACCCTGAAGTTCAAATCGGCAGCGGAAACTAAGCTTGTTGACTTCGTACCTGGCGATTCGTCCAAGCAGTTCAGCATCAGTGCCAACTTGGATCCGAAATAGGAAAGCGCGCTCATTGAGTTCATTCGTGAGAATCGGGACATTTTTGCATGGAAGCCCTCTGACATGCCAGGTGTACTGAGGCAACTCGCTAAGCACACCCTTAATGTGGATCCTAAATACAAACCGGTGAAACATTTCCTCCGCCGGTTTAACAAAGAAAGACGCAAGGCGATTGGAGAAGAGGTAGCCAGGCTCTTAGCAGCTGGCTTTATTGTTGAAGTTTTTCACCCTGAGTGGCTTGCCAATCCGGTGCTGGTCCTTAAGAAAAACGGCACCTGGCGCATGTGTGTGGATTACACAGATCTTAATAAGGCTTGTCCAGCAGATCCTTTTGCCCTCCCCCGTATTGATCAAATTATTGATGCTACGGCGGGTTGTGAGCGTTTAAGTTTTTTGGATGCATATTCTGGCTATCATCAGATCAAAATGGCAGTTAAGGACCAAGAGAAGACGGCATTCATAACTCCCTTTGGAGCCTTCTGCTATGTGTCTATGCCCTTTGGGCTCAAGAGTGCCCAGGCAACTTATCAACGGTGTGTGCAAAATTGTCTTCACAAGCAGATTGGCCGTAATGTACATGCTTACGTGGATGATATCGTGGTTAAATCCAGGGAGAAGGAGACTCTGATTGATGATTTGAAGGAAACCTTTGATAACCTGAGGACATACAAGATGATGCTTAATCCGGACAAGTGTGTCTTTAGTGTACCGGCGGGCAAATTATTGGGTTTTCTGGTGTCCAACAGGGGAATTGAGGCTAATCCAGAGAAGATCACAGCCATCACCTCCCTGGCTAAACCGAAGTGTATCAATGATGTTCAACGCCTGGCAGGCCGGATTGCCGCGTTAAGCCGGTTTATCAGTCGTCTTGGTGAGAAGGCAATCCCTTTGTATCAGATGTTGAAGAAGACGGATCAGTTTGTCTGGAGTTCCGCTGCTGATGAAGCATTTGAGGACTTAAAGCGGCAATTGGACAATCCGCCTGTGCTCGCCGCTCCTATTGACAAGGAGCCGTTACTGCTATATGTTGCTGCTAATGCTTGGGCAGTCATCGTGGCTATTGTGGTGGAGCGAAAGGAGGCAGGTAAGGAGCATCCGGTTCAACGTCCGGTCTATTATATCAGCGAGGTACTCATTGAGTCCAAGCAAAGGTATCGCATTGGCAGAAGCTGGTGTATGGAGTTTTTATGGCAAGCCGGAAGCTTAAACAATACTTCCAAGGGCACCCAATTACGGTGGTCAGTTCTGCTCCTTTGGGGGATATCATCCAGAATCGGGAAGCAACTGGCCGGATTGCCAAGTGGGCTATAGAGCTTGGGCCGCATGGTTTGAAGTATGTGCCTCGGACGGCGGTTAAGTCTGAAGCACTTGTTGATTTCATCAATGATTGGACGGAAATGCAAGCACCTGAAGAAAAGCCGGATCACACATATTGGACCATCCATTTTGACGGATCCAGGCAATTGGAAGGCTCAGGGGCTGGAGTCGTATTAACTTCCCCACGAGGTGATAAGTTTTGTTACGTTCTTCACTTAATGTTCCCTTGTACTAACAATGCAGCTGAGTATGAAGCCTTGCTCCACGGTCTCCGGATGGCTAAGGAGATGAATCTAAGTCGAGTTAAGTGCTTCGGTGACTCGGACCTTGTGGCTCAGTAAGTATCTGGCACTTGGGACTCCAAGGACCCACTCATGGCAGCATATCATCGTGAGGTGGATATTGTTGCAGGTCACTTTAAAGGCTATCAGGTGGACCACGTGGACCGGCGGAAGAATGAAGCGGCAGACGCTTTAAGCCGGCTGGGCTCTCAGCGCAAACCGGTCCCGCCCAATGTTTTTATGGATGTGCTGCACAACCCGTCGGTCAAGATCCCTGGTGAAGCGGATTTGGCTATTCCTGATCCGGAGGCTCAATTGGTGGCAGTTCTTCATGTTATTCCGGATTGGACGCTTCCTTACCTGGAGTACAAGAACCGGGGTGAGTTACCAGAGGATGAGACTCTGGCCCGACAGATAGTCTGGCGGTCCAAGTCCATGATTATTATCAACGGTGAGTTGCATCATTGCAGTGTGTCAGGGGCGTTTCAACGCTGTGTGTCTCCTGAAGAAGGCCGTGAAATTTTGCGTGAGATCCACGAAGGAGATTGTGGTCACCACGCCGGTTCAAAATCTCTGGTGGCTAAAGTGTTTCGCCATGGTTTCTATTGGTTAACTGCTCATGCTGATGCGGAGGATCTGGTCAGACGATGTGATGGTTGCCAAAAGTTTTCAAGACGTGCTCATGTGCCAGCTCAAGAATTGAGAATGATTCCAATTACTTGGCCGTTTGCGACTTGGGGGCTGGATATGGTTGGGCCTTTCAAAAGGTCCAAAGATAAGAAGACCCACCTCCTGGTGGCGGTTGACAAGTTTACAAAGTGGGTGGAGGCAGAACTTGTTAGCAAGTGTGTTGCGGCCACGGCGGTTCAGTTCATCAAAAAAGTGATTTTCCGGTTTGGCTTTCCACACAGTATCATCACAGATAATGGTACCAATTTGTCCAAAGGTGCCATGAAGGAGTTCTGCGAACGGGAGCACATCCGGCTCGATGTTTCATCGGTGGCCCACCCATAGTCCAATGGTAAAGCAGAAAGGGCTAATCAAGAGATCTTGAGAGGCATCAAGCCCCGGCTTATGGTTCCTTTGCAGAGAACACCGGGTTGTTGGGTAGAAGAATTACCATCTGTGTTATGGAGCATCAATACTACACCCAACAGATCAACAGGATACACACCGTTCTTCATGGTTTACGGAGCGGAGGCGGTTCTCCCCAGTGATATCCGTCATGATTCACCCCGTGTGGCGGCTTATGTTGAAGCAGACAATGAGACAACACGGCAAGACGCTTTGGACCTGTTGGATGAAGAACGTGACCAATGCAATACCTCTTGATAGGCGAGAGCCACCAGATCACTTGGGGACTTGGTCACGTCTGAACCAGTCATGCCTCTTGATCGGCCTAAGGCCACAGAATCACTTGGGGGCTTGGTCGAACCCGAACCATTGCCATGCCACTTGATCGGCATAAATGCCACGGTTTCATTTGGGGACCTGGCTGACTTGAACCATAGCTACACCTATCGGGAGCTTGGTCGTGTTCGACCATGGTAACGCCATCTGATCAGCTCAAATAAGCCTCTTTTGCAAACGGTTTTGTCATTGCCTTTGCTTCACATTTTTCTTTGAAAGATATTTCTTTCTTTTTATTGCGTTTTTTAAACCGACAAAGTTTTAAGCTGGTTTAAACTATCAATTGACGGAACACAGTTCATTTTAATCCGGAGATTATTTGCCCGGTTTGATTTTTTGTTAACATCCTATTATGGAGTAACACAGTGTTTATTATAACCCGACAAGGTTTACATGGTAAACCGGCATCATATATATATAGGAGCTGCTATCTCCTCCAACAGTGTGGGTTTATAAAACTCCGCTTCAAGATTGGCCAAGCCAACTTCACGCTCAACGATGGCAGGTATTATGTATCTCAAAAATTTGGTCATATACTTAAAAATTTCGGATGTTTTGATTTGATGTATGCAGACATCATATTCCGCCTGACGGTACAACCGCGGTGGCACTTTAAGATTTTTCATTGCAGAAAGTACTTTGGAAAGTTCATCACCCAAAGGAAGAGCAAGTTGCAGTAATTATGCACGAAGGCATATCAACATCAAAAGTATCAGCTAGCCTATTACAAGGCAACACGGTGCCCACAATAAGATCATTGTTTTTCGCAAGGGAGAAATAGTTTTAAACCGGCTTCCGGTTCAAGCTTGGTCACCAGCCTGGCCTGATGGTTGTGGATCATCCCACGCCGCTTGAGCTTCAGTTTCTCTACCCAGCGGCTGGAAATCAATAGTTGTCCAGTCGATTCCCATTAATGCTTGAAAGACAGCTTCATCATGGATCAGCAATGACGGGTCAATATCGGGAGCGTAAGTATGCTTACGGATTGGAGGGATAAGATTTTCCGCTTCGTGAATTGGTGCAGCTATTCGCTTGTTTTGATTGTCATATTGGGCTTGATAATGAGACAAGTCTGCTTCTTCAGCCAATTGACAAGCTAGCGGATGCACCTCCCGGTTTATTGCTTGCAGATCCGCTTCACTAAACTCTGACCCGTCTTCCTTCAAGCTGGGATAGCCCTGAGCCGCTTCAATAGGATCAAAATCCGGCACCCAAGCTTTTGCCCGGATTAAGGCATTGATCGCACCGGTTCGAGCAGCAGATTTCTTCAGCTCTTCAACCCAGGCAGGAAGCACCGACAGTTTCATTAGAGTGTCCTGAATCAAGGAGGGCGCCGGCTTGTTGTGGGATGCAGTACAGATGATCCACTGTGCACCAGTGTACAGTTGTTCAACCAACGTGTAGGCGGCTTTCAATTTCTACCACACATCTGACCCCAAGTGACCAATGCGCGTCCCTGAAATATCATAAAGGGTTAACAAACCGGCAGCTCTGTAAGACGGCAGAATCAATTCAGAAGTCAAACTGGCTTACCAAAGATAGCAGTGGTCATGGCATGCACGTGCCGCTTTATGCTGGTCAGTTCATCCGCCACCGGTTTTAGTGCAGCCTCGGCATCTTATGCTCGTTTGATTAAAGCAGATTTTTCAGTGGCCCAATCCGCCCGCTTCTTCTTGAAGCTCTCCTTAAGCTGTTCCATGGCGCTTAAAGCGCTGGTTAATTCCTCTTTTGCTTTGGAGGTTTCAGCTTGTTGGGATTTCAGATTATCTTGGAGATCGATGACTTGGCTTTCTTTCGTCTTCAGCTCAGCCTGCATGCAGACAGTTATATGATTCAGCAAAACGGTACAAGGATTGAAGTACCAACCACATAACAAGTTATGCACTTGGCACTTGGGGGCTAATGCATATTCGATTTTCATCTTTCAATTGCTTACAAAGTCCCAAGATCAATACAAGTATTCAAATTGGCACTTGGGGGCTAATGGCTATTTGCTCGTATATATTCTGATGCGGCTATCTCAATTACTTAAAGTCCCGATTTAACTACGCTAAGTTGAACCGACCCTTGGGGACTACATCAGCGAATTCCAAAGCATTAAGATTTATATGAGTAAGTCCCGGTTTGAAAGAAGATTACAAACCGGCCCTCGGGGGCTAGGAGCGTCAACAAGAATTGAAATATACAAGCAGGAAGGAGCATATGGAAGTTACCTCATATTTATCTTTCATCATATTAACCAGACCGGCTTCATAGTCACGACTGGTATACAGCCGGTTCAGGTAGCCGGAATGGATATCTTGGGCGTTCAGAGCAGCGTAAGTCGCCAGATCAGCATTCCACTTGCCTTTGCCAAAGGCAGCAAATTCTTCCTTGGCAGAATGTTTGGACAAAGCGACAGGATTGCTTGGCTCTGTATGGCCAATGCTAGTAATGACAACCTCATCATCCTTGTTATCGCCGGTTTGCACTGGGGCTGTTGGCTTGTCAGCAGGCTTTATTGGACCGGTGGATTTCTCAATCTAGTTGGAGCTTGTGGGCTGATTGACAGGACTTGAGGTATCAATAGGTCTCTCTTCAGCAATAAGATCGTCGTCTTGTTGCGGTGGATCATCGGGTATATCCTCAGGAATAGACGCTTCAAGATCTGGTGTTTTGCCCGGTTCAAGGATGGCATCCTCTTCGGCCGCTTTGTCCAGGCGAGCCTTCTTGCTTGGCCTAGGTTTGGCCCTAAAAGGAATAACAAAATCAAATACAGCATATGTTCCAAGGCGATGTGCTGCAAATATTATGATAAGTATAAGCTTACCCAAGCACAGTTTTGAGCGGTGGCAGCTGAGTAGCTGATGACTCGCCAGAGGATGAGTGGGAAGTAACCTGTTAATCAGAGTCAGATGGATTAAGAGGTTGACGAAAGCAGCCCGCTTTAGGACAAGCACTAACAAGCAAATTAGAGACCTCTGAACCGCGTTTCTAAACCGGACTGTTCGGTAAACCGACGGAGGTAACTACCTGTCCGCTGTGCCGAGTTGTGCGACGAGCTTCGTGCTATTGGGTCTTCATAAGAAATTTGGGATCCAAATAAGCAAGAGGATGAGAAAATTTAACTTTCTGGTTTGCCTGACGGATTTTTAGTGAAGGCAAAGGTTCTGAATCGGAAGAGAGAATAATTACCTCTGCAGCATCAGCATGGCTGGCTTCGGCATCATCCTGACAAATATCATCATCAATAAGACGCATGAAGAATAAGCCAAGTGAGTCAAGCCCTACCTCAAGGTCTGGATTATCCACATCATCATCAGGTGCCGGGTTAGAGGATGCAGTGGTTCTTTTCCTGTGGGCAGTCTTCTTCACAGCTTTAGTCTTTTGCCGGGTTGCTCTTTCCGGTTTGTCTGGTTTTTCTGGTTTCTCCTGCGGCAGTTTCTTGCTCCAAAACGGATCATTTCCCTAGTTACACAGACACTGATATTAAACAATGACCAGGTGTATCAATAGCAGATTTAGCAAAAAGAAAAAATCAAACTCCTACAACTGGCGGTTTGTTGGTGGCACAGAAGGGAAGCAGGCCGGTTTTAGCACAGATGTGTGCCGGTTCATTCAGCATCTTATTTACAGCCTCTGTGATTTCTTCATCAGTGAGCTGGATGTTGGAATGTCGCAGTGGGTCATCAACACTGCCAGTATACTCACACATCAAAACGGAGCGCTGACTAAGGGGCAGTATGCTCCATGATATCCAACAGCGGGCGAGATCAACCCCTGTTAAACCGTTGGCCATAAAGGCTCTGAGCTTCGACAGTTGAGGAGCATATTTGCTTCTCTCCTGGGCAGTCAACCTTTGTGAAAAGGGGTGTGTATTGCTGAGTCGCTCCGGACGAAAGCCAGGCAAGGGATTTTCACCGGCAGGGGAGGTGTCTTTGCAGTAAAACCATGTTTGATTCCACTCTTTGGGGTGGCTGTGTAGTTTGGTGTGAGGGTATGTGACCCCTTTCCTTTTCTAAATCGCCACGCCACCCAACTCTGTATTGGAGCCGTCAGTAAACTCAGTACGGCGGTTTAGATGGAAACAGTCTCTGAACAATTCCACTATGGGCTCCTCTTGAAAGAACGCCTCACAGAGCACTTGGAAGTGACACATGTTTGTAACAGAGTTGGGGCCAGTATCTTGTGGATGGAGTTGAAAATCGGCTAAAACGTCCCGGTAAAATTTAGAACCGGGCGGCTTAAAGCCCCGGGCTAAGTGATCTACGAAAACGATGACCTCTCCTTCTTGAGGTGTGGGAGGGCATTCTTTGCCAGGAGCCCTCCAATGGATGGTATATTTGCTGCCTAAGGCGCCGATCAGGACTAAATCGTCCAGTTGAGCCTCTGTGACGCGAGAAGGAACCCAGTTGCACTCATATACTTGCTTGGCCATGATGAAATCTACAAGGTAGATGATCCCAGTTCAAAAATGCATTGATTAAGGTACATTGGTATGTGCAATGTTAAGCCGGAGACAAATCTATCTAAACCAGAGTTTTATGAAGCAACAACATCTGGCGGTTCAACAAGGGGACTAATGGTATATACCGGTTTGGCAATTTTTTCTACAAAGTTAAACCGCCTGGTCTAAACATTGAAGCAGATGAGTAAGTTTACAGAAACAGATTTCACAAGACTTCTCTACAGCAACGGATCTGAAGCAAGTTCAGAAAAGAAGGAAAATATTCAAGGTTCAAAAAAGAATAGTACTGAATCAATGGGCAGAGATACATGTAGATCTATGGTCTTGAGGCATGAAACTGAAGGCGGATGCTAAAACCTACCGCTACACAGAGCAAGGATTCACAGACGCATCTAGGAGCTATCGTATGAACACGAAACAGACGATGAACACTAGAGGAACATGAAACCCTAGAACAGATCTGTGTTGAAAAGAATGGAAGACTTACTGGAGATGAGAAAGACGCGGAAGGTTGCCGCGGTACTCTGGTGCGCCCAGGTTGATGCAGCGGCCAAGCTTGATGCAAAGGTTGACGGTGGCGGCGGAGCTCCAAAGCTGGGCGACGCGAGGAAGACGAAGTAGAAGGGCACGGAGGGGAAAAAGAAATGACCCTTCGGTCCTATTTATAAGGCAAGGGATAGGAGTCAGGCGCGAAAATCAAGGGACCGAGGGTTTGGAAACGAAGATGTCGCCTTAATTGTCGCAGACCTATTAAGGTCCTTTATAACAGGTGACGTCACGCCGGTTTACAACGACCAGAGAAGATGACATCATGGCGGTTCAACAAACTACAAGAAGATATTGAAGATGAAGATTTTTGCTAAAGGATTGACATGAACATGTTCAAATCAATATGGGGCCTAATGTTGGGGATATTACTACTGGGCGTAAACCGGCCTGTCTGGGCCGGGTTAACTTCGTCAGTAGTTAAGTATGTTAAAGCCCAAGAAGGCAGATGAGGGCTCAAGGCCCATGGTCGGTTCAAGGCCTATAGCCGTAAACCGACGTTAGTAGTTAACTTGTATTGTAAGTTAGGAATAAGTAGAGACCAAACCGGACACATCTATGAGCCGGTATTGGGACTCTGTGAACCGACGAGCGTCACCCGTGTATATAAGGGGATGACCCGGCGGCGGTTCAAGGACAACAGACAACAACTCGAGACTTAGGCGAAGCTTGTTTGCTCCCTAGTCATCGAAACCCCATCAATTCCATCACAACTAGACGTAGGCTTTTACCTTCATCGAAGGGGCCGAACTAGTATAAACTCTCTTGCGTCCCTGTGTCCGCTTTAACCCCTTCAAGCTAACCCGTTGCGATGGCTCCACGACTAACTCCTTTCTCTAGGACATTTGCCGTGACAAAACCACGACAGTTATGGTTGTGCATAAGTAGTTTCAGGATCACTTCTTGATCAATCTAGTTTACGACCGTTGCGTTGCTTCTCTTCTCTCTCTTATTTGCATATGTTAGCCACCATATATGCTTAGTGCTTGCTGCAGCTCCACCTCGTTACCTTACTCTACCCATAAGCTTAAATAGTCTTGATCTCGCGGGTGTGAGATTGCTGAGTCCTCGTGACTCACATATACTTCCAAACAGTTGTAGGTGCCGATGATCCCAGTACAGGTGGCGCAACCGAGCTCAAGTGGGAGCTCGATGAAGATCTTGGCCGTTGTTATCTTTCGTTTCCTGTTGATCAGTAGTGGAGACCAGTTGGGACGATCGGGGATCTAGCATTTGGGGTTGTCTTCTTTTATTTTGGTTCCGTAGTCGGACCTTTGTTTGTACCTTGGGTGATGTATGACTATTTATGTATTGTGTGAAGTGGCGATTGTAAGCCGACTCTTTATCCCTTTCTTATTCAGTACATGGGATGTGTAAAGATTACCCTCTTGCGACAGACCTACCGTGCGGCTATGCCTCTAAGTCGTGCCCCGACACGTGGGAGATATATCCACATTGTGGGTGTAATGCTCCATCCTGCATATCGCGGGCTACGTTGCTCTTTGTGAGCTGTGCCAGGGTTGTGAGGCCCACTTTGAATTGTGGAGAAAGCTATTCTATCTTGTCCCGCGCAACCATGACGGGTCAATATTTGAAGTGGGCGGAGCAGAAATTTGGTGCATCGCTGAGACCGGATATCTGTCCGGCACACCAAGGAAGGTATCCAAAAAGTGGCCTTCCGAGTGGTTCTATATCGAGGACGTTGCACTTCCAGACCCAGTTCGGAGGGGTCTTCCCGAGTTCACAAGCGCTCCTTTGAAGAAACGCCAAAGCTGGCACCCTCGGAGCCTCGAGGAGGAAGATAGTGCGGAAGTTCATCAACTCATGAGCAAGATAAGGACGCTCGGTCAGCCTGGATTATCAATAGTCGAAGTAATGGCGACTTCCATAGTACGGGGAGTTCAACCACTTCAATACAGAGGTCTCCCCATGTGCCACTACAACGGGGAAGATGACGCCTCCCGCTGCGGCTGGAAGGGTCCGAATACCCCCGCCGCTTTGGCCAAAATATTGGCTGAACTGTTCAAAGCGGAGGAAGAGGAATTTCTGCGTATCAAACACAGAGACGGATTTTCCATGTATAGTCCTCCTAGCTGGGTAAGTCCCAACTCCTTCACTCTTACTTACTCCACTCCCTGAGCTACTTTCAATGAGTATTAATCCGTCCATTTATAACAGCACTGGCGAAAGATTTCGGAAGGGCTTCACAGCCCCGCCCCACAGCCCGAGGGCCACAATCGAGACCTTGACCCCAGATTCGAAGAGGATCCAAATATATTCGTGGTGCTTGAGGACGGGGTGTTTTACCAGGCGAGCTACGATGGCACAGAAGTGGCTATCACCGCCGATTATCCCGGCCTTCTCCCTGTTTCACATGTAAGTAATCATGAGACATCTCATCCGAAAGAGTTCTCTCATTCTGCCTCACCCACCGCACTGTCCTGTGCTCAAAAGGGGAGGCGTTCAGTGCGCCATGCTACCCCAGGGGCATCTCCAAAGAGAGCGGCCCCTACGCCGGGCAAGCCTTCGAAGAGGAAGGCAAACGAAGACACGGCCTAGCCTTCATCAAAGAGGTATGGGTTCGCAAATATGCACCTTGGCAGTCACATCCAACCATGACCTTTATGTTTGTCCTGTATCAGGAAAAGAGTGTGCCGGACTATGTCCGGGGGTCCGGCCGGTCATACTTCTCGCAGCCAGGATCTAGATCCCGCCGTAAAGACGGGGGCTGATACGGGGGTAACGCCGGATTGTCCTCTAGCCGAGGATTCAGATGATGTATCCGTCACCAACTCGGAAGTGGAGAGTGCCATGAATCATCGGCACCGAGGGGCCGTTTTACAAGACCCTGGCTTTTCAGAAGAGGCGTTTAACGCCTTGAGCTCGGCTGATGCATACATCCGAGCTGCTCGAGATGGGCTTAACAGAACCACAAAGCAACATTTAAAAGATGTGCGAGTAAGTTTACTTTGTCCGAATATGATAACCATATGTCAGTAGCCCCCGAGACTTGAAACAGTTGGTACAACTGATTTAAGTATCATTGTATAACCAGGTTCTTACGGAGAAGAATGACCTGCTAGCCCAAGAGCTAGAGAAGTGCCAGACACAGCTAACTGCTGCCAATGCCGAACTGGAGAAATCCAAGAAGGCGTCTCCTGGTAATGTTCCCCTCCATCGAGGAAACATAATGGTATACCCGCCGAGACCGGCATGAATTTCAGCCAGGAGCTGCTGCCCCTCTTCCTCAGAGATACATCTTTGAAGGACTCCAGTAGCACTTTTCTTGCAAAGCTCTCCGTCGTGAACCTTATAGGCCTTCGAACGCCGGACAATGCGGCGGGCCTCATTCTGATCCTCAGGGAGTTCCTTCCTATTAAGGTAGGCCAAGAATGGTTCGGTCCATTGGGCAATGACTGCTATAATGAGATGGGCCGGCGGTGTTATTTCGGTGGCTGAGCCCCCGATGATATCGGTGTGTTTGGAATCTGGGGTTGTGTTCGGATCTGGACTGGTGTTGCCGCTCTCCCCTTGCCACACCACGGATGGCTTAAAAAGCCTTTCCAGAAAGATGTTAGGTGGGACGGGGTCGCGCTTGGCCCTGATGTGAGCAAGGATGTCCACCGCTTGATTACTTTCTCGGGCCACGTGGTGAAACTCGAGCCCCTCGAATCGGGCCGACATTTTTAGTACGACATTATGATAAGCCGCCATCTTCGTATCTTTGGCATCGAAGTCTCCATTTATTTGAGATATTGCGGGGTTTGAGTCCTCGCGCACTTCCAGGTGTTGTATGCCCATGGAGACAGCCATCCAAAGACCATGCAATAAGGCCTCATATTCGGCTGCGTTGTTGGAGTCTGTGTATAATATTTGGAGTACGTACTGGACGACGTCTCTAGTGGGGGACGTTAAAACAACGCCCGTTCCTAGCCCTGCCAGCATTTTGGAACCATCAAAATACATAACCCAGTTGGAATATGTGTCGTACTCTTTAGGGAGTTCGGCCTCTATCCATTCGGTGACGAAGTCAACCAGTACTTGGGATTTAATGGCTCGACGCAGTTTGTATGTTATGTAAAATGGAAGGAGCTCAATGGCCCATTTGGCAATCCGGCCTGTGGCATCGTGGTTGTTTATTATGTCATTGGGTGGTACTTCAGAGGCCACCGTGATCAAACACTCCTAGAAGTAGTGTCGTAGCTTTCGGGATGCCATGAAGACCGCGTATGCTATCTTTTGATAATGAGGGTACCGGGATTTGCATGGTGTGAGGACAGTGGATACGTAGTATACCGGCTTCTGAAGCAGAAATTTGCGTCCGTCCTGCTCTCGCTCAACGATGAGAACGGCGCTCACCACCTGGTGTGTTGCCGATATGTATAATAACATGGGTTCACCGACGTTGGGCGTGGGCAGGATTGGGTTGCTTGCTAGAAGGGTTTTTATTTCTTGCAGTCCGGCCGTTGTTGCATCCGTCCACTTGAAGTGATCGGTGCACTGCAGAAGGTGATAGAGTGGTAATGCCTTTTCTCCCAATCTGGAGATAAAGCGGCTTAAAGCTGCCACGCAACCGGCGAGTTTTTGGACCTTTTTAAGGTCCATTGGCATAGCCAATTGTGACAAAGCTCGGATTTTGGCTGGATTTGCTTCAATTCCTCTATTGGAAATGATGAAGCCCAGGAGTTTTCCCGCGGGGACGCCGAAATCACACTTTTCCGGATTGAGCTTGATGTCATACGCACGAAGGTTGTCGAATGTGAGGCGTAAATCGTCTATGAGTGTTTCGACGTGCCTAGTTTTGATGACGACGTCGTCCACATATGCTTCAACTATCTTTCTGATCTGTTTCTCCTGGCATGTTTAAATCATGCGTTGGTAGGTGGCGCCGGCGTTTTTGAGCCCGAAGGGCATGGTGTTGAAGCAGAATGGCCCATAAGGGGTAATGAATGCTGTTGCGGCTTGATCGGACTCCTTCATTTTAATTTGATGGTATCCGGAATATGCGTCGAGGAAGCACAATGAGTCGTGTCCTCACTACAAAAAATACAGTTCCGTGATGATACGTGTTTGTCACAGTAGGTCGCTTTTTTTTGTCATGCATGTACATCCATGAAAAATTTATGACAGAATCAAGATAGTCATACCTGTGCTGTCGTAGAAGTGTTCCATGACATTACCAAAATTATCATCATGGAAGTGTCCACTTCCATGACGATAAATCGCGCGTCACAGAAGTGCTTTCGTCAAGGGTGACCGACACGTGGCATCCACCGTAACGGAACGCCGTTAAGCTATCGGGTCGGGTTTTGGATCCGATAACCCGTTAACAGTCCCGACCAATGGGGATTTTCCACGTGTAAAATCATCATTGGCTAGAGGAAACAAGTGTCGGCTCATCATCGGGACAGATGTCATCCACTGACTGGACAGAAGGCGCCTATGATACGTTGACACGTGGCACGACCCAACAAGTTTAAATGGGCCGGCCCAACTAAAGGCCCACAAGATTTTGTGGACCATAATGGGCCGACCCAGCTAAAGGCCCATGAGATTTTGCAGACCATAATGGGCTGGCCCAGCTAAAGGCCCACAAGATTTCGCGGGCCATAATGGGCCGGCCCAGGTAAAGGCCCACAAGATTTTTGTGTGCCATAATAGGCCGGCCTAGGTAAAGGCCCACAAAATTCTTGCGGATCATAATGGGCCGGCCCAGCTAACGGCCCACGAGATTTCGCCGACATTAATGGGCCGGCCCAGCTGTAGGCCCACAAGACTTTGAGGACCCTGGTAGGCCGGCCCGTTAACTGGCTGCCATGTTTTGGGCCAAATGCCGGCCCATATTTGATCCGGTCTATTAATGGCCTGCCACGCTCCGGGCCTAATAGTGGCCCATATGAGATCCGACCCGTTAAAAGCCTACCACGTTTTGGGCCAAATTACGGCCCAGATCAGGTCCAGCCCTTTAAGAGGTTTTGGGCCTAATTATGGCCCATATCAGATTCGGCCCGTCAATTGGACACTATGCTTTTGGGCCCACTTGCTAAAGGCCCACTGAGGGAGTCCTGGATTAGGGGGTGTTCGGGTAGCCGGACTATACCTTCAGCCGGACTCCAGGACTATGAAGATACAAGATTGAAGACTTCGTCCCGTGTCCGGATGGGACTTTCCTTGGCGTAGAAGGCAGGCTTGGCGATGCGGATATTCAAGATCTCCTACCATTGTAACCGACTCTATGTAACCCTAACCCTATCCGGTGTCTATATAAACCGGAGGGTTGTAGTCCGTAGGCAATCAACTCCATATACAACAATCATACCATAGGCTAGCTTCTAGGGTTTAGCCTCCTTGATCTCGTGGTAGATCTACTCTTGTACTACCCATATCATCAATATTAATCAAGCAGGAGTAGGGTTTTACCTCCATCGAGAGGGCCCGAACCTGGGTAAAAAACATCGTGTCCCTTGTCTCCTGTTACCATCCGGCCTAGACGCACAGTTTGGGACCCCCTACCCGAGATCCGCCGGTTTTGACACCGACATTGGTGCTTTCATTGAGAGTTCCTCTGTGCCGTCACAATCAGGAAGGATGCCTCCTCCCGTCTTTAAAGACGGCGCCGTTGCTACGGGAGCCTTGGCTGTCGGCCAAACCCTCCGGCTAGGTGCTTTCCTCATGACCGCCTGTTCGGCTGTTGCGCCGATGGTGACCTCTCGGGTCATCAAAAGCAACCTACACGTCAGCTCGGAGCTCGTCGAGCAGCTAGATCCAATGGAGCTCTCTTCCGTAAACGAGCTCTTGGATCGCATCGCCGCCCTGGGGGTCGCTACGGATTACGACCAGGTTGGGCTTAAACCCGATCTAAGAGAAATTAACTCTCCCCAAGTCACCCACCACGTTGCCGTGGTAGAGGCGCAGTGCGGCGACCCTTCATCTATTTTAAGGACTAGCTACGTCCGAATTCCCAACTCCTCCAAGCCGGATACCCGCGGAGAGGAGGATGTAACTCAAGACCTGAGCTTAGGATCAGGCAATGGGCTAGATTCGTTGGACAACATCCAAGAATCCGAACTTTAGAGTTCGGAAACTCTTCGGCCTCCGAATCTTGGATTGGGTGAGGTTTCAGATTCAACGACACCCACCCACCCTAACATAAGCGATCTCTCCCAAATTAGGCAGAGGCCCGAGGAAACAGTACATCATTACTGGGCCAGATTCCTCCTGGTTATGAACAGGATAAAGGATTGCCGCGTGGGAGACGCAATCTCAATTTTCTGCAGTAATTGCACGGACGAGGGAATCCTTAATGCCGTAAGTCGTCGTGATATTACACGCTTCGCTGACTTGGCGTCCATAGTACAAAAATACTGTGCGATGGAAAGCGCCTGGAAAACCAAAATAAAATTTTGGGATAATCCGGCCTTGAATAGTAATCCCGTCCGAACTACGAGGGTGCATCATCATAGGACACCCGGGATAAACACCAAAAAGCCGAAACCCTCTATAGGGCATGGAACCGTACTGGAAAGATGGCTTGATGGACCCTGTAGAATTCACAGTACAGAGGACGCCACACCAACTCACAGCCTTAGAGCATGTTGGATACTCTGGCAGGTGGCCAAAATCGGCGAGGACCTCTTAATTCCGGAGGCCGCAGAAAGCCAGCCCAAGGACACCAGTACCGTTCTCACAGTCCTCGAGACTTTCGCATAAAACAATGTGCGAAAAAGAACACTCCGCAGCCTCGCCGAAGTCTATCAAGTTGCAACAATAAATCCATGGAGTGACACTGCCATTACCTTCAACACAAGTGATGAACCTAGATTCCGAACAGCCCGAGCCCCAGCCACATTGGTCCTCAGTGCCATAGTGGACGGCTTTCACCTCACAAAGGTGCTCATGGATGGAGGCAGCGGACTGAACCTCATTTATGAGGAAACCCTTCAAAAAATGGAAATAGACTGGAACCACGTCGAGCAAGGCAGCACAACCTTTAGAGGAATAATCCCCAGTCGGGAAGTGCACTGCACAGGAAAAATCACACTAGATGTGGTGTTCGGCACGCCGGATAATTACAGGTCCAAAGAAGTCACGTTTCAGGTGGCCCCGTTTAAGAGCGGATATCACGCTTTACTAGGGCGGGAAGCATTCACAATCTTCCAAGCAATACCCCATTACGGGTACATGAAGCTTAAGATGCCCGGGCCGAATGGAATTATCACTCTAGCTAGTGATCCGGACATAGCACTCAGCGCCGAAAATAAGACGGCCGCATTAGCCCTTGAGGCACTATCCAAAGCCTTAGCGGCCGAGGAACTGACTGCGCTGCGCTCCACGGTTAACAGGGATGGTGTGATACTCGATAAGAGATCCAAATCCACATCCTTCAAGCCAGCTGATGAAATAGTCAAATTCCAGGTCCATCCAACGGACCCCAATAAAACAGCTTCCATCGGGGCATGACTGAACCCTGATGTAGACGCCGCACTGCGAGAGTTCCTACGAGAGAACTGGGACATATTCGCCTGGCACCCTTCAGACATGCCAGGGATCCCACGCAGGCTGGCCGAACACAGCTTAAATATCCTAAAAGGATTCAAACCTGTCAAACATGTCTGGGAAATCAGATCAGCAAAACAATGGAGGCGTATGTGGATGATGTGGTCATCAAATCAAGACATGTCGAATCTCTAGTAGACGACTTGAGGCTTACATTCGATAACCTCCGAAAATATGACATCAAGCTCAACCCAGAAAAATGCGTCTTCGGCGTTCCAGCCGGAAAGCTCTTGGGCTTCATTGGATCCGGTAGAGGAATTGAAGCAAATCCAGCCAAGATCCGAGCTTTGTCACAATTGGATATCCCAAAGGATCTCAAACAAATGCAAAAATTAACCGGATGCGTGGCGGCTTTAAACCGCTTCATCTCCCGCTTGGGAGAAAAGGCACTACCCCTCTATCGCCTCCTTCGGCGCACCGAACACTTCGAGTGGACGGAGGCCGCCACAGCCGGACTTGATGAAATAAAAGCCATATTGGCAACAAACCCAGTCCTGGCCGCGCTGAACACCGGCGAACCAATATTATTGTACATTGTAGCAACACATCAAGTTGTCAGCGCAGTGCTCGTTGTTGAGCGGGAAACGGATGGACACAAATTCCCCCTTCAAAGGCCGGTCTACTACGTATCCACTGCCCTCACTCCATGCAAATCACGGTACCCGCATTATCAAAAGATTGCATACGCGGTATTCATGGCATCCTAGAAGCTACGACACTACTTTCAATTGTGTTCCATAACAGTAGCCTCGGAAGTACCACTCAACGATATTATCAACAACCGCGACGCAACGGTCCGGATTGCACAATGGGCCATCGAGCTTCTCCCGTTCGATATAACCTATAAGCCACGGCGAGCTATTAAATCGCAAGTTTTGGCCGACTTCATCGCAGAATGGACGGAGGCCGAGCTCCCTAAAGAGTACGGCACATATTCAAACTGGATTATGCATTTCGACGGCTCCAAAATGTTGGCCGGACTGGGGGCTGGCGTCGTCCTGACGTCCCCCAGAGGCGACACAGTCCAACATGTGCTCCAGATCATGTACATGGATTCCAACAATGCAGCCGAATATGAGGCCCTCCTACATGGTCTCCGGATAGCAGTATCCATGGGTATCCAGCGCCTAGAGGTACGCGGGGATTCAAACCTCGCGATATCCCAAATAAATGGAGACTTCGACGCCAACGACCCAAAAATGGCAGCTTACCGCAACGCCGTCCTAAAAATGTCAGCTCGGTTCGAAGGGCTAGAGTTTCACCATATAGCCCGAGAAAACAATCAAGCAGCAGACGTCCTGGCACGCATCGGAGCAAAACGCGATGCAGTCCCCCCCAACATCTTTTTGGAAAGATTGTTCAAGCCATCCGTAGCATGGGAGGGGGAACCCGCAAATAACAGCCCGGACCCAGCTGCACCACTCGACGCCGAACAATCTGACACAATTGGAGGCTCTGCCAATGAAATTACACCTTCAGCCCACGTAATAATGGCGGTCATCGCCCCGTGGACAGAACCATTCCTAGCCTACCTTACTAGGCAGGAACTCCCGGAGGACCAAAATGAGGCCTGCTGCATAGTGCGGCGATCTAAAGCCTATAGAGTCCATGAGGGAGAGCTTTATAATAAAAGCAGTACCGGAGTCCTTCAAAGGTGCATCTCCGAAGAGGAAGGGTGGAACCTTCTGGCTGAAATTCATGCCGGACTCGGTGGTCACCACGCCGCTGCTCGGTCCCTTGTTAGCAAGGCTTTCCGTACAGGGTTTTATTGGCCGACGGCCCGAGTAGACGCTCAGGACCTAGTCCAACGATGCGCTGGTTGCCAACTTTTTGCCAACCAAAGCCATATGCCACCCACCGCACTCCGAACTATACCCATCACCTGGCCTTTTGCGGTCTGGGGGCTTGACATGGTCGGACCCCTTAAAGGTGGGACCGATAGGAAAAAATACTTACTATTCATGGTGGATAAATTCACCAAATGGATAGAAGCCAAGCCTGTTAAAACGGCCGAATCCGGACCTGTGATAGACTTCATATCCGGGGTTGTACACCGTTATGGCGTCCCCCACAGCATCATAACCGATAATGGTATAAACTTTACCGCCGACGAGGTAAAACGCTGGTGCAAAAACATGGGCATCAAGCTCGATTATGCTTCCGTCTATCACCCACAAACTAACGGCCAGGTCGAATGTGCAAATGGTCTTATCATGAGCGGCATTAAACCCAGACTAGTGCGGTCCCTCAAGGAATCTAACACGCACTGGGTAGAGGAGCTCGACTCCGTGCTATGGGGGCTGCGGACCACGCCAAATTGCACCACCAGATACACACCATTTTTTATGGTGTACGGCGCAGAGGCAGTTCTGCCCTGCGACATAATTCATGACTCACCTAGAGTGCGCATGTACGAAGAAAGAGAAGCCGAGCTTGATCGGCAGGACAACTTGGACGCCCTGGAGGAGGAGCATGACGTGGCAAAAGCCCGTTCCGCATTTTATCAACAGCAGGCCCGAAGATATCAAAGCAGAGAAGTACGGGCCAAAAATTACAATGCTGGCGAACTAGTTCTACGCCTGCCGGATAAGAAAAAGGACAAACTCAAGCCCAAGTGGGAAGGTCCATTCATAATCGACCAAGTCCTGACTGGCGGGGCGTACTACCTGCGAGATGCGTCGGATAACCGACTCGAGCCGAACCCGTGGAACGCCACCCGTCTCCGAAGATTCTATGCCTAGCGCCGGACTCTGTGTTCGTCTCCTTCCTCTGTCCATTTTTTGCATTTTTTTGTCTTACATTTCTCTCCTTCCCCTCTTTGGCAGAGGATAAGAGAAGGCCGAGGAAGAGAAGCGCACCGCGGAACAAGCTGCCTGGGAGGCCTATGTCGCGTCCGAGAGAGTCAGGCAATTGGATCTTTGGCAGAAGGCTCGTGCGAGGGCCGTGAGGGTGGCGGAGGACGCCCGTGCCGACGCCCTGAGTGCAGTCGGGCCCAAGCGCCTCATCTACGCTTGGCAGTACGTGGACCGGGGTGCACGCTTCCAGCCATGAGGAGTACCTGTTGGCGCCGGATCACCACACCGGTGAGATCGCACTCGCCCGCCGGCAAGCCGCCAATTAGCACCTCGCGAGTTACGAGGCTGAGTTAGAGGCGTTGTGTCGGTGCGCTGGGAAACGGCCGCGCACCAGGGCACTCGTGGCGCGCCGCAAGCGCTCCTGCGAGCGTCGTGGCTTTTAGGAGGAGTATAATTTTTGTTTCGTAAGGCGATCTCATTAGTTTTGGGACACAAATGATAAATCCCGAATGATCAAGAATTTTTAGCATCCTTAATTAAGTATGTAAAAGGGAAAGTTTGGAAACCTTGTGTATTCGTACGCATTTTGCAAGTACGTGCATATAGCACAAACTTTACTATATACTATCGCACTACACGTCTCTCTCGATATATGCCTGCAGACTGTGCTACTCCCTCCGTCCAGGTCAATAAGTCATCTTCGGTTGTGCACCGTGACCAAGAAGGAGGGAAGACTTATACACCTAGACGGAGGGAGTACTACTATTACTTATGTATGTGCAAATGCACGTTTTAACATTATGATGCGGTTTTTGTAAAAGTAGAAAAACAACACTAGTCAAGCTTGTGAAACAATTCAATGCAAAACAAATGCAAAAATGCTCGTTTGATTGTTTACTTTTAGCTTCCTTCTCTGTGGTTATTTCTCTGTCGTACTTTGTACGGAGTAGCTCACTGGTTGGAAAGGCATGCAAATTCCCAAACCGCTTCCTACACCCTGTATCTCACTGGTTGCCGGCATTGATGTTGTCGCCCATGTCGAGGATGAGGTTGCCGATGTCGGGGAAGAAGTCGCCGTTCACGAAGTCGTCGCTGCCAACAGTCGCGCGAGTGCGCTCCCCAAAAACTTGATCGCCCCTCTCCTGTACAGGATCACGAGAGGCGGGGTTCCGGAGGCCTGCTGTCCCTTCTCCCAGTGCACACCGAAAGGAGGGATGGAGAAGACTTGCTTGGCGGCGCAATGATCTGGAACGGTGGTGAGAAACTATATAGTGCGGGCCGGGTAGGTCGTGGGAGTATAGGTCTGTCCTCGGCTCGGCTCAATCCCGCAACCCGCGGCGTGTCGTGACGAGGCGTGGCGTGGCGAGGCGAGTGGGGAGGAGGAGCACGCGTGTAGGTCTCCTCTTCTCATGCTCATACAAGTGGTAGAAGAGCTCACCTTATAAAGGCCTACTAGCAAAATTCCAACATCGACCAGGCCGTCCATGAAACGGGAGTGGCTGTAGGGGACGTTGCGCCAATTGAATATATGAGCAAGTTACTACGAGATTTAATCCGAATAAGCACAAAATAAATCATGACAGCTATAACAGAGATGAAACTAATCATGTGGACTAGCATAGTAGTAGGATACAGAGTAGAAAGATGAATTCTACCACGATTTTGAACAGGAAGGACAGAAACACATACAGTGCAACGGGAGCAGCACCGTTGGCGTTGAGGTTGTCGCCCATGTCCAAACACAACGTAGACACGGTCTTTGAGCACGGTTCGTTGTTGTTCCACGCTCGGGCATTGAAGTTCGTAACTATTTTGGATTAGAATATACTACTCCTTCGGTGCTAGTAGTAGAGTAGAGTCCTACTCTACTACTCTACTCAAGCAAGTTAGGGCATAGCATTGTAGGGAGTACCAGTACTGTGATCACTCAAGCAAGTTGACTGGCATCGACATGACCCTACGCTGCTGGTATGTGTCTCGTAAGTCAAGCGGCGTGCTGTAGTGATCATCACATGTCCACTTCCCGCAGCACATATTCGCTTCTCCATCTTTGTCCGCACATAATCTCGTCCAATCTTCCATCCCTGCTAAGGCGCCTCCCCCCTCGTCCGAAACCCAAGCACTAACAATGGCTGAACCGAGCAGCGTCCGCCGAAAGAGTGGCTGGAATTCGCTCCCCACAGTGGTAATCAAGCTCATTGTTTCGCGTGTGAACAATCTCAGTACCATGCCGCTCGCCGCGTGCTCGTCGGGGCTGTACCGTTTACTCAAAGCCCTCAGGCCGGAGCTTTTTAAGCTAGCTCCTTGCTTGTTGATGCCGCCTGATCTTCAGAAACGGCGTGTCACACAGCATAACGATCGTAGGGTGGTGAGCATCAACCCCCTTGACTGCGATCCGATCCCCGTCAGCCTCAACTACATTAACGGTATGTATTGGGTCGGCATGAACACGTCTTGGATGGTGCTCGTCGACGGTCGCGGTAGCTGGATGCTCGTGGAGGTCTACACCCGGCGATTGATCCCCTTCCTTCGATTAACACTGCATTGCTTTGGCACTGCGGCCCAGAATACTCGGAATCTTACAGTAGCCAACATGATACCAAGTTTGATTTGCTCAAGGTTGTAATCTGCCAAGTGCCACAAGATCTACGAATTATAAAGACTTCAGGCTAATTGCGTTCTTCAACCGCGGTCTCGCCTATCTGACAGGTCACTGCGGTAAGTGGATAATTCTGCACGTCCATCGCAGGATCATACATCCTCCATGGTTCTCTGATGCCATTGAACACAAGGGCTTCATTTACGCTGTCGAATCCTTCTATGGCTGGACGTATTGCTGGCCTACTCAAGTCATCGCTACATTTTCTGTTACAGCAGTATGTTACTTTCCTATGATATCATGATGGCTTGCTTATATTAGTGTCAACATTTGCTGAAAAATATTCATGCTCATAACATGCTGTTCTTAAGATTGACTAAACCAAGAGCCCTTTTTTATTTGACTCCAACTTGATATGATGTTGTAGGCCGCCTGGTGTCCCTACCCTTCCTAATCCCAGAACCTTTCAAAGAAAAGTGGCATGGCAGTTGCAGGTGGTTCCTGGCTCGATCAGACAACGGCGAAATATTGATGATCGTTCCCACGTACCGGACGTGTTGTTTCGCGGAATACAATCACAGTCACTGCAAGGTCTTTGAGCAGGATCCCAACTTCTCTGGGCCTTCAGGAATTTTTGACTGGAGGCTGGTAAGTAGCCTTGGTACACGCTCTCTGTTTGTCGGACTGAATTATCCGATTAACCAGGAGATAACCGACGACAAGGATCATGATGGCAGCGCGGTTTCGTTCCTCGGGCAAAACTGTGTGTACACAGCGTACCATGCATCTCTGCATGCACCATACCCTGATATGTGCCGCCACGCTCTGCAACCCAAAGTAGGAGAGAGGGTCGGAAGTATCAGACTTCGACCTGCTGGCTGGAGTTTCCCCCATCAGACACCCATCTGGTTCAAGCCGTCAGCCAATCTCCATAGCTTAATAAATAGTAACGTCTAACTGAGCCAGTTAGTTAGATGCGTACACTTGGTGTAGTAGGATCTTTATTTAGTTTGATGCATACACTTGTTCTTTTTTGGTAGTCCTTTTGTAATGATGGCTGATGTTTGGTTTGGAAGAGAGAGTTGCATCTTCACTCTTCTGGCCTGCTTACTGCTTCTGTTGCACCCCCAGCCCTGGTTGCTGCTGCTGCTGCTGTTTTCAATGTACAATTAGTAGTATATTTCGTCTGTTGGTTGAATAAATGTGTTGTTAGAAAGACAAACACAATGTTCTGGAAGTCGTTGCACGGTTCGATCCTTTAGTGCCCCGTACCGTATGTAGCGCATACTATTTATCGTACGGAACACATTTTTTTTGAAACTCGGAACACATTTTCCACTTGTTGATAACATGCAGCCCACTAATGAAGGCCCAATAGAGATGCCCATAATTAACTGGAAGGGAGGCTCTCACATGAATCCGGCCCAGGTACATGCTCATGGTCCCCTAAACATAAATAAGTAAATAAATAAAGCTAAATGCTCATGCACCAGTTCTTTGGGAAAATAGGTAGCCCAATATTTCTTTTTAAAGAATACGCAAGCTAGGCCTATTTGTTTTCTCCGAATTACTGGGCTGCAAATCTTTCAAGACGAGGAGGGATGCATTCCTGCCTGGCTTAAGAGTATGGTCAATGTCTGTTAAAAGTAATATCAAAAGGGGTTGAAAATTCCAAAAAATTTATAGCAAATGGGATATAAGTTTCTTTTTTTGTTTTTGTTCTTCATTGATATCTTATACGTATTTCATTGGATTTAACATGACATAGTACTAATTTATCTTTAAATTTGTTTTAGTATGGCTATTGATTTTTGGATTAAGAATATTTCGTTCCCCGGCAAAAAATTACGAATTTTCAAAATTTCCCACATATTTAGTTAATTTTTTGACCCTGGTACTGACCAGAAAATGGCCAACAATTCTAAAAATGGAAAACGGGCTGCAATAAATTCCATATGAATTAGAAAATGAGTAAAAACTATAAAAATAATAACAAATGGGCTGTATACGCCACAGATTTCGAGGCTAACTTGTTTACGCAAGGCTTTGTCAGTGAACACACGATTCTAGCAGCAGTTAGTGTTGGATGTCCATCCAACGGCCGACGTGCTTCTTCAATCTCTGATCTTCCTGCTCCAGCCGCCTAAACTAGCATCGGCGGGACTGCCTGCTCCCTCCTCTTATGGCCCGCTGTGATGCCGCACAGGTTTCCCTGGCCCACCCTACTCCCTCCGCTGGCCTGGCCGCACGCAATCAACTGCCTCCTTATTACGCGAAAAAAATGATTCCTCCCACTGACATCTGGGGTGCACCAGTTGGGAGGCTGACCTGTGGGCCTACTAAGTTGACGCGTACGCAGGGCTTGTCAACTTAGTCAACAAACGATTCTAGCAGCAGTAACCGTTGGATTTGAATCGAACGGTCCTGCTGCTTCTTCAATCGTTGCTCTTCTTGCACCAGCCCCCCAATGCAGCGCCGGGGAGACCGCCTGCTCCTGCCTCCAGTGGCCGGCTGTGCTGCCGATGAGGCCTCATCACCCCCTACTACTCCCACCGCCAGCCAGCCCCTGCGGCGACGGCAGCCTCACACCGCAGCCGAACCAGGGAACCCTCGTACTCCTCTCCGCGTGGGCATCCACTGCCGCGTCTTCCCCGGCTCCGCGTCGTCCCCTTCCTAGGCCTAGTCGTCGTCCACCGCCTTGGTGCTCTTGGCGCGGCGTGGTCAACGTGGTCAATGACATTCCATCGGAAGAGTATTGTACGTGGAGAGGCTGACAGCTGGGTCCACGGCCACAACCCAGTTTTTTGTGATTTGCCAAGTAAGTCGCTTTGTCAGGCCTGTTGGGCTGCAAATCTTTCAAGACGAGGAGAGCTTTCATTCGGCTGGCCGAGAAAATGGCCCATCAGTAATGAGAAATGGGCTGTACATTTTAAAACACATCAAACCGACAATTAGTTTCAAATATCTTTTTTTCATTTCGATATTTGAAATTACATTAATTTTTATGCGTGGAGAATTTGTTGGATTTTATATTGACATACATTTATTTTTAAAATCAGTTTGAATGTGAGTCGAAATTTCGGGATTAAAAACAGTTCGGACCGCACCGAAATATGCAAAATTTCGTATAATTTTTTAACCGTGGCCATAATATGGGCTGTAATGCAAACAAAAAGAATATGGGCTCCAAAAAAACCTTAATAATTAGCAAATGGGCTGTAAATTATTAGAAATAATGGCAAATGGGCTGTATGCTATTTTCCACAGATTTGAGGCTTTCCTCAAAAAAGGTTGACGCACAAGCAGTGACTGTTGGATGGCCATCCAACGGCCGTCGTGCTTCTTCAATCTCTGCTCTTCCTGCTCCAGCCGCTCAAACAGGCGCCGGCGGGACTGCCTGCTCCCTGCTCCCTGCGTCCGGCTCTGCTGCTGCGCAGGCCTCACCGCCCCACCGTACTCCAATCGCTGGCCTAGCCATCCCTCTACTCACCCACACCTGATGTTATTCTCCGGTGACGGCAGACGAACCAGTAAACCCTCGTACAGTCGTACTCCCCTCCGCGTGGGAAACAACTGCCGAGTGTTCCCTGCCTCCATGTCGTTCCCTTCCTAGGCCTCGCCGTCGTCCACCGCCCTGGTGCTCTTGGCGCGGCCTGGTCAACGTGGTCAACAACCGACATGCATCTGAAGTGGACTTTACGTGGAGAGGCCGACAGCTGGGTCCACGGCCGCACACAATGCCTCCTTATTACGCGCAAAATAATGATTCCTCCACCAGACATCAGGGACCCACCGAAAGGGCCTCTGTATTTCGTGAAAAAAACATTACCGCCGCTGACAGCTTGGACCCACCAACTATATGTTCGCATGCAAGGAAGTGCCTCCTTATTACGCACAAAAAAAATGAATACTCCCCCTGTTAGCTGGGACCCAGTATAGTGGCAGGCTGACTTGTGGGCCTACTAAGTTGACGGGGACTGAGGGCTTTGTCAACTTAGTCAATATGCACGATTCTAGCTCCAGTGACTGTACGATGTCCATCCAACGGCCGTAGTGCTTCTTCAACCTCTGGTCTTCTTGCTCCAGCCGCCCAAACCAGCGCCGGTCGTGCCTCGTGCTCCTGCCTCCCATGGCCGGCTGTGATGCAGCGGAGGCCTCACTGCCCCTACTACTCCCACCACTGGCCAGACCATCCCTGTACTCACCCACACCCCCTGTTATTCTGCGGTGACGGCAGCCTCACACCGCAGCGAACCAGTGAACCCTCGTACTCCTCTACGCGTGGGAATCCACTGCCGCGTCTTCCCCGGCTCCGCGTCGTCCCCTTCCTAGGCCTCGCCGTCATCCACCGCCCCGGTGCTCTCAGCGCGGCGTGGTCAACGTGGTCAAGGAACAGCTTCCATCGGACGTGAACTGTATGTGGAGAGGCTGGCAGCTGGGTGCACGGCCGCAGCAAGGAAGTGCCTCCTTATTACGTGCAAAATAATTATTCCTCCACCTGACAGCGGGACCCACCAGACGGGCCACCGTATTTCACCCCCCTAACTGCTGGGACCCACCAGCTACATCTTCGCACGCAAGGAAGTGCCTGACAGTCGGGACCCACCTGGTCGAAGTGTACGTAGTGTTGTCAGCCATGAACGTGTATGTACATATATACTGGTCGTTGTAGAGGTGCGCACGTGTCGTAGTAGAGGTGGCCAGGGTGCAAGAAAGAAAATACGACCACGTATGTGTACATACGGGCGGGGTCTCGAACGCCTACTCGTGCATACGTACGGCCAGGGCTCGTGTACATGGCTGGGTCGGAACGGAGAAACAATGTCATCGTCATGTTCATGGGGAGGCAACGAAATGCGTCGTGTTCATGGGGAGGCAACGGAATGCGTCGTGTTCATGGGGAGGCAACGGAATGCGTCGTGTTCATCGGGAGGGCTTGGACGGAACAGGTGATGGAAACGAGGCCTGGCGTAACGTAGAATGGAGGAAATGACCTTGTGTTCGACCGGCCACGTTCGAAACGGGATCCTGTTCATCGGGAGGGGTGTGGCGTACCGCAAAACGGAGGAAACAGACCTCCTACGGTCGAAACGGGGGTCCTGTTGATCGGGAGGGGTGTGGCGTACCACAAAATGGAGGAAACAGACCTGTGTTGGAGTGCTACGGTCGAAACAGGGGTCCTATTCATCGGGAGGGGTGTGGCGTACCGCAAAACGGGACTCCACGGGATACTGTTCATCTCCACTGTCGACCCCCTCCAGCCTCCACGAGCTACTGTTCATCCACCGTCGACCTCCTACAGCCTCCACCTGCGACTGTTCATCCACGGGCTCCTGTTCATCCAGCCTCCACCGCGCGCTACTCCACCAGCTACTGTTCAACCAGCCCTCTCCATGGGCTCCTGTTCAACCACCCCTCCACGGGCTACTATTCATCCTGCCCTCCACCGTCTATTGTTCATCCTGCCCTCCACGGGGTGGTCCTATTCATCCAGCCCTCCACGTGGTCCTGTTCATCCAACCCCAACCGGCTCGATCAATCGGGGTCCTGTTCATCCAGAGGCAACACCACAGGGTCCTGTTCATCCACCCCCACCGGGAATTGTTCATCCAAAACCCCCCCGCAACGCTCACTGTTCATCCAGAGGCAGCATCGATCAGCTTCAGGTAGCAGCAGTAGCGAAGGAATCGCTCGATCGGGTTCAGTTAACAGCCATCGATCGATCGCTCGAGTTCAGTAACGCGTAGCCTGCAGTGCAATCGCTCGGGTTCAGTTAGAGCCCAACACCTCACTCGGGTTCAGTTAGAGCCAACGCCTCGCACACACGCGCGTACATGTACGAGAGAAACGCGCATCGCTCGCCCCCCAACCTCCCACTGTAACCGGGAACTCCCCGAAATTTTCCTCGCCCTCGCTTCTACCATGGTTTTTTCCGTCATGGAAGGCCCAAAGAATGTCATGCAGCTGCGTCTCTGGCCCGCCCAGGACGAAAAGCCCATTTTCTGTCATGATTTTTTGTCATAGAAGTAGGAGCCCACCACATCTATGATGATACCGGGGTTTGTCACAATTGTCGTCATAGAAGTGTCATATGTACGACAGAAAAAAATTTATTCGGCCCAAAATGTCACGGATGTGTCTTTTTTTGTAGTGCATGTGGTAGCATCAATGATCTGATCGATGTGGGGGAGCGGGAAGGGATCCTTGGGGCAAGCCTTATTGAGGTCTTTGAAATCGACGCACAGGCGCCAGGATTTGTCCTTCTTTGGTACCATCACCAAGTTTGCCAGCCAGTCTGCATGTTTTATTTCTCTAATGAATCCGACCTCAATTAGCTTGGCTAGCTCCTCCCCCATAGCTTGACTTTGGGTTCGGAAAAGCGCCATAGTGTTTGCTTGACCGGTTTATATCCCCTCAATATATTGAGGCTGTGTTCAGCCAACTTGCGTGGGATTCCTGGCATATCAGAAGGGTGCTAGGCGAATATATCCCAGTTCTCACGCAGGAACTCTCGCAGCGCGGCGTCAACCGTTGGGTCTGGTTGTGCTCCAATAGATGATGTCTTCTTGGGGTCCGTTGGATGGACTTGGAATTTGACTATTTCTTCTACCGGTTTGAAGGAGGTGGATTTGGGTCATTTGCCGAGGGTCACATCGTTCCTGTCCATAGTGGAGCACAGTGCGGTTAATTCTTCGGCCGCGAGGGCTTCAGATAATGCCTCAAGGGCTAGAGATGCGGTTTTATTTTCGGCGCGGAGTGATGTGTCCGGATCACTGGCGAGAGTGATTATGCCATTGGGCCCATGCATCTTAAGCTTCATCTATCCGTAATGAGGTACAACTTGGAAGCCTGTAAATGCATCTCGCCCCAAGAGGGCGTGATATCCGCTGTTGAAAGGGGTCACTTGGAAGGTTATCTCTTCGGACCAATAATTCTCTGGCGTGCCGAATACCACGTCAAGTGTGATTTTTCCCGCACACCATGCCTCCCGACTAGGAATGATTCCTCGGAAGGTCGTGCTGCTTTGCTCGACGCGGCTCCTGTCTATTTCCATTTTGTGGAGTGTATCCTCATAGATGAGGTTTAGTCCGCTGCCGCCGTCCATGAGAACCTTGGTGAGCCGAAAGCCGTCCACGATTGGGCTGACGACCAAGGCGGCTGGTGCTCGAACTGTCCCGTATTTTGGCTCGTCGCCAGCATTAAAAGTTATAGCCGTGTCGTTCCAAGGGTTTATTGCTGCGATTTGGCAGACTTCGGCGAGTTCACGCAGTGCCCTTTTGCGCCTATTGTTTAAAGCGAATGTCTCGAAGACCGTCAATACTTTGAGGTCATCGTCTTCTAGGTGGTGTTGTTTTGGGGTATTCCTGGTGAGGATATCCTCACCGCTCTTGGCCACTTGCCGAAGTATCCAACATGCCCTAAGGCTATGGGTTGGTATGTTATCCGGTGTTGTGTGTATTTTGCATGGCCCATCGAGCCATCCTTCCAGAACGGTTCCGCGCCCCGTAACGGGCTTATATTTCTTTACTATTGGTTCGGGCGTGCCATAAGGGTGTGCCCTTTTCACCTGAACGAGGGGTTGAGTGGGAACCGATGGTTCCCAATGGGCTGCCTGAGTTTTCCAGGCGCTTTCCATTGCGTTGTACTTCTGTATGATAGTTTCCAAGTCAGCGAAGTGTAATATGCGACGGCGGTTGATGGCATTGAGGATTCCTTCATCCATGCAATTGTTGCAGAATGCTGAGATCACGTCTTCATCGCGGCAATCTTTAATCTTGTTTTTGACAAGGAGGAATCTGGCCCAGAAGTGGTGGACCGTTTCCTGAGACTGCTGTTGTATGCTCAAGAGAGTGCTTATGTCTGGGTGGGTGGGTGGATTTAAGTTTGAACCCTGACCCAATTTTGGATCCGGAGTCTGAAGATCTTCCGAACTTAGCAGTTCGGGCTCCGGAATATCAATTGATTTTTTGAGCTTATCGTCCGATTCTATGTTCGGAGCACAAGGCGTGTCTTTCTGCCGGTAGGTGCCTGGCTCTTTGAGATCGGAGATCCGAACATAGTTCGTCCTCAATATAGAGGAAGAGTTGTCTTGGTCCTCGACTACCGCTATCTGATGGGTGATCGACAGAGTTTTAATTTCTCTCTGGTCGGGATTAAGCCCAATCCGATTGTAGTCTGTAGGGACCCCCAAGGTGGCAACGCGATCTAGGAGTTTGTTTAAAGACGATAACTCCGTCGGATCCATCCGTTTAGCGTATTCGGAATCAACACAGAGACGATTTTTGATGACTCAAGAGGCCATCATCGGCTTAAGGGCCGAACGGGCGGTCATGATGAAGCCGCCCAGCCGGAGCATTTGGCCTGGGGCCAGGGCTCCTCCGGAGGTGATATTTTCCTTGACGACAAGGCGAGCCATCAATCCTTTTGACTACCGCACAGTGGAACTCTCAATGAAAGCAGCAATATTGGTGTCAAAACCGGCGGATCTCGGGTAGGGGGTCCCAAACAGTGCATCTAAGGTCGATGGTAATAGGAGACAAGGGACACGGTGTTTACCCAGGTTCGGGCCCTCTCCATGGAGGTAATACCCTACTTCCTGCTTGATTGACCTTGATGAATATGAGTATTACAAGAGTTGATCTACCACGAGATCGCAATGGCTAAACCCTAGAAGTCTAGCCTGTATGACTATGATTATGATTATTCTCTATGGACTTAGCCCTCCGGTTTATATAGACACCGGAGGGATCTAGGGTTACACAAAGTCGGTTACAGAAGAAGGAAATCTTCATATTTGGTCGCCAAGCTTGCCTTCCACGCCAAGGAGAGCCCCATCCGGACACGGGTAGAGTCTTCGGTCTTCGTATCTTCACAGCCCAATAGTCCGGCCCATGGCTAACAGGCCGAACGCCCGAGGACCCCTTAGTCCAGGACTCCCTCATTGAGCACCATGTTTAAGTAGAGATTACAGTGGGTAAAAGAGGGGTTACACCGCTGTATAGAGGGGGGAAGAGTTGGTGATGACGGTGGTGAAGTTGTTGGTGTGTTGGTGAAGATTGCGGTGACGATGATGGCCCCGGCGGCACTCCAGCGCCACCGGGCGAGAGGGGGAGAGAGCCCCCCTTCTTTTTCTTCTTCCTTGACCTCCCCCCTAGATGGTAGAAGCGTTTCCCCTCTGGTCCATGCCCTCCATGGCGGCGGACGGGCGAGAGCCCCTCCGAGATTGGATCTGTCTCTTGATACATCCATCTTGCATCATGCTTTTATATCGATATTTGTTGCATTATGGGCTGTTATTACACATTATGTCACAATACTTATGCCTATTCTCTCTTATTTTACAAGGTTTACATAAAGAGGGAGAATGCCGGCAGCTGGGATTCTGGACTGGAAAAGGAGTAAATATTAGAGACCTATTCTGCACAGCTCCAAAAGTCCCGAAACTTCACGGAAGTCATTTCCAGAATATATAAAAAATACTGAGCGCAAGAAGTTTCGGAGGGGGGCCACACCCTTCCCACGAGGGTGGGGGCGCCCCCTACCCCCTTGGTGTGCCCCTGCCTCGTGGGCCCCCCTGGTGGCCCTCCGATGCCCATCTTCTGCTATATGGAGTCTTTCGATGAGAGAAAAAAAATCATAAGCTAGCTTTCGGGACGAGACTCCGCGGCCACGAGGTGGAACCTTGGCGGAACCAATCTAGGGCTCCGGCGGAGCTATTCTGCTGGGGAAACTTCCCTCTGGGAGGGGGAAATCATCGCCATCGTCATCACCAACGCTCCTCTCATCGGGAGAGGGCAATCTCCATCAACATCTTCACCAGCACCATCTCCTCTCAAACCCTAGTTCATCTCCTGTATCCAATTCTTGTCTCTAAGTCTAGAATTGGTACCTGTGGGTTGCTAGTAGTGTTGATTACTCCTTGTAGTTGATGCTAGTTGGTTTACTTGGTGGAAGACCATATGTTCAGATCCTATATGCACATTAATACCCCTCTAATTATGAACATGAATATGCTTTGTGAGTAGTTATGTTTGTTCCTGAGGACATGGGAGAAGTCTTGCTATTAGTAGTCATGTGAATTTGGTATTCGTTCAATATTTTGATGAGATGTATGTTGTCTCTCCTCTAGTGGTGTTATGTGAACGTCGACTACATGACACTTCACCATTATTTGGGCCTAGAGGAAGGCATTGGGAAGTAATAAGTAGATGATGGGTTGCTAGAGTGACAGAATCTTAAACCCTAGTTTATGCGTTGCTTCGTAAGGGGTTGATTTGGATCCATATGTTTCATGCTATGGTTAGGTTTACCTTAATACTTTTATTGTAGTTGCGGATGTTTGCAATAGAGGTTAATCATAAGTGGGATGCTTGTCCAAGTAATGGCAGTACCCAATCACCGGTCCATCCACATACCAAATTATCAAAGTATCGAACGCGAATCATATGAACATGATGAAAACTATCTTGATGATAATTCCCATGTGTCCTCAGGAGCGCTTTTCTCTATATAAGAGTTTGTCCAGGCTTGTCCTTTGCTACAAAAAGGATTGGGCCACCTTGCTGCACTTTATTTACTTTTGTCACTTGTTGCTCATTACAAATTATCTTATGACAAAACTATCTGTTACCTATAATTTCAGTGCCTGCAGAGAATACCTTGCTGAAAACCGCTTATCATTTCCTTCCGCTCCTCGCTGTGTTCGACACTCTTACTTATCGAAAGGACTACGATAGATCCGCTATACTTGTGGGTCATCAAGACTCTTTTTTGGCGCCGTTGCCGAGGAGTGAAGCGCCTTTGGTAGGTGGAATTTGGTAAGGAAAAATTTATAAAGTGTGCTGAAATTTACTATCACTTGTTACTATGGAAAGTAATCCTCTGAGGGGCTTGTTCGGGGTATCTTAACCCCTACCAGTAGAGCAAAGAGTAGCTCCTCAACCTATTTAACATACTGAAAATGAAAATGTCTACTTTGAGATTCCTTCGGGTATGATAGAAAAACTGCTAGCTAATCCTTTTGCAGGAGACGGAACAATGCATCCTGATGAGCACCTAATATATGTGGATGAAGTTTGTGGATTATTTAAGCTTGCAGGTGTGCCCGATGATGTTATTAAGAATACGGTCATCCCTATATCTTTGAAGGGATATGCATTTACATGGTATAGGCTATGTGATAATATGGGATGATGGAACTACAAACGATTGAAATTGGAATTTCATCAGAAGTTTTATCCTATGCATCTTGTTCATCGTGATCGCAATTATATATATAATTTTTGGCCTCGCGAAGGAGAAAGCATCGCTCAAGCTTGGGGGAGGCTTAAATCAATGTTATATTCATGCCCCAATCATGAGCTTCCAAGATAAATAATTATTCAAAATTTATATGCTCGGCTTTCTGATAACAATCGCACCATGCTCGATACTTCTTGTGCTGGCTCTTTTATGATGAAGGCTATTGAATTCAAATGGGATTTATTGAAAAGAATTAAACGCAAATCTGAAGATTGGGACCTCGACGAAGGTAAGAAGTTAGGTATGACACCTAAGTTTGATTGTGTTAAATCTTTTATGGATACCGATGTTTTCCATAAATTTAGCACTAAATGTGGACTTGACTCTGAAATAGTAGCTTCTTTCTGTGAATCTTTTGCTACTCATGTTGATCTCCATAGGGAGAAGTGGTTTAAATATCATCCTCCCATAGAAGTAAAATTAGCTGCACCTATTAAAGTTGAAGAAAAGACTGTCACTTATAATGATCCCATTGTTCCTACTGCTTATGTTGAGAAACCACCTTTTCCTGTTAGGATAAAAGATCATGCTAAAGCTTCAACTGTGGTTCGTAAAAGCAATATTAGAACCTATACACCTCCTGAGCAAATTAAAGTTGAACCTAATATTGCTATTGTTAAAGTTCTCTTGTCTGATAATATTGATGGGCATGTTATTCATTTCTATGATGAGACTGCTAGAATTGCTAAACCTTGTGCTAAAGATAAACATAGACCCGTGATAGGCATGCCTGTTATTTCTGTTAAAATAGGAGATCATTGTTATCATGGCTTATGTGATATGGGTGCTAGTGCTAGTTCTATACCTCATGACTTATACAAAGAAATTATGCATGATATTGCACCTGCTGAGATAGAAGATATTGATGTCACAATTAAACTTGCCAATAGAGATACTATTTCACCAATTGGAATTGTTAGAGATGTTGAAGTCTTGTGTGGGAAAATGAAATATCCTATTGATTTTCTTGTTCTTGGTTCCCCACAAGATAGCTTTTGTCCCATTATATTTGGTAGACCCTTCTTGAACACAGTTAATCCTAGGATAGATTGCGAAAAGGATGGTGTTACTATTGGTTTAGGTGATATGTCTCATGAATTTAATTTCTCTAAATTTCGTAGACAACACCGTGAAGAGGAATTTCCTAGTAAAGATGAAATTATTGGTCTTGCTTCTATTGCCGTGCCTCCTAGTGATCCTTTAGAACAGTATTTGCTAGACCACGAAAATGATATGTTTATGAATGAAAGAAGGGAAATAGATGAAGTATTATTTAAAAAGGAACACATCCTGAAACACAATTTGCCTATTGAAATCCTAGGGGATCCTCCTCCACCCAAGGGTGATCTCGTGTTTGAGCTCAAACCGTTACCTGATACTCTTAAATATGCTTATCTTGATGAGAAAAAGATATATCCTGTTATTATTAGTGCTAACCTTTCAGAGCATGAAGAAGAGAGATTATTGAAAACTCTGAAGAAGCATCGTGCTGCTATTGGATATACTCTCGATGATCTTAAGGGCATTAGTCCCACACTATGTCAACACAAAATAAATTTGGAGAAAGATGCCAAACCAGTTCGTGATCACCAACGACGACTGAATCCTAAGATGAAAGAAGTGGTAAGAAAGGAAATACTAAAGCTCCTTGAGGAAGGTATAATTTATCCCGTTGCTGATAGTCAGTGGGTAAGTCTTGTCCATTGTGTCCCTAAAAAGGGAGGTATTACTGTCATTCCTAATGATAGAGATGAATTGATTCACAAAGAATTATTACATGTTATAGGACGGTAATTGATTTCCTCAAATTAAATAAGGCTACTAAAAAAGATCATTACCCCTTACCTTTTATTGATCAAATGCTAGAAAGATTATCCAAACATACACATTTTTGCTTTCAAGATGGTTATTCCGGTTTCTGTCAAATCCCTGTGTCAGCTAATGATCAATCTAAGACCACTTTTACTTGCCTGTTCGGTACTTTTGCTTATAGATGTATGCCTTTTGGTTTATGTAATGCACATGCTACCTTCCAAAGATGCATGATGGCTATATTCTCTGACTTTTGTGAAAAGATTTGTGAGGTTTTCATGGACGATTTATCCGTCTATGGATCCTATTTTGATGATTGCTTAAGCAACCTTGATCGAGTTTTGCAGAGATGTGAAGAAACTAACCTTGTCTTGAATTGGGAGAAGTGCCACTTTATGGTTAATGAAGGTATTGTCTTGGGGCATAAAGTTTCTGAAAGAGGTATTGAAGTTGATAAAGCTAAGGTTGATGCTATTGAAAAGATGCCATGTCCCAAGGACATCAAAGGTATAAGAAGTTTCCTTGGTCATGCCGGTTTTTATAGGAGGTTCATTAAGGACTTCTCAAAAATTTCTCGGCCTCTGACTAATTTATTAAAAAAAGATATACCATTTGTTTTTGATGATGATTGCATAGAAGCATTTGAAATACTTAAGAAAGCATTGATCTCTGCACCTATTGTTTAGCTACCTGATTGGAATTTACCCTTTGAAATTATGTGTGATGCTAGTGATTATGCTGTAGGTGCTGTTCTAGGGCAAAGAGTTGATAAGAAATTAAATATTATTCAATATGCTAGTAAAACTCTAGACAATGCTCAGAGAAATTATGCTACTACCGAAAAAGAATTCTTAGCAGTTGTATTTTCTTGTGATAAGTTCAAACCTTATATTGTTGATTCTAAAGTAACCATTCACATGGATCATGCTGCTATTAAATATCTTATGGAAAAGAAATATGCTAAACCTAGACTTATTAGATGGGTTCTCTTGCTACAAGAATTTGATTTGCATATTATTGATATAAAGGGAGCTGAGAACCCCGTTGTAGACAACTTGTCTAGGCTAGAGAATGTTCTTGATGACCCACTACCTATTGATGATAGCTTTCATGATGAACAACTAAATGTCATAAATGCTTCTCGTACTGCTCCATGGTATGCTGATTATGCTAATTATATTGTTGCTAAATTTATACCACCTAGCTTCACATACCATCAAAAGAAAAAGTTTTTCTATGATTTGAGACATTACTTTTCGGATGACCCACATCTTTATAAAGGAGTAGATGGTATTATTAGACGTTGTGTACCTGAGGATGAACAGGAACAGATCCTACGCAAGTGTCACTCTGAAGCTTATGGAGGACACCATGCTGGAGATAAACTGCACATAAGGTATTGCAATCCGGTTTTTATTGGCCTACTCTCTTCGAGGATGCCCGTAAGTTTGTTGTATCTTGTGATGAATGTCAAAGAATTGGCAATATTAGTAGACGTCAAGAAATGCCTATGAATTATACACTTGTTATTGAACCATTTGATGTTTGGGGCTTTGATTATATGGGACCTTTTCCTGCCTCCAATGGATACACACATATTTTAGTTGCTGTTGATTACGTTACTAAGTGGGTATAAGCTATTCCAACTAGTAGTGCTGATCATAACACTTCTATTAAGATGCTTAAAGAAGTCATTTTTCCAAGGTTTGGAGTCCCTAGATATTTAATGACTGATGGTGGTTCACATTTTATTCATGGTGCTTTCCGTAAAATGCTTGCTAAATATGATGTTAATCATAGAATTGCATCTCCTTGTCACCCACAGTCCAGTGGTCAAGTAGAATTGAGTAATAGAGAGCTCAAATTAATTTTGCACAAGACTGTTAATAGATCTAGAAAGAATTGGTCCAAGAAACTTGATGATGCATTATGGGCCTATAGAACTTCATATAAAAATCCTATGGGTATGTCTCCGTATAAAATGGTCTATGGAAAAGCATGTCACTTACCTCTCGAACTGGAACATAAGGCTTATTGGGATGTTAAAGAGCTCAATTATGATTTCAAAATTGCCGGTGAGAAGAGGTTGTTTGACATTAGCTCACTTGATGAATGGAGAACCCAAGTCTATGAGAATGCCAAATTATTTACAGAAAAAGTTAAAAGATGGCATGACAACAGAATACAAAAGTGTTAGTTTAATGTAGGTGATTGTGTATTGCTATACAACTCTCGTTTAAGATTTTTTGCAGGAAAACTTCTCTCTAAATGGGAAGGTCCTTACATTATCGAGGAGGTCTATCGTTCTAGTGCCATAAAAATCAACAACTTCGAAGGCACAAATCCGAAGGTGGTGAACGGTCAAAGAATTAAACATCATATCCCAGGTAATCCTATAAATGTTGAAACCAATGTTATTGAAACCGTAACCCTGGAGGAATACATAAGGGACACTTTTCGGAACGTTTCAGACTCCGAAAAGGAATAGGTATGTGGTCGGTAAGTAAACTGACTCCAAAATAGTTCTAATGGCAATTTTCCTCCGTTTTGGAATATTTAGAAAAATAGAAAAATAAGAAGCAGTCCGGGAAGGACACGAGGGCTCCACGAGGGTGGAGGGCGCGCCCTACCCCCTGGGCGTGCCCCTTCCTCGTGGGCACCTCGTGTGCTCTTTGGACTCCGTTTTCTTACACGTTACGTATTTTGGTCGGTAAAAATTCATTATATAATCTCCCAAAGGTTTTAACTCCCGTATCACGCAAATATCCTGTGTCTTTGTTTCGAGATGTTTTTCTAACAGATCTAGGTCTTCATGTCGTCTTCAAGTGCCCCCAAGGACCAGTTCTTCGAGAAGGTCATCAACCCCTACCTCGTGGAAGTGCTGCAACACCCTCAAACCATTGAGATGTGTGAGGGGTTGTTGCACATCCGCGATGTTGAGGGACCAAGGAAGACCGGAATCACGAAGGCAAGGCTCGAGGCATTGGAGCAACAAGTTTTCAAGTGTCAGGAGATGGTGGAGCGTGGACTCGATTCCAATCACATTATGATCACGGAGTTCACCAACAACCACAAGATGGACGTCAAGGACATTGGGGAGGCCATCTTCAAGCTTCATGAGAAAATCGAGCACCTCCAAGCCCAGATCTATGACCTACAAAATCAAAACTGTGAGTATGAATATAGATTCAAGAGGATGAGTTTGGCTGCAGATTTGAGGTTTCAGGAGACTCGATCATCCTTCTATGATGGTGAGCCTATGCCTTGGAAGAGGGACGACAAGCCTACGCCATCAACAAAACCATCAACTCCTTCACCGGCAAAAGAGATATAATCACATGGGTATGGGCACCCCCCTTGGCAGCTGCCAAGCTTGGGGGAGTGCCCCGGTATCGTATCACCATCACGTCTATCTTTACCGTTTTTCTCAGTTCGATCCTTTTGATAATATCTTGATCTAGTAGAATAAATTTTTAGTATGATCTAGTTGTGAGTTTTTCTTTATGATTCTTCTATGTAATCGAGTCCGTGAGCTATATATAATAAAGATTAGTGTTGAGTCCAGGGCTTGATTATCTTGCTATGATCTTGAGGGAATAAAAGAAAAGAGAAAGAATAAAAAGGAAATAAAAGAGATCATATGGATCTTATGGAGAGTAATGAGCTCACATATAAAAAGTATGGTGAATAAAAGTTGTTGAGAGTTGACAAACATAGTTTTGGTCATCGTTGCAATTAATAGGAAGTAATAAAGAAAGAGAGGTCTTCACATATAAATATACTATCTTGGACATCTTTTATGATTGTGAGCACTCATTAAAATATGACATGCTAAAGAGTTGACGTTGGACAAGGAAGACAACATAATGGGTTATGTTTTCTTACATCTGAGATAAATTATATTGTCATGGATCATCCAACATGATTGAGCTTGCCTTTCCCCCTCATGCTAGACAAATTCTTTGCACCAAGTAGAGATACTACTTGTGCTTCCAAACACCCTTAAACTAGTTTTGCCATGAGAGTCCACCATACCTACCTATGGATTGAGTAAGATCCTCCAAGTAAGTTGTCATCGGTGCAAGCAATAAAAATTGCTCTCTAAATATGTATGACTTATTAGTGTGGGAGAAAATAAGCTTTATACGATCGCGTGATATGGAAGAAATAAAAGCAACGGACTGCATAATAAAGGTCCATATCACAAGTGGCAATATAAAGTGACGTTATTTCGCATTAAGATTTTGTGCATCCAACCATAAAAGCGCATGACAACCTCTACTTCCCTCTGCGAAGGGCCTATCTTTTACTTTTATCTCCTACCTTACATAAGAGTCTTGGTGTTCCTCACCCTTCCTTTTTACATTTTATCTTTTGGCAAGCACAACATGTTGGAAAGATCCTGGTATATATGGCTAATTGGATGTGAGTTTTCATGAACTATTATTGTTGACATTACCCTTGAGGTAAAACGTTTGGAGGCAAAACTATAAGCCCCTATCTTTCTCTGTGTCCGATTAAAACTCCATACCCATAAGTATTGCGTGAGTGTTAGCAATTGTGAAAGACTATATGATAGTTGAGTATGTGGATTTGCTGAAAAGCTCTTATGTTGACACTTCCCTATGTTATGATAAATTGCAATTGCTCCAATGACTGAGATTATAGTTTGTTAGTTTTCAATGAAGTTTATGATTCATACTTGAAATTGTGATTGAATTGTTACTCTAAGCATAAGAGATCATATGACAAGAATTATATAAGTTGCTATTATAAGAATGATCATGATGCCCTCATGTCCGTATTTTATTTTTATCGACACCTCTATCTTTAAACATGTGGTCATATTTTTCGATTTCGGCTTTTGCTTGAGGACAAGCGAGGTCTAAGCTTGGGGGAGTTGATACATCCATTTTGCATCATGCTTTTATATCGATATTTATTGCATTATGGGCTGTTATTACACATTATGTCACAATACTTATGCCTATTCTCTCTTATTTTACAAGGTTTACATAAAGAGGGAGAATGCCAGCAGCTGGGATTCTGGGCTCAAAAAGGAGTAAATATTAAAGACCTATTCTGCACAGCTCCAAAAGTCCTGAAACTTCACGGAAGTCATTTTTAGAATATATAAAAAATACTGAGCGCAAGAAGTTCCGGAGGGGGGCCACACCCTGCCCATGAGGGTGGGGGGCGCGCCCTTGCCTCATGGGCCCCCCTGGTGGCCCTCTGATGCCCATCTTTTGCTATATGGAGTCTTTCGATGAGAAAAAAAATCATAAGCCAGCTTTTGGGACGAGACTCCGCCGCCACGAGGCGGAACCTTGGCGGAACCAATCTAGGGCTCCGGCGGAGCTGTTCTGCCGGGGAAACTTCCCTCTGGGAGGGGGAAATCATCGCCATCGTCATCACCAACGCTCCTCTCATCGGGAGAGGGCAATCTCCATCAACATCTTCACCAGCACCATCTCCTGTCAAACCCTAGTTCATCTCCTGTATCCAATTCTTGTCTCTAAGTCTGGGATTGGTACCTGTGGGTTGCTAGTAGTGTTGATTACTCCTTGTAGTTGATGCTAGTTGGTTTACTTGGTGGAAGATGATATGTTCAGATCCTATATGCACATTAATACCCCTCTGATTATGAACATG